>NC_042618.1:198955864-199264621 GCF_901001135.1 Rhinatrema bivittatum | reverse complement strand
AGCTAGTTGACAGCTCTGTGTAGAACCCCACAAAATTCTTTCCTATCTTAATAAGGACTTCAAACATAAGAGGTAATGGGGCGGATTTTAAGAGCCCTGCTTGCGTAAATCCGCCCGGATTTACGCGAGCAGGGCCTTGCGCGCCGGTGCGCCTATTTTCCATAGGCCTGCCGGCGTGCGCAGAGCCCCGGGTCTCGCGTAAGTCCCGGGGTTTTCTGAGGGGGCGTGTCGGGGCGGGGCCGATCGGCGCGGCGTTTTGGGGGCGGGACGCGGTGTTTCGGGGGCAGGCCCGGGGGCGTGGTTTCGGCCCGGGGCGGTCCGGGGGCGTGGCCGCGCCCTCCGGATCCGCCCCCAGGTTGCGTCTCGGCGTGCTAGCGGCCCGCTGCCGCGCGGAGATTTACTTCTCCCTCCGGGAGGCGTAAATCCCCCGACAAAGGTAGGGGGGGGGGTTTAGGTAGTGCCAGGGGGGGTGGGTTAGATAGAGGAAGGGAGGGGAAGGTGAGGGGAGGGCGAAAGCGAGTTCCCTCTGAGGCCGCTCCGATTTCGGAGCGGCCTTGGAGGGAACGGAGGCAGGCTACGCGGCTCGGCGCACACCGGCTGCACAAAATCGGCAGCCTTGTGCACGCCGATCCTGGATTTTAGCAGATACGCGCGGCTACGCGCATTTCTACCAAAATCCAGCGTACTTTTGTTTGCGTCTGGTGCGCCAACAAAAGTACGCGAAGGCGCACTTTTTTAAAATCTACCCCAATCTGATTAGCTCTAGTTTGATGTTTATCAGTTTCTTGGTCTTGTTGGACCTCACAGTGGCATTTGATACTATTGATCATCTGTAAGGGATAATTAGTCGTACATGGATAATCTGACATTTAAATCAGATAAAATAAGGTCCAAGTTCATGTAAAGAGAGCAGAATGCCTACATCTTTCTTGAGGCAGATAATAAGAATTTATTATAGCAGCATAAAATATACAGTGGTTTTATATATAGTAAATATTGTTTCTGGTTTAACAGAGCAAATCATTCTTGTTGAAAGGTTATGAAAACCCATGCATATAATTCAAAGCCAAGTTGCATTTCTCAGCTACAATGCCAATACACTACTTCAGCTTAAAATAGTAATTTATTAATTTGGGCCCTATTTACTAACCATTTTTCCCATAGACACAAAATGGGAGAAAACCTTTAGTAAATGACCCCCCCTGCTAGTTATATTATGCTGATTCCACTGCAGTCGGGTTGCCTTTCTGGAGAATCAGGGTCCTGTCTTAGCACGGAGCGCAGCCAGATGGACCTCCGGTAGGCTCTCTCGAACAGATTCTCTGAAACATTTCCACTGGCAGACAGCTTAAAGACCGTCAAGCAGTCTCTAAAAACATGGCTATTTAGGCAAGCAATCTATTAGTTGTCCATAGTGTGACCAATGTACTTTTTTAATAACTTGAAACAGGTTGGTATGATGTTTGTACATTTTTGTTTGAAATTTTATGTATGTTCTTTCTTTGTACATCACCTAGTATTTAGGCAATTAACACATTTTAATAAAGATAAAGATTGTCTTAATTGCCTAAATACTAGGTGATGTACAAAGAAGTTAATGGACAAATTCCATAATCGGGGATATCCCGATAGGGGTATTAACTTTGTAGTACATATTTTATAATCCTGGACGGATGGTGTATTAAACAGAGAGCCGGAGCTGCGATCAAGAATGCACAGTCTCTCGTACAGCTGGGCCTGACGTGTGCAGGCTAGCGTGCATGTAGCAGGCCCCTCTGGGAGGAGCAAAGTTGAAGGAGTGGCACTAAACCATGGAGTAACAGCAGAAGAAATTACCGTAATTTGAAAGTAATCACTGCAACATTGGTTTAATAACCTGCACTCTCCCCAGTTACCCCATACCCCTAAACCCCTCTAAAATAGCTTGGGGTTTTTTTTTGTTTTGTTTTGTTTTTTACAACTTACACCTCCTCCATAGCAAAAGTAACATTTTGTGGCAGTGGATCTGGGCACACAGCGAGGCTCATATGTATTTGCGCACACATCTCTTGGCATTGCCCTGAAATGCCCACACCCCGCCCAGACGATGCCCGTTTTTGAAATTCAGTAAGCTGCGCATGTAGCAGGAGATACATGTGCATCTGGGCGGCTTTTACATTTTGATGAGCGTGTGCAAGCCTGATTTGTACTTGCATCTCCCAATGTTGGCGCATGACGGGCTTTTAAAAATCACCATTGAAAGCTTTCACCACATCCTCTGGCAACAAATTCCAGAGCTTATCTATGTGTTTGAGTAAAAAAGTGTTTTCTCTTATTAGTTGTAAATGTACAATAGTAACTTCATTGAAAGAGTAAAGAATCAGTTCATGTTTGATCGCTCCATTCCACTCATGAATTTATAGACCTCTATCTTATCTCCCCTCAGTCATTTCTTCTCCAAGCTGAAGAGTTCTTCCCTTCATAGGGGAATCATTTCATCCTCTTTATCATTTTGATTGCCCTTCTTTGTACCTTTTCTAATTCTGCTATATCTTTTTTGAGATGTGGTGAGCAGAACTGCACACAGTGCTCAAGATGAGGTCGCACCATGGAGAGATTCAATGGCATTATGATATTCTCTGTTTTATTCTCCATTCCTTTCCTAATAATCCCTAGCATTCTATTTGCTTTCTTGGCTGCTGCTGCTGCAGATTGAGCAGAAGATTTCAACATATTATCAACAATGACACCTAGGTCCTTTTCCGGAGTGGTGTTTCCTAATGTGGAACCTTGCATTATGTAGCTATAATTTGGGTTACTCTTTCCTCATCACTTTTCATTTGACCCCATTAAACTTCATTTTCCATTTGCATGCCCAGTCTCCCAGTTTTGCAAGATCCTCTTGCAACTTCTCACAATCTTCTTGTGATTTAACAACTTTGAATAATTTAGTATCATTGGCAAATTTGATCACTTCACTCGAAGTCATATTTCCAGGTAGTTTATAAATGTGTAAAAAGCAGTGGTCCCAGAACAGATCCTTGTGGTCCTCTCCTACTCACCTTTCTCCATTGAGAAAATTTACCATTTAGTCCTACTCTCTGTTTTCTGTCTTTTAACCAGTTCCCAATCCACAACAGGACATTGCCCCCTATCCCATGACATTTTAATTTCCTAAGAAGTCTCTCATGAAGTGACTTTGTCAAAAACTTTCTGGAAATCCAGATACTGCCTCATTGGTTATCCTCTTTTCACCAGGTTTCTGAGATGCCAATTATGTCGACTTCTTCATTCAGTACTATATATTCTAACTCTCCCATCTTACTTTTTAGACTTCTGGCATTAGCAGACAGACATTTCAATCTGCTTATCACTTGAAAGAGGTATTTTTTAATCTTTTAACTCAGGTGATTTTTTTACTTATAGGCACATAGGCTACCATTGCTTTTATTAGAATCTCTGTATGGGGATGTCTTATTATTTTAGAATTCTTTGAAGATACCTCCTTTGAACCATGTGCTGCTGTCACCTTTCCCCCATGATCTAGTTTAAAACCTGCTCTATCTCCTTCTTGAAGGGTAATACCAGCAGCCTGGTTCCACCCTTGTTAAGGTAGAGCCCATTTTTTCAAATAGGCTCCCCCTTCCCCAAAATGTTTACCAGTTCCTAACAAAGCTAAAACCCTTTTTTAAGCACCATTGTCTCATTCACACATTGAGACTCCAGAGCTCTGCCTACCTCTAGAGTCCTGCATGTGGAACAGGGAGCATTTCAGATAATGCTATCCTGGAGGTTCTAGATGTCAATTTGGGGTAATTGAGCCTAAATTTGGCTTCTAGAACCTTCCTTCCATACCTTCCTATGTTGTTGGTGCCTACATGTACTGTGACATGTGGCTCCACCCCAGCATTGCCTAAAATCTTATCTAGGCAATGCATGAGCTCTACTACCTTTATATCAGACAAGCAAAATCCTCACATCCACCAGCCACCCAGCTGTCTACATTCCTAATAATCAAATCACCAACTATGATGGTCAACCTAACCCCTCCTGGGAACTATCCTTTGGAGACATCTTTGTCTGAGAGGATAATGCATCACCTGGACAATGTAATGCTGTCCGACCAGGTGACCTTATTCCTCCAAAGCAGCACAGGGGCTGCTGGACTGAAGTTGGAACTTGGCTACTATTTCCCAGATGGTCTCCTCTACATACTTCTTTCTCTGCCTTGGCTCCTCCAGATCTGCCACTGTACCCACCAGAGATTGGACTTGTTCTCTGACAGCCATGAGCTCTCTCCACTGAGTGCATACATACAACCTCTCACCAACTGATAGATAATCATATATGTGGTACATGTGGTACTTGGTGTAAAAGACTGGAAGGCTCCATTCTCACTGCTGGGCTTCTGTCAGCATCTTAATGCACAGAGAGGTATCTGCTTTGATTTCTACCTCGTTAATATCAAACACTTGCACATCAGGAAAGGCCCTGCCACATAAGTGCAGGGATTCATTGGGGTCTAAATGGCAATAGTCAAGGGGATCCCTTACAGAGGTTTCGTCTGCTAGCCAGATGCTGCCTCAGACAACCCAATGCCTTATTTTCACTAAGAATGTTTGCTTTCTTGTGTTATGATTATGGATCAGAAGACTACTCTGAACAGGAGAGTGCACAGGTCTGCCTGTGACCCTTCTTCTCCACAGGAAAGAAGAAACTCTCCTTCAGAAGACCCCCTCCTTTACTAGATTTTGTTAAGGAAATGGCAGAGATCATTCTATTTCAGTTGGAAAAGGAGGTTGAACCCAGGATTCAAATGTTGGACATCCTCCAGCTTCTGAATCCTCTTAAGGAGTTGTGCCCATACGCGCGTATCTTATAAAATCCAGCGTACTTTTTTATAAAATGTACCCCTGAATGAGAACAAGAGAAGCGGCACAACAGCAAATGTCTGTGTGTGTGTGTGTGTGTGTGTGTGTGTGTGTGTGTAAGTGCGGTTGTCTCATTACTTGGCAACTGGTTCAAAAGATGATTAGTTGGCAAGAGACTTTAACACCAGAGTAGGAATCCAGGATATATGACGGATGTAATCAAACTTGTGGGGGACTCAACCGATTGCACGGATGGAAGAGGAGTGCAGCTCCATTTCCTCACCGCTGGTTTAGAATGTGCTCTACTTAGCTTTTTAGGAAAAAGGTGAAATGTATGTTGGAGAATTTTTGTCTCAATTCTGTCAGGCTCTAAGTCACGTGCTGTACTTCTCAGTGATTAGCTCAATGACCTTTTGGGAGGAGTTGAAGCAACTGCTGCACAGAAAGCACATGAGTGGGTCACAGATACCCTGTGGGCCAGTTTTGAAAAAATCCCCCGGGCTGATATTTGCCTGCAATCTGCCCCTGATTAACTGCCTGTCTTCTGAGAACCATATTCAGAGCACCAACTCATTTCAGATGCCAGTGGTTGACAGTTCAACAGTAATGGCTTGCAGTCAATTCTGACTAGAATTTAAGGTTGTAACTTATTGTATATGGTTTGATCCATTAATGTATAAAACCTTTCAAGTGTATAATAGGTTGCAGGCTTAAATCACCCCATTATTTTTGGTTTGCATCAATATTTACAGATTTTTTATCTGATAAAGATTTTTAAATACCTGAAAGGTGTTAATATTGCAAAGGAATCAAACCACTAATGATGGAAAAGAAGCTGTAGAACTAGGGGTTAGGGATGTACACCAGAATCTTAGGATTTTTTTAATCAGCTTGGATTATTGTTATGAGTTGTTTTTTCTTGTGTAACAGTTCTTATGGTTTGGCATTAAAAGGTGAATTATAAAAGCCCGGCGCATGCCAAAATTGGGAAATGGACGCGCATATAGGGCTTACGTGCCCCCACTGTATTTGAAAAGCTGCCTATATGCGCACATATCTCCCGCTGTGCACATATCTCTCTCAGAATCAAAAAGGGGTGTGATGTGGGCAGGGCATGGACATTTGGGGACAGGACGCCTGGGCGCACACCCAGGTCTAGTGGTGCGTAACTTTACTTATGCAATGGAGGAGGTGTAAGTGTAAAAAAACAAAAAAAAATTTCCATTCCTGAGGGGGTTTAAAGGGTCTGGGGTAACTGGGGAGCTATTAGACACGGGGTATTTGGAGGATCTAGCTCTACACTAGGCGAACTGGTGAAACTGGTTTTGGCTTGGATGCTCACTGGTTATAAAATTCCCTGACTAACGTGCCAAAATCCGAATTGCAACAGTTGGGCTTATCTACTTGCAAAATTAGGCCCGCCAAGGCTATTTTATGACATACAGGCATTTGTGCTTGCATGTTATAAAATCACTGCACCCCTGGGCGCACACTGGTGCACAAGCATCAATGTACGCCCGCGCGCCTCTTTGAAAGTTACCATCCCTATGAACTGAATAAAAATAGGAAAAAAAAAATCCAAAATGAACCAAACCAAACACTTGGGAGCTGTACATCCCTACTAGAGGTCATGATACGAAACTCCGAGGGTAGAATTTGAGCAACATCAGGAAGTATTTCATCATGGATAGGGCAGTGGGTGCATGGAATTCCCTCCCAGAAGAGGTGATGAAGACAAGAACGGTAATCGAGTTCGAAAGGGTGTGGGATAAACACAGAGAGATACCTAACGACTAGAGAATGAAAATAAAAAAACGGAGTAACCTGTGGTAAATTTAGGAGTAACAAACATTTCTGCATGGAGATAAATTGCACAGAACAGCAGTACTGTAATCATTTTGCTGGGCAGACTGGATGGACCATTTGGGTTTTTATTTACTGCCACTAGCTATGTTACTATTTTTCCTGTTTATTTTTCAGTTTCCTCCTTTCATTTCTTTTTGCTCTTTTTCATGTATTTATATTTCTTGCTTTTCCCATTTCTCTCTTTTCTACTGTCATCTGAGAGTGGCTTACTTCCCCCCAAGCAGCTACCATAGATACCCCCTGCCTATCTACAATCATTTTCTCCAGTGATTGCATTTAACTATGCTCCCAGCATCGTCAGACAGCGGGAGGGGAAAAAAAAAAAAAAACGAAGGAAGAGAGAAGTAAAATAAGAAGAGTGATAGGGAACAAAGCACTTTATTATCCAGCAAATGCCTTTAGTTCTGTCTTTATTTTCCACCCCCAGCCTCATCTGGTGGGCTGATTAATACGCAGGTCTGCAGCTGCATGACAGCCAGAGACAGGGCTGACGAGAAAGCTAACTATGGACCGTTATTTTTGCAGCAGATAATTGCGGGTGATGTTCCCAACCCTCGTGCTGCAGCACGCTAGCTTCATCTTCATTACCAGGCCATGTGAATTAGAAATAGGTCTCATACCAATTAAGCATTGCTGCATCAGAGAGTCGGCGTCCCGGGTCGCCCAATGCACATTGCGCAGCTGGCAGTCAATGGGAGGGCATGAGCAGGCTGGAGAATTGAATCCCTGGCTCATCTAAGAGAATGGAGGTTACTCTAGGTCACGGGCTGGGGGGGGGGGGGGGTGTCTGTGAGTGGGTGCCCCAAGGTGATATGGTTATGGATTCTCAACCCGCCTCTTATTTCAAAAAAGGTGGTTGGGGGCTTACTAGTGGAACAGAGTCTCAGGAGAAGCCGAAGACTGAATAGATACGGGAACAGTGTCTTCTTATTTTATCATGTGATACAAGCCAGATAGTTGCATGGTATGTGTGAAGAAGCTCAGGAGGAATTGCAGGTGTAAACACCTTCATTGCAGGGTTGGGATGAGCTGATAGGTGAAAGCGGCTACTGGATCAGTACTGAGAGTGAGCCTCCTCCCAGCCAAAGCAAAAATTGTGATCAAGGGAGATTTTATCTTTGTATTGAGACACTGGGAGAGGGATGCAATTTTCAGACTGTCTACTTTGGGACAAACTTTGTGTACTCGTGGACTTTACATCAAAATTCAAAGGAAAAGCAGACATGCACTTTTCCTTTGAAACTTGTCATGGGCACAAGGTACCCACAGACCTTTGCACTTGCTTTTTGTCTGGGCAGCTGTTCTATGGAAAATAACATGCATAGGCTTGAAAATACAATCTATGTACCATGAGTGCAGCCAGCAGTAAATAGGCCCCTGGTGGAGAAATTAAAGATGGGCCCCCAGAACCCCATGTTGTCCTGAAAACATGACAGAGTGTGAGGCTGCAGTCTCCCTGCAGTTGAAGGTTTTTATTCAAACCCTACCAGGACAGAGGTCTTTTTTTAAGTAACATCTTTTTAAAATCTGACCAGTTATGAATATTTACATGGAATGTATCAGTAGTTATCCTTTTTACAGGGCGATCATCAATAGTACACACCAGTCAGTCTGAACAGAGGCTGTAGAATATAGTCCTTGATGCTTCCGCTGATTTTCTGATGCTGTGTAATTGGGCGCTCGTCCAACATGACTCAGTTCTGATCCTCTGTGACAGGATGTAAGCCTGAATCACTGCCTAACACCCCCCATCTCCCCTTCCTCATGGTCCCCCTTCCTCAAGTATGTCTGGCATCACTTCCTACTTCCATCATCTCCCTTTGCTCCAACTCTCCCATTTGCCCTCTGCTGTTCCCTCCAGTCCCCGTCAGAATACCCTCCCCCCCCCCTTCCAACCAACCACCCCTTTACCTCATGACTTCTCTCCTGCATCCCCAGGCTCCCCTGTTCTATCCCTATCCATTCCCATTCCAGACAACCCCTGCCTTTATGTTCTGCTCCCAGCTCCTGAAACACACTCCCTCTCTCCTCCCTTCCTGAGGTACCGCAGCCTTAACTAAGACTCCTCCCCCTGGCACCAGCTACTCCCTGCCTTCTTCCCACTGAACCATGCTCCCTTTTCCACCTCTACAGCTTCAGAAACACTCAGCAACCTTGCCCCTCCCCCGCTAAGTCACTCGGTAACCCAGTTCTGCAGCACCGGCCCAGCTTCACTGCTGCTCAGGAGCTCCTGGACCTCCCCAGCCTGTACCTGCCCCACCATTGCCGACCCCCCTCCTCCAGTCCTCCCGTGGATACTGCCTCTGTCTCAGGCTTCACATCCACCATCGCCTGCCACAATGCAATGCACCGACCTCTTCCCCAGGCCTCCCTCCCCCACAACCAGCCGGCATTGCCCGACTTGATTGACGTCCATCTCCTGCTGGGGCCGCAGTCTCCTTTACTGTGCTTTCCCATCTCCTCCCTTGCAAAAACTGCTGATTGCTAACTCTGCCTTTTGTGATAACGTGGTTCTCCCCAAGTCACTTGGGCCTCACACAGCCAGTCAGGAGCTGAGGGCATGCCCAAGTGACCAACCCTTCTTCCTCTGCTCAATAGTAATGCACCAGGGAGGAGACCTATAGAGGTAGGTGTGGTGTAGCTGACCTTCTATTTAGATCCTGATCCTATCTCTCAGATGCGCCAACTAAGCTTCAGAGCTTCGGGTCCTCTGGAGTACTTATCTAGCAGCCTGCCATGTTGGACAGAGGTGGGTGACTCTTTGTCGGGCTCTCTCAGTGCTAGCTACACCACTGCCAAGTATGTTGTTTTCCAATCCCACCCAAACACACCCCCGGGGATGCCTTACCTAAATGCAGTTAAAAGTACATTCATTGTGGAACACTGCACATGCTTTTAACCATACTGAGGGACAGGGTCATCACTAGGGATGGACAAGATGGGTGCCCGCCAGAGGTGCCAAGTCATGGCAAACACCACACCTATGTCAGCATCAGTATCCTGCGTAGCTACTCTTAGCAGGGCTGGCTGTGTCATCGGAAGGGCATCCCCTCACTACTACCCACTTCCCCAGATCACCTGGGCTGCACTTAACTCCAGCGACAGTCCTGTTGAAGGAGGGCAGTTTTCAGACAGCCAATTGTATATGCATAAATTGATATGCACCTGAGTAAATGGTTTTCAAAATTGTTCTCTATCTCCCATGCAGAATTGTTTGCACACCTCCAAATTTCATAAAATAGAGACCATGTAAAATAAATTCCACCCTCACCCAAGAAGACAGAGATCCCTCCAAGGCTGGGGAACATTGGTAGAAGTATTTCATTTTGGAAATGTGAGCCCCCTGGCACAGTAGGATGAGGTTTAGCAGTACAGAAAGCTATTGTGATTCATTCTACGTCCATCAGTACTCATGTGATTGCTATTACTGTCTTACTGATTTTTTTTCCACTTGCACAGTAAGTGAAATGCCTTATCAGATTTCGCTTTCCCAAGCATCGCTAGAGCTGAAACATGAAGACTTATTTTAACACCACCCTTCTGCTCATCCTCACAGCTGGGAGTTTGAAAATATTTAGCATGAGTTAATATTTATCCAGTAGATGTCAGATGAGTTGGCAAAGATGAGGTGCACATTAGATGTTGCACTGTTTTTCCTGAGGCTGCCATGGCTAATCTGGCTGTCCTTGATGCCCGAGTGTCTGCCATTCTTCACAGCGCTACAGATTCAGTGGTTTTAATGCAGCATGAAGAATGCGAGCTACAATAAATCGACACCACTAGATATAAAAATGAGAAGGGCCAAACTTTACTGTAAGAAATGGAATGTGCCAGTGGTCCCTTACCACTGTGTAAATGTTCAAGCTGAACATGATATTAACTAAAGAAAATGCTGGACACCTACCTGCCTCTCATATCATCCTTTGGGTATTCTCCAGAGCTTGCTTGGTGCATACTTTAGGTATCTTCCTGTCCCATGCTTATTTTAGGTATTCGCCTGCCCTCTGCATCCTTTAATCACGGTCCTGCCTCACTTATTCTCTCAGACGCTTAGGGGGTAATTTCTAAAGTTATGTACGTGCACAAAACCATGTTTTATGCGTGTGAATGGCTAAAGTAGCCTGGGGCTCTGGCACATCTAAAAATATGCATATAACTCTGTTACGCACGTACTTTAATGTGAATTGAAGAGAAGCATTTCAGGTGGTAGAGTTGGGGTTGTTACATGCATGCTTTTGGGGGCTAATTTTCAAAAGCATGTACGTGCATAAATGGGCTTTTTAAAGTTTACCCCAGGGGTTATACACATAAAATTATACGTGGAAGCATTTTTACATATACTTGATGTGCACCGCATTCCTGGAGGAGCAGCTTGAGCAGGAAATTGTTTGCACGCATACTTTTCAAAAGTATGCATAAAAACGTGCTTGTGAACATTTACACCTGCTCTGTAGCCCATGCCACACTGAGATACACCTGGTCTGTTATAAAATTACTCTCTTTGAGTAAGTTACCAGGGACATTGGTAGATATTTCAAAGATCCAGGGTATTGGCCCATAGTTCCTTTCCTTCTCCTGCTCCCCCCCTCCCCCCACCAGGGTTGCCAACATTTACATAGGCGAGCACTGGACACTTGAGGACCAGGGAGAAAAGAGACATCTGACCCTTCCCTCATGTGCATAAATTTGCATAAATGTGCCACTACTGCCCCTGAATCTGCCTTCTCTCTCTTGTCCCTCTGTTCTTTCTGTTCTAGAATCCCCTGGACAATGGCACTGGACAATCTACCAATGAATCAACAGCTATCAATGATGAGGGATTCTCTCATGAATCTAAACACCATAAGAATGATAGAGCATAATCTGCATAGATGCATACATTCCATTAATTGTGTGTGCACATGTATATTATGGATGCACTGATCATTTTTCCGAATGCTACAGAAATAATAGGAGTGCATCAATCATTCACACCCTTCACTGATCTCTTCTCAAGATGCACTCACAGCTGGCTGAGGGACCCAGATACAGCACAGCACAGCATAGCACACAACCACTTACATTCAGGCTTTGATTTATACTACTGTAAAAGATTTAATAATTGTCTTTAATTCGATGCTGACAACAAATTGCCAATGAATCTTCTGAAAAAAGTGAATTACAATTACAATATAGTAAACCTTCCATTCCAGTGTTGCACTGTCAGCACTCAAATAGTAACAACCCTACCTATGAAAAGGAAAACAGCAAATATTACACTAGACTCTACAATACCAGTTCACTTCCTTTCAGGAAAACAGAACAAACCAAGTTTCTATAAATCTCTATACAGAAATTAAATGCTAGCAAAATACCTCGCCTTGGTCTCACATGTAGAACTCAGACAAACCCTTACCAAATACAGACTAAAGAGACCATAATATATAAATAAAAAATGAAAACTCAACTTAAAACCATAACAAGCCAGACTCTGTATGCTGTGCATCAATGGAAAAACACGAATTATAATTACCCATAAAACATCAAAAATAAAACATCATAATAATAAAACCATACTCAGAGAAAGAGTAAACATTTCAAAACAGCTGGCAAAACGAATATCCAAAAATTTAAAAACTCATATAAAAATGTTAAAATATTTCCCAAGAACCAATAAAATATTTCAAACAGCAGATAGAACTAACAACACCCATTAATAAAAACATATAAGGATTTAAAAATATCTTGCTCTCCATACCTGGGAACTTTTGATTTCCAATCACCCTGAAATTGTCATGGATTAGTAGAGGAAGGGAGCACACAAATATTTTTCTCTGTCTTCTCACATACACACACTCTCCAACATGCACACACTCGCTTGCTCACACACACGTATGCTCTCTCTCTACCACATGCTCTCTCAAATTCACACACACACAAACACACATGCTCCTTCACACGCTTTCTCACATACACACATGCTCTCTCTCCCTCCGGAACATACAGGCAACAGCAGCCTCTTCCTTGGACTCGTGCAGCATCTCTCTCACACACGCACATGCTCTCTCAAACACACATACTCATACATGGTCTCTCACACACATACACACTTGACCTCTGTTTCTCTCTCTCTCACACACACATGCTCTCTGTCTCACACACACATACATGTATTCACATGCTCTCTTTCTCTCACACACACATTCTCATGTTCTCTCTCACACAAACATGCACACTCATGCTATGTCTTTCACTCACACATGCACACTCATACTTTGTCTCTTACACACATACATACATATTTATGTTCTCTGTCTCATGCACATGCTCTTTCTCTCACAGACGCACATACATACATACACACTTATACGCTAACATGCACATGTACACTCATGCTCTTTGCCTGTCCCTCACACACATGCACACTCATGCTGTGTCTCACACACAGGCACACATGCTCTCTGTTTTTCTCTCTCTCTCACACACACACAAATTCTCTTTCCCCAAAGTGTTCAGGATGTAGGCAGGAGCAGCCTTCTTTCTTTATCCCCTTAGGGCGGCCACACTGCAGTCTCTACCTGGGCCGCATGGGCCCAGCCAGTATAGCAGCTGATTCTTCCTCCTTCTCGGGCCACGCAGGCCCATCGACACAGCCGCAGCCCCTCCTCCTCAGGCCATGCAGCCTCTTCCTCTATTTTGGGCCACGCAGGCCCATTGGCACTGCTGCAGTCCCTCCTCCTTGGTCTGTGTGTCCCAGTTGACACCTCCTCTTTTTTTTTTTGGCCCTGCATCCCCGCCGATACAACTACAGCCCATCGTCCTCTGGCCTCCAGCCACCACAGCAGCCGTGTAATGCTGCTGTGATTCATCTATTAATGGTTTCACTATGCTTATTTTTATTGAATGGATATTGTACATTTTAATTGTCTGTTCTCTGCTTTGAGTTTCCCACAAAAGTGGAAAATAAATAAAGTGGGTTATGTTAAAAGTTGTTTTAGGTAGTATCCTGCCTGCTGCAGCTGTCCCATGCATCCACTCAGGTACTTTCCTGTCCATACATCCTTTAAATCTCCTGAACAGCCCCTAACTTATCTGGCTAAATTCTAGCCTCCTAAGTTATTAGCAGGCTGGAATTTAGCCAGATAAAGGCTGACTATATCCGGGTAAGTCATTTAGACGGATAACTTTTAAGTTATCCGTCTAAATGGGTTTTGAACATGGGCTTCATCACGTTTATCCTGAAAACCTGACTAACTTGTGGCTGTCAAGGACCTGAGTGGCCCAGCCCTGCCTTAGTTATTTTTCCAGCACCATACATCCTTTTAAAAGCGAATTTTAAAAGCGATATGTGTGCCAAAACCCGGGACGTACACATATCGCTTATTTCACGGCGACCTGATTTTATAAACCGGCCACGTACGCGCACAAGTGCCGATGCCCGACTATCTCGCATCCTGAAAAAAAAGGGGCAGAACGTGGGCAGGGCATGGGTGTTCTGGGGCGGGGCTAAGAGATATGTGCGTGTGTATGCATGTATGCATGTATGTATGTATGTATGTATGTATGTGTGTGTATCTATGTATGTATGTATGTATGTATGCACACGGGCAAGCGCCCAGGCCCATTTCAGCGAAACCTCACTTCTGCTATACCTGAGATGTAAGAATAAAACTATTTATAGCCACATATGAACTGACGGAGGGCTTTGGGTTAACTGGGAGCATGCAGGCTAAAGATCCAGGGGGGTCTTAAGGACCTAGCTGTAGACTGGGCAAACCGGTGGATGAACTGGTGAAACTGGTCATGTTCTGGATGCGTGCATGTTATAAAGTCCCCCTCACTTGTGTGTCTCAAAGCCGACATTTCCCTGCTGTGCACGTATATGCTTAAAAGAGGGAGCACACATACGCGCACCCGGCCTATTTTATAACCCGTGCGCAGGATATAAACTTGCAGCTCGTCTGGCGCGCACCCATATACACATGTATAGGGGTGCCCATGCGCCTGTTTGAAAGTTACCATCCCTGTGTATGTTCTTGTCCCATGCATCCTCTCAAGTACTTTCTTGTCTAATAATTTTTTGGAAAACCCTCTGCCAACTATTTTCATAGCATTATAAAAAATAATCAGTCATGGAGTCTCCATACTCAAAATTCTATAGAGTGGGTAATATAAACAACTAAATAACACCCCCAGAGCCCAAGGACCTGTAGAAACTGTTCCCTTACCCACCTCCTGATTTTGATCAGCACGGTACTGTAGTCTACAAAAATTGTTCAGATGAAGCATAGGCTGTCTAGGCCTTCTAGATGCTTGGATTTCTGAACTAAACTACCGAAGCTTACTATTACAGGAACGGAAATGACATGAGAGACTTATTGATTCTGTCAGGACTCCGTGCGAAGACTGTGACTCCAGCACACGAGTAGGCATGCACAATATGCTTTCCATGAAGCAGTTATTCCTAATGTTAGCCAGGAAACAGCCCTGGACAAACTGCTTGATAAGCTAATTATGAACTTGCAAAGGCAGAACCGGGCTTATGTTAGGATTAAAGAAGGGATCAAATAGATATCCTCACTTTGTATATAGCCTTTGTAAGATCACATATAGCATTGCACGCTTCAGTTATGTGCACCTATCTTCGGTAAGAATGGGATAAGGCAGAGATCAAGGAGGGCCTATGGTATTGCAACAGGAAGGAAAAACAGGCAGCCTAGAGATGGTCTTGGTGGTCTTTATCTGTGGTCACTGCCTATTCCCATAACAGTTTGCAGAGGAAGAAAGAAGAAAACAGAGTGCACTAATGTAGCCATCTTGGAGCAGGACCTCTGACAAAGCTCTGTGAACTCATAAATCATTAGGTCAAATAGACTGTATAGTGGACCTCATGTGACCAAGAGGAGAAAATTCACCTTATTGAGGAAGAAGCAGCCTCCCAGTCCTGTTAGATTTTCTTCCAAAAACAGCAAATTATGCAGAAATGGTTCTCCAGGCTGGCCTGGTGGCTCAGTGGTTGTGCTCAACACTGCCATGAAGAAGGTCCCCAATTCAATCCCCAACTGACATCTTCTGTCAACCTGTGTCACCGAGGGGTGGGGATGCTGTGGTCCAAGGCTAAGGGGGAATAAGTAGGCAGCAGAGTCCTGATGGGGAAAAGGAAGAGAGGAGAAAGGCAGTGGCCTGCTCAGGGCCTAAGAGAGAAATATAGCTACGGCTCTGTGCAAGGCCAGGAAATGTCTGAATTTTTTTTTATTATTATGTATATTCAATATGCACACCGTTTTGGGAGGACTTGACAGGTCGGGGAAGTGGTTGACAATACCTTTAAAATAAATAAATAAGCTAAACTATTTCCTCTAAAATATTTTCTGGGAGAAAATTTTATGTATTTATTTAAAATGTGTATTTACTTTTTTCTTCTTTCCCATGTTTACCCTCTGTCGTTTTCTCCCCCCAACCCATTTTTCCTTACCCTTTCATGTTCTTTCTCCCCACTTACCACCTTTTTTCACTCCTCGCTTTAGCTTCTCCCCCCTTAAAACTCTCCTGTGTTTTTTTTTTTTCTCCTCTTGCTTTAGGACCACTAAAACCCACTTATGGCATAACAATGCCAATCGTAAATAAAACAATACTGACTTCTACATCGTCCATAAGACAGGAGACATCCCCCAAAACCAAAACACCCGCTCCATGTCTTCCCACCCCAATTCTAGAACAAAACAATACAAGCACTCTACAGTTACATGATGTTAGTGAATAATCCACCACCCTTTCTCCTCCGCACCTCACCCCCACTAACAATTAAGCTAATTGTCAAATTACCTTGCGAAAAGAAGCCAGGTTTTTACCTTTTTCTGATAAGCCCAGGCAACCTAAGAATTCTTTTCTGCCTTAATACCTACAGGCAATAATTTCCTCAGGGAGGGTGCTGCTGTCGAAGTGGCCCTGGCTTGTAGACAAACATGCCCCATGTCTCTAAAAAAAAACAAACCAAAACTGACAACAGGGAGCTCTTCCTAGATCTTAACTGACAATTTAGGGTGCCCCACATTAATTTATTCCTGTGATATTAGGAACCAATTCCCCTCGGGACACTGAAAAAAAACAAAAAAAAAAAACAACCCACTAGTAGCTTCAATTATAATTGACTCCTGAGACGCCTCCTGCTTCCTCAGCTCGCTCAACCTCTTCCCTTCCTGCCTAGAATGGGCAACAGCAGCCAGAGCGTGGGACATGGAATCCAGTGTGCACTCACAGGGCCTTCGGTAAGACACAGCCTACGCCATTTTCCATCTGCGTGCCAGGGTAATGGTGTGCAGTACACAAGCAGGGTACAGATTAAATACAGTTTCCCTTCCATGTCACAGGAGTCAACGCATTTGATCAAAGGACTTTTATAAAGCTTTGTTAATAAAGAAAACAGGAGTTTGGTGCCATACACTGAACATCCACCCTTTGCCATTCCTTCCAAAGCTGCGTTGTTGGTAGCTCTCCGGGCTGAATGTTCTCAGTGTCCTTAGCAGAAGATCTTTCCCTCCCTCCGTCTCTGGCTACCTCTCTTTCATTTTCAGCTGCCTTTAATTGTGGAGCCACTTATCGGCTAAAAACAGAAAGATTTTCTCTTTGACCTTGCTCTTGCCCTTCTGGAAGGTTTACCTAAAAAGTTAGAAAATAAAATCAAATGCTCTAATTTGCAGTCATCTTGCCATTTCCAACCCAGTTTTCATTACAGCTCAGAAAGTATAGCAGTGGTGTTTATAGCCCCCTTTCAGATAACAAATCACATTTTCTTTTAGCTGGCGAGTGGTGTAGAATTGATATATATATATTTTTTTCCCCATTTAATAGGTTTGTGTGTTCAGGAATGATCTTCATCAAATGAGAGCCTTTATAGTGTTTGATATAATGTCAGCTTTCATTACGCTCCAAGGGCTTGCTGAGAATTCCTGTGTTAAAGAATCAGCCTTGCTATAAAACCGTCCTCCCTACTGAAAGGAGAACAAGAAAAGCATTCATAAAAAAAATAATAATAATGATATGAAAAGAGCCGGTTTTCACTCATTTTAATATTTTGTTCTTTGCCAATAATCTGACATGCACAGGCCGGTATATATTTTATTCAAATGTTGTTACTGCCACTAGCAGAATGTTGGTTGTCTCAATATTCTGAAAAGCTTTCCGGCGTTTTAGGCAAGAGGCTAATCATGTTGTGGCTTTCTGCCCATTTACTCCGGCAGTTTTCACAGTTGCGTTGGTGATGTCTCCGTTTTACACCTGCTTTCACAGGCACACACACTACTCTCGCCTGCATCAGCTAATGTTTGCTCACACAGAGACACTAGTAATGCATATCACCACATATGAATGCTCAGATGCAGACATGGATGCTAGGGATGTGCAGAGGGATGACATACGTTGCATTCGGGATTCGTATTTGTCGGGGGGCAGATACATTGCATTCGGCAAGGGGGACCCCCGATACGTTTATACGTTAATTCTTATTCGTTTCCCGGCTAAAATTTAATTAACTACAACCCCCCACCCTCCTGACCCTCCCAAGACTTACCAAAACTCCCTGGTGGTCCAGCGAGGGGTCCGGGAGCCATCTCCTGCACTCACACCCTCGGCTGCCGGTATTCAAAATGGCGCCGATAGCCTTTGACCTACTATGTCACAGGGGCTACCGGTGCCATTGGTCAGCCCCTGTCACATAGTAGGAGCAATGGACAGCCGGCGCCATCTTGTGCCCCTACCATGTGACAGGGGCTGACCAATGGCACCAGTAGTCCATGTGACATAGTAAGGGCAAAGGCAATCGGTGCCATTTTGATTACTGGCAGCCGATGGCCCGAGTGCAGGAGATCGCTCCTGGACCCCCGCTGGACTACCAGGCACTTTTGGCAAGTCTTGGGGGACCCCCCCAAGACTTGCCAAAAGTCCAGCGGGGGTCCGGGAGCAACCTCTTGCACTCTGGCTGTCGGCTGCCAGTATTCAGAATGGCGCCGATAGCCTTTGCCCGCACTATGTCACAGGCCATCCATTGCTCCTACCATGTGACAGGGGCTGATCAATGGCACCGGTATCCCCTGTGACATAGTAGTCAAAGGCTATCGGCGCCATTTTGAATACCGGCAGCCGAGGGTGTGAGTGCAGGAGATGGCTCCCGGACCCCCCGCTGGACCACCAGGGAGTTTTGGTAAATCCTGGGGGGGTCAGGAGGGTGGGGGGTTGTTTAAATTGGCTCCTTTAGATGGTCGAATAATTTGGCGAAGATTCGTTGTATTTGTGGGGAATTGCGATACGTTTCGCTTCCCCACGAATACAACGAATATGGCCCTATACGTTGCGGATTACCAATTCATAGGGAACAAATGCACACCCCTAATAGATGCAGTTTTATTATTTCTTATTTATTTGCTTTATATTCTGCATTTTCAGGCACTTCAAAGCTGAGTTCACGTACAAATATACACTTGTTAGAATATACTCTTGCACAGTGATGTATGCTTGTGAATGCACAAACATCAGCGATTCCTGCAAGCTGCTGTCAGAAACCCGGCAGGAGCCTGCTGATTTTAGTGCTCATCAGTTTACATGCAGAAGGCAACTTTCAAAAAAGCCTTTACCCAAGTAAAAGGGCTTTTTGAAATATTGCCCACTTTCTATGTAGGTAAATATGTGCACATTTTCCACAGTGCATGTACTTTTAAACTTTTTGTCATGGATGCACTCCTGGGGTGAGATTAGGTCAGGGGAGGCAACAACATACATAGTTTTGCTTTCTTTTGAAACTACGCACGTTGGGGTAGATTTTTAAAAACGGCGCGTTCGCGTACTTTTGTTCGCGCTCCAGGCGCAAACAAAAGTATGCTGGATTTTAGTAGATACGCGCGTAGCCGCTAAAATCCAGGATCGGCGCGCGCAAGGCTGCCGATTTTGGGCAGCTGGCGCGCGCCGAGCCGCGCAGCCTGCCTCCGTTCCCTCCGAGGCCGCTCCAAAATCGGAGCGGCCTCGGAGGGAACTCTCTTTCGCCCTCCCCTTACCTTCCCCTCCCTTCCTCTACCTAACCCACCCCCCCGGCCCTATCTAAACCCCACCCCTACCTTTGTCCGGAGATTTACGACTCCCGGAGGGAGAAGTAAATCCCCGCACGCCAGCGGGTCGCTGGCGCGCCGAGACGCAACCCGGGGGCGGTTCCGGAGGGCGCGGCCATGCCCCTGGGCCCGCCCCCGAAACGCCACATCCCGCCCCCAAAACGCCGCGTCGATCGGCCCCGCCCCCGACACGCCCCCGACAAAAAACCCCGGGACTTACGCGAGTCCCGGGGCTCTGCGCACGCCGGCAGGCCTATGGAAAATAGGTGCGCCAGCGCGCAAGGCCCTGCTCGGGTAAATCCGGGTGGATTTACCCGAGCAGGGCTTTTAAAATCCGCCCCGTTGTTTTTTTTTTTATTTAAAATTTTTTATTATCCAGTATATTGTAAAGCTTACAAACAGTAGATTAAATAGAGATGAGAACAGCAGTACAGAACATATAGGCAAATGCAGAACTTTTGTTTTGCCTCCTAAGTATAAAATACATAACAGTTCCAGTGTATTATCATTTCCTCAGGTGAACAGATATCCATATGTAGAATTGCCATTTCCCACATGGATGTGCCGATTTTATAACATGTGCACGTTGACACATGCATGTTATAAAATCTGCTACCCGTGCGCACATGCACACAACTGCTGGCGCGTGCGCATGAGTGTTGGGGGAGTTTAGTAGATGCACTAGGCCTTTTGCCGAGTTCTCTCCCAGTTCGCTCCAGTAAAGGAGAGGACTGGGAGGTAACTTACTAAACCCCCTAGCTAACCTGCTTCCCTTTTACCCTATTCTCCCTGACTCCTAATGCCCCACTGACTATCCTTGCTTTTTTTTGTTTTTTTACATACCTGCAGTCCGGAGCAGTAGCAACTTGCGCAGGTCCCTTGTACCTGGCGCGCACTTCAGCGGGACAGTGTCCTATTGGCATTGTCCGGCTGCCCCTGCCCCGCTCAGATCCACTCCTTTTTCTGAAACTCTTTCTTCTGCACGTACCAGGAGATACGCACGTGGCCGCGGGCGTTTGAAAATCCGCACGGCACGCACATGTCCCGGCCACACACACGTATCTCTCAGTAAAGGTGGACATAGGCCTTTGAAAATTTGGCCTGTACTTTCTCTTTCAGAACTGGTGCAGTATCCGTGGGATAAAGTATCTGCACAGTTTTGAAAATGACCCTCCTGTGCACAGAGTTGTTCCATGTGTCACCACAGGTGGGGTTATCATACAGGCAATTTGCAGATTGGATTTCCTTCAAACAGCAGATTTCAGGCCCTCTTTACTAAACATTTTCCACAGACACAAAATGGGAGAAAACCTTTAATAAATATGCCCCTTAATGCTTAATTTTCTATTAAACAACATCCATAAACATTCCCCTGACCTTGTGGAACAGGTTATTTCCTTGTAGAACAAATGAATAATGATGTTCATGCATGAAATTTAGAGTATAGCTCCAACACTCCCACTTTTTGGCTGGAGAGGAAGTTGAGGTGAATAGCTATTCAAGCAAGCCGGTGAATAAAAATATTCTCTGTTGACAGCCAGAACAGAGGCTGCACAGGAAGCAGAAGTGGGTATAACTCTTAGCTCTGTCTCTAGAAAGCAGCAAGGGTTCTTCATGGATTTGAGGAGCCATTACACACCCCATTGCTGGGAAGGCACTCCCCTGCCCCAAGGAACGAGTCCACGATGCAGTCTCCCAAACCCTGGCAAGGATTCTTCGACAGGGGGAAAGGAGCAACCTACAAGGCCCAAGGTGTATTACATGGAAACAGCTCCAAGGAGACAATACACACAGGGTCAGTAACTTTCAAATGGGTGCGCAGGCGCACATGAACACGTGTGTGTTGGCATGTGCCCAGAAATGCGACAGTTTTATAACATAAGTGCACAAAAAGTACATTCGTTAATAAAATAGCTTAGGCGCGTGTATGTGTGCACCTAATTTAGCAAGTGGTTGCTCACAGCCATGCAAAGTCAGGTTTTAAGCCTTGCAATTGGGAGAATATTATATCGGGCGCGAGTCCACACCATGACCAGTTTCACCAGTTTGTCCATCAGTTCACCCAGTCTAGAGCTACGTTCTCCAAATCCCCCTAATTCTTTAGCATACCCTCCCATCAGTTACCCCAGACCCTTTAAACCCCCCATGGATGCCTGGTTTTAATTTTTACATTACACTTCCTCCATAGAGGAAGTAAACGTATGCAGCACTGGACCTGGGAGCATGCCCAAGCATGTAGGTACTTGCAGGCACATCTCTTGGCCCCGCCCTGGAACACCCATGCCCCACCCACGCCACACCCCTTTTTTTGTTCGAAGTGAGATATTCGCGTATCGGGAGACACGTATGCATGTGGGCAGCTTTTAAAATTGGGAGGACACGCGCATGTCCTACATGCGCGCACATCTGATTTTGGTGAGCACCCGGCTTTTGAAATTCACCTCAGTATTTTTATGAGCCAAAAATAAAAAGTCTTTACTATACAGTTCTTCAAAGTCACACACTACAGTCTTTCAATATGAAGAATCCAAAGTATATAAAAGCATAACAGCTGCCATCCTGGGTCAGACCAAGGGTCCATCAGGCCCACATTAGGAGTAATCACCCAGTAAAAGGATCTAGGAGTCATTGTAAACAGTATGTTAAAATCCTTAGCTCAATGTGTAGTGTTGTCGAAAAAAGCAATGCTAGGAATTATTCAGAAAGGAATGGAGAATATAACAGAGAACATCATAATATCTCCATATAGATCAATGGTGTGGCCGCACCTTGAATATAATATACAGTTCTGATCATCTCATCTTATAAAGGATATAGTGGAGTTAGAAAAGATACAAAGAAGGATAACAAAAATGATTAAGGAGTTGGAACAGCTATAGTTTCTCAGATCACCCCTGGTGCTATATTGGCCATCCTCCTATTTTCAGGTAAAATAGATGATTTTAATGATAGCTTATAAATTTCTAGTAACAGGTCTGAAATTTAATGTTTTAATTATTTCGGAACTCAGGGGTGTAAACCATCTGGTCCATGTGATTTGGTACTCTTTAGTTTGTTAATTTACCCTATTACATCTTCCAGGTTCACCTGATTTGTTTCATTTCCTCCAAATCTTCACCATTAAATACCTTTTTGGCACGGGTATCTCCCCAACATCCTCCGCAGTAAACACTGAAGTAAAGAATTCATTAAGCCTTTCCGCTATGATGACTTCCCTAAGAGCCCCTTCTACCCCCTCAATCATCTAATGGTCCAACGAACTCTCTCACAGAGTTCCTGCTTCGGATTTATTTGAAAAAGTTTTTGTTATGAGTTTTTGCCTCTGCTGCAAATTTTTTTTTACATTTTTTTTGCCAAGCTTATCAATGTTTTGCTTCTAAGGTTCCAGTGCCTATGCTTTGTTTCTCTTTTCTTCATTTAGATCCTCTTTCCATTTTTTGAAAAAAAGTTTTTTTTTGGGCTATAATAGCCTCTTTCACCTCACCTTTTAGCCTTGCAGGTAATCTCTTGGCCTTCCTTCTGCCTTTTTAATTCATCTGCTCATTTTTAAATAATTTTTAAATAATGTCCACACCTGATGTAAACTGTTCATCTTTGCAGCTTCATCTTTTAGATTTTCTATTTTCCTCATTTTCTCAAAATCTCTCTTTTGAAAGTTGAAAGCTAGAGCAATAATGTCCCTTAATGTCCTCCCTACAGTTATTAAGTCAAATCTGAGCATGTTATACTCACTATTGCCAAGGGACCCCACTACTATTACCTCTTGTACCAAATTCTGTGTTCCACTAAGGATTCAGTCTAAAATAGTTCCCCCTCTCATCAGTTCCTATACCAACTGCTCCATGAAGCAGTTATTATTTCATCTTGAAACTTTACTGCCCTCGTCTAACCTCATGTGAAATTTTCCCAGTTGATATTGGGACAAAACACTTCAGTATAAACAAGATAAAAGTAGGGCCTGAATAGTACTCCAAGGCAGTACAGAATGGCAGAACGGTACCAGTAGAAGGATGTTCTACAAGGCACTTGATCCAGGTACCAGCTATAGGCTGTTTAAAAAATGTTTCTCCTTGACTGGTCCTCCATCCTATCCATTTGTCTACTTCCCCCACCTCGGCTCCATTGAGAAAACTACCTCACTTGCTACAGTTGCTAGTCTCACTGCAGCACTTTTACTTGGGTTATAGACTTGAATTGGAAACATAATGAAAGAAACCAAAATTTTCATTTATATTTATAGACACCTTCCATTCATTTGGGGGAGGAGCCATGAATGAAACAAAAATGATCTAATTCATTGCATTTTATCTATTCGTTTCAAACAAATGCACATTTCTACTAACTCCCCACCTTAGCAGATGGGTATTAATGGCAACCAAGTAAGGCATGAGTAGAGCGGGTTAAGGAGAGAGAAGAATGAGGAGAAAGATACAGACAGAAAGAGCAAAGGCAGGTGAAAGGAGACAGAAAGAAAAAAGGAGAAAGAATTCAAGAAAGAAACAGAATTAGAAACAAAAGAGAGAGCATTTGACAAAATTACCAAAGAATGGGAAAATAGAAAGAGAGAGGGGACAGCATGGGAGAAATGATTTGTGCAAATACAGAGAAAGAATGGAATTGGAGAGGGTACATATGAATAAGGGATAGGGGAAATTTTAATGGAAATAAAACTGAGCAGCTCAGCCAAAAGCACCATTTCCAGTCACAAAAATAGGGCTGCTAAGTCTAAGCCATTATGGCCTAAGTAGTTACATTAACTTAGAGACTATAGAGCTAATGCTGTCTGGCAGCAATGTATTTTGCTAGAACTGTCACACTCAGCCCATTCATTCTAAGGGAAGGGAGAAATAAAGAAGAGAGAAAGACAAGAAAGGGATGGAAAGAGAGCGAGGAGAGAGGCAAGAAAGGAAAAGAAAGTACAGAGTGTGACAAGCAAGGGAGGGAAAGGGACAGGTGTGGGGAAGGAAGGGAATGAGCATGAAGAAAAAGAGAGGGCGAGATAAAAAAAGAAACAGGGGAAGGTGAGACTGGGAAGCAGAACAGGGAGGGAGGGGACTTAAAGAAAGACTAGAAATATTGAAGAAAGGGTCAAAGATGAAAGGTAGAGAGTGGAGAGAGACACAAGGAGGGAAAAGAGAGAAGGGGCAGGGAAGGGAAGGGAAAAAGAGCAAGGAAAGGGGGAGGAGAGAGTCAGGAAAGGAGAGAATAAGCAGAAGGACAGAACTCTGAGACTGCTATTACTGGCATTAGTAGCATAGGATCTACTTAATGTTTGGATACTTGCCAGGTACTTGTGACCTGGATTGGCCAGTGGTGGAAACAGGATGCTGGACTTGGTGGACTCTCGGTCTGACCCAGTATGGCAACTTATGTTCTTATGATGGTAGCAGAATGCACTTGAGCATTTATCAGCAAGAAAGAGTCTCATGTGACAGGGGCTGTCGGTGCCATTGGTCGGCCCCTGTCACATGGTAGGTGCACTGGATGGGCCGCGCCATTTTTAAAGATGGCGCCGGCCGTCCATTGCTCCTACCATGTGACAGGGACCGGCCAATGGCACGGATACCCTGTCACATGCTAAGGGCAAAGGGCCATCGGCGCCATTTTGTTTACTGGCAGCCGACGGCCCGAGCGTGAAAGAATGCTCCTGGGACCCCCGCTGGACCACCAGGTATTTAAAAAAATTTGGGGGGGGGTCTGGAGGGTGGGGGGATACTAACAAACTCATTTTAAAGAGTTGGCTGTATTTTTTGGTTATCGGCTCGGGCGCAGCCGATAAAAAAAAAAAAAAAAAAACCCGATTGGACTGAAAGATAAAAATTTCACGATGTGAATCGGAACCGGAATCCGGTTCCGATTCACATCTCTAATATTTGTAAGGCTGTGACCTGCAGCTCTTTCCATACCTTCGCAGCCCATTATTGCTTAGATAAGGCTGGCCCACAAGATTCCATTTTTTGGCCAGTCCATTCTACGCAACTTATTCTCAGCTTAAATATCCAACATCCTACCAGCGACCCGTTTAGGGTTTTCAGGATGCCCTAATACCCAAATCTACCCCTGTTGTTGTGCCTGTTGCACATCTTTGGGTGCATTTGGTGCATTGCTCGGGCATCCTTAGTTCGCTACTCACCCATATGTGAGGACTACCATCCCGCTTGTCCTGTGAGAAAGCAGAGTTGCTTACCTGTAACAGGTGTTCTCACAGGACAGCAGGATGTTAGTCCTCACGAAACCCGCCCGCCACCCCGCGGAGTTGGGTTCGCTTGTGATTTGTTATTTTATTTTCGCAAGTACTTCTTACTATACACGAGACTGAAGGGGGACCCCTGCTGGATGCAGGGTTAGTGCCATGCTGGACATGCCCAGTAGGTGCCAGTCAAAGTTCTAGAAACTTTGACAAAAGTGTTCCATGATTGGGCTCCATCCTGATGATGTCACCCATATGTGAGGACTAACATCCTGCTGTCCTGTGAGAACACCTGTTACAGGTAAGCAACTCTGCTATCTCAGCTGTCTCTTCTCCAAGCTGAACAGCCCTAACCTCTTTAGCCTTTCCTCATAGTGGGAGCCGTTGCATTCCCTTTACAATTTTGGTCACCCTTTTCTGTCCCTTCTTCAGTGCAACTATATCTTTTTTTTAAGATACGGCGACCAGAATTGTACAAAGTACTCAAGGTGCATACTCACCATGGAGCAATACAGACAAATTATGACATTCACTGTTTTATTCGACATTCCCTTCCTAATAATTCCTAACATTCAATGTATTATCCACTATGATGCCTAGATCTTTTTCCTGGATGGTAACTCCAAATATGGAACCTAATATTATGTAACTGCAGCATGATTATTTTTCACTATATGCATTACCTTATGTTTGTTCACATTTAATTTTATCTGCCATTTGGTCGCCCAATCTTCCAGTCTCGCAAGGTCCTCCTGCAATTTATCACAATCTGCATGTGATTGAACTACTCTGAATAATTTTGTGTCATCTTAAAATTTGATCACCTCACTCATCATATCCCCTTCCAAATCATTTATAAATATATTGAAAAGCACTAGTCCAAGTACAGATCTATGAGGTACTCCACTGTACCTTTTTCCACTGAGAAAACTGACCATTTAATCCTTCTCTAACCAGTTTGCAATCCACTAAAGGACATCGCTTCCTATCCCATGACTTTTTAGTTTTATTAGAAGCCTCTCATGAGGGATTTTGTCAAACTCTTTCTGAAAATCCAAATACACTACATCTACCAATTCACCTTTATCCACATGTTTATTAACCACTTCAAAAAAATGTAGCAAATTTGTGAGGCAAGACTTCCCTTGAGTAAATCCATGCTGGCTATGTCTCATTAAACCATGTCTGTCTGTATATTCTGTGATTTTGTTCTTTAGAATAGTTTCCACTATTTTTCCCAGCACTGAAGTCAGGTTCACCGGTCTATAGTTTCCTAGATCGCCCCGGTAGTCCTTTTCAATAGTGGGGTTACGTTGGCCAGCCTCTAGTCTTCAGCTACTATGGATGATTTTAATAATAGATTATAAATGTTTACTAATAGGTCTGAAATTTAATTTTTGAGTTCTTTTAGACCCTGGGGTGTATACCATCTGGTCCAGGTGATTTTCTACTCTTCATTTTGTCAATCTGGCCCATTACATCTTCCAGTTTCACCGTGATTTGCTTCCGTTTATCTGAATAATCTCCCTTGAAAACCATCTCTGGAACTGGTATCCCCAACATCCTCAATAGTAAACATAGAAGCAAAGAATTCATTTAGTGTTTCCACGATGGCCTTATCTACCCTAAGTGCTCCTTTAACTCCTTGGCCATCTAATGGTCCAACCAACTCCCTCGCAAGTTTCCTGCTTCAGATATATTTTTAAAAGATTTTATTATGAGTTTTTACTGTTTCATTTTGTGGCTCACAGGAAACCCCACAAGCCACGCTACATATCTCCGATACCATGCCTCAGCTGACCCTACAAAGTGGCAGGACGCAACCATGACCACTGCCTCTAGGTGTCCATCCCTAGGTGTGCATGCGCCCAACAGCCACTCATTGAAAGGGACCTTGGTGGGAAAGTGCCATGGCGCTCACTAATGACATCATCGGCCCTGGGCATACTTAAGGGCTCCTTAGACATTTTTCCCTTGCCTCAGCAGCAGGTCCAACTATGGTTGGAGTTCGTGTTGCCAGCCTGTTCCTGCCTCATTTGGCCAGCTTGTTCCTGCCTTGTCTGTCCAGCCTGATCCTGTTTCATCTGCCAGCCTATTCCTGCCTCATTTGCCCAGCCTGTTCCTGTCTCATTATCCCTGCTTATTCCTAACCCATTCAGCCTTCCCGCACTCATACCTCCACAGACGGATACCCGATACTGACCCCTGCTCTGACTCTCATCTTTCCTGATAGCTACCTGCCTGCAACCATAGCCTGCCCTGTACTCCACTAATTCACCTGATCCCAGAGACCCTCACCTAAGTTCTGCCAGCCTTGGCATCCAGAGGCTCAACCCGAGGGGAAATGAGAGCTGATAAAGATGAAGCCTTGAACTGGTCTCTGACATGGCAGGGTCCACCTGCTGGTAGAGAGAACCTGCGGGGTCCCTCCTCGCAGGTAGAGCCAATCTCACTCCAGTCCAAGGGTCCACAGACAGAACAGTTTGCTGAGACCATGGACTTGGCCAATGTAATCTCACTGCAAGTGGTTCTTGGCTTGGCCCTCAGGCTTCAAGAGCAGCAGGGTATCTTGGGGCAAATTTTAGCAGCCATGGATTGCGTTACACTTTGGCTGGATGTGCTGACTTTGGTGTCCCTGCTACCCTCACCCATACCTGTGCCAACACATCCTCTTCTGGCTAACTGAATGGTTCCTCAGCTCCCAGCACCCCCAGGCTATTCCAGGGACCCTAAATGATATAA
This sequence comes from Rhinatrema bivittatum, assembly GCF_901001135.1. NCBI lineage: Eukaryota > Metazoa > Chordata > Amphibia > Gymnophiona > Rhinatrematidae > Rhinatrema > Rhinatrema bivittatum. The sequence goes on along the minus strand of NC_042618.1, from coordinate 199,235,897 downwards.
GGGTTCCTAAACCAATGCAGGATACATTTTCAGTTTCAGGCTGCCCTGTTCCCCAACAAGAAGTGCAAAACAACATATATTAGCAAGTAGCACATTTAAGACTAATCGGAGAAAATTCTTTTTCACTCAATGCACAATTAAGCTCTGGAATTTGTTGCCAGAGGATGTGGTTAGTGCAGTTAGTGTAGCTGGGTTCAAAAAAGGTTTGGATAAGTTATTGGAGGAGAAGTCCATTAACGGCTATTAATCAAGTTTACTTAGGGAATAGCCACTGCTATTAATTGCATCAGTAGCATGGGATCTTTTTGGTGTTTGGGTAATTGCCAGGTTCTTGTGGCGTGGTTTGGCCTCTGTTGGAAACAGGATGTTGGGCTTGATGGACCCTTGGTCTGACCCAGCATGGCAATTTCTTATGTTCTTATTGGATGATCCAGTGTTGCATGGGCTTTTCCCCTCTGGGAGCAAGCATCCTACTGGACTCTCTTCCTGGAGCAGTTCCATACAGTCTTTGAAGAGCCTGGTTAAGCAACCATGCTGGCATCCGACTTGCTTCATCTATACCAGGGCTTCCGTAACTTGGATGAATGTGCCATGGAATTTCAGACTTTGGCCTCCAAATTCAGTTGGCATGAGGATAGTCTGGTTGCCATTTTTCTGGAAGGCTGTGCAAATGAGCAGTAATTCCCACAGGGCTGGAGATAAACTAGACTGACTCCAGCCTTCTTAAAATAGTAACTCTTTATTGTAACTTCACACATGACAACTATACATTGTCTTCGCCTCAGACAGGGTACTCTCTTTACTTACTGTGTGTTGCTTCCTCTCAGCTCAGAGTTTGGACAGTATTGCATACAGTAGTTGCCTTCCTCCCGGAGACCTCAGGCCTAGTTTGGTTATCTCCACCTGGATCCCAGCTCTTATTCCCATCTCTGGTTATGCCCTCTGAGCCCTACCTGTCCCGTAGGATCTGGCCCATAGAGCATACTCTTCTTAGGGAATTTAAGGTGGATTAGGCATCTAGCCTGGTCCTGCACAGGAAAATAGGGGAACACTAGAGGCACTGCCTCACATACCCCTCCCCTCAGCTTGGATCCATAGGGCCAAATGTCCTTACTCCCTCCTGGATCTCATCCAGGAGAGTCCAAGAACTCCCAATTCCTTTCTCTTTGCCCTTGACTGCATCTCAACCACCATCCCGTGTGCCATTCACACAGTATATATCCCCATTCCTTTAATTAAGTCCTTTGCTGGCTCCTGGTTCAAATTCCACGCCGAAGGAGCTATATGGACCAACTGGGGAACCACCAGTGCTGGCCCCTCTGTATCCTCTGTCACTGGAGTCTCCACAGTGCTTCCCTCTGGGATCTCCATTGACTCTTCCTCCAGGTTCTCCACAGTGCCTCCCTTTGGGCTCTCCATGATTTCCTCTGTATACGCTGGCCACTTGCCCATGCCAGCCACTGGCTCCTCCGCAGCTTCTGGACTCCTGGTAGTGTTTGGGCACCCTACAGGTCTCCCCCCTGTAGCACGGATCTTTGGCCTTGTTTCTACCAGGCTAGTAGTTTTTTTCAGCTTACTCACTAGCCTAGCATTTTCTCTGGCTACTTGCTTCTGGTCCTCCTCCCACTGGATCATCTCTGCTGAAATTTCTTGTAGTTGAGCAACCAGCTGCTGCCATTCTGTAGTGCCCCCTCTTAGACCCTCTGTGTCACCATTTCTGAACAAGGCTGCCACATAGAAGTTGGTGACAGCCAAGGCTGTCTTTCAATCTTTTCTCTCCCTCCTGGAGAGTCTGGATCAAGGCCTCCATCTTGCTTTCTGACTGCAACATTCTGGTGCTGCCGTATCCTGGCTACTCATTTCCAGGTTTTCTTTCAGGCTGCACCCCTAGAACTGCAGAGTAACTTGCTTCCTTCTACAGGGACACACCCTGCCCCCACACACAGCACTTCCAGCCAACTCTGGCAGTTTCCCAGGGCCACACCCTGCTCAGCATAGCCTTGCTGCATTAGTGTTTCTTTCACTTTTCTTTTCAAGACAAAAAGTAAAAAACAAAAAACAAAAAAAAGCCTGCTTGACCAGCAATAACTTGCACACTGTTAAATCCCTGTCTATCTCCCAGCAGGGCTTCTAATTTTAGCCAGTTACCCCTACACTTCCTAGTTGTCCTTGCAACCAAGCCCACACACTGTTTCCTCTCTACCTGAAACTTTTCTCTTCAGTGCAGCTTCTGCCGCACCCTTTCCCAAACTATAATGCTCTGTGCACTCCCTGTGCTCTGTACTTAGTTTTATAGCCACAGGCCTCCTAGGTTCTGTACAGCATTTAGAACCACAGGTCCTCTGCACTCCACACAAACACTTTCTTGGAGGCTGGGGTTTTTCTGTGCAAAGCTTAGAAAAATCCGTATGACACCATATATGGGAACGAGTGGTGATTCCCACAGGCCTGGAGACAAACTAGACTGACTCTATCCTTCTTAAAACAGTGACTCTTTATCATAACTTCACACATACACAACCATAGACTGTCTTCTCCTCAGACAGAGTACTCTCTTTACTTACAGTGTGTTGCTTCGTCTCAGCTCAAGGTTTGGACAGTATGGCATATGGGAGCTGCCGTTCTCCTGGAGACCTCAGGCCTGGTCTGGTTATCCCCACCTGGAACCCAGCTCTTATTCCTCAGTCTCTGGTTATACACTCTGAGCCCCTTCTGCCCTGCAGGATCCCGTCCATAGAGCATACTCTCCTTAGGGAATATAAGATGGACCAGGCATCTAGTCTGATCCTGCACAGCAAACTAGGGGAGCACTAGGGGCACTGCCTCACAAAGGCCTCTTAGAAAAGATAAAGATTGAACTCACAGTTCGGGAATTACCCCCTTCCTTTGAGGCTGTCATCACCCTGACTGGCAAGATTATCTGTCACCTGCAGAAGAGGCTCAAGAGAAGCATCCAGTCTGCAAGTCCTTCATCCTGGCTCTGCATTTTCATTGCCCACCTATGCCGGCTCTCAGTCCACTAGAGGACTTGGTACTCCTTGAAGAGCCCATGCAATTGGGTTGATGTTAACTCGTCCCTGAGGAGAGGTTCCATTGCAGATAACAGGGGCTCTGCCTGTATTGTGTGTCCAGAGGTCACCTCGTCACCCAGTCTCCTGAGAGGTCAGAAAACTCAAATGGATAGGCTCGACTGGGAGATGATCCTAAGTCTCACCATTTCCACTCCCCAACCTCTGGTACCTGTTACCCTGGAGATTAGTTCAACCTCTTTCTCTACACAGGTCTTCATCTATTCCAGATCCAGAGGGAATTTCATCATACAGGAATTTCATCATCCTTCTACAACAGCTATAAATACCTACCTTGCCTTTGTCTCAGCCTCTCATGATTTCCTCTGTGTACAGGAATCCTCTCCCAGGCTATCTAACTCAGACCACTGTACTGCTGAAATTGCATACCAGCCTTCTGCACGTTGAAAGTATTGTATTCCACATCATTCCCTGAGCAGTCAATCTGATGATTTTAGGCATGCCCTGGATTCCTCAGCAGTATCCCCAGTTTGACTGGTCTACATTGCATTTAGCCTGTTGGGGATCCACCTGCTTTGACTCCTGCTTGTCCTTCCTGAACAGCCCTAGTTCCATGGTAGTGTTTTTTGGCACTACCCGGGTTTCCACCCAAGTATGTGGACTTTCAGTATGTCTTTTCAAAGAAAAGTGCAGAGATCTTGCTGCTGTAGGAGTGGACCTTTGGACTGAGGTGGAGTTGGCGTAACCCACAGAGAAGATCCTTGTGGGTCCCCACCATCAGCAGGCAGAGCTTGCTGGAGCAAAGGTCCATCAGAAACTTCACCAATACCAGCCATTGTTCCCCTTAGATTGAGCCCTCAGGTGCAGGGACCAACTGGACTTAGGCATGGGCTTCTGAGGAGATGTAGATCCATCGCATAGGGCAGAGCTTTCCAAACTGTGTGTCGGGACACGTTAGTGTGTCGCCTGCAGTGTGCAGTGTGCAGGTGTGCAGTGTGCAGGTGTGTCGCGCAAGCCCGGTCAACTCTGATGCGAGTTTGGGCGCTTTTTTTTCTAGAGATTCACTTTTTTTTTTCAGTTTATGGGTTGCTTATTATTGGGTGATTTTTGCTGTCAATCGCGTTTTTTGAGGGGGCTTGGTGGGTGGAACGAGCCCAGCCATCCTTGCATTGGCTGCTGCTGCCGATGAGGCCTGGCCATGAGGAGTACTGACTGCAAGCAGCAGTGTCTGGTGATCATGGAAGGGAGTGAAGCACTTAACTGCTGGGGGGACAGACATGTGCTTGAGGGGGAGAGATATGAGTGTGTGGGGGCCAGACATGTGCTGGGGGGAGGAGAGAGATGAGTGTGTGGGGGACAGACAATTTGTTTTATTATTGTTTCTCATAAATTATAACAATAACATGAATCTTGGAATATATATTTTTAATATAAATTTAAGGTTTTCATGAGATAGGTTGTGTCGTGAAACATTTTATTTATGTATATATTTAAGGAAACATACATAAATTGTCGAAATATGTTTCGTTCGTTTAACCTTTAACCTCTGGTTTACTAGTAGACTGAATTACCGTGTCGTGAAATTATGTTTGTCTAAAAAGTGTGTCACCAACATGAAAAGTTTGGAAAGCTCTGGCATAGGGTATTACATGCCAGCAAGGAGAAAAGCAGAGTCAGTATGAGCAGTGGTTGGGGCAGGTGGCAGACAGCAGAGACTGGTGCAGGCTGTGGTCAGATACAAGTGGAGTTTGTTCAATGTCATAGCTCGGGCAGAGTTCTGGGCAGGCAGAGTTCAAGCAAGTGGATGAGCAGGCAGTGGTCAAAGGCATCAAGGTCCAATCTGAAATCAAAGCCAGGAGTCCAATCCGAAGGGGTGAGGACAGAAGGAACAGCAGGTCTGATAAGACACTGAAGGCAAATGTGGGGAGGCAGACCACAAAGATGAGAACTCAGGAGAAGACCAGACTTGCAAGGAAACCAGGAACAGAACACAGGAACTCAATAGGATATACAGTGGAACAGGAACCAGGAGGCAAGGATCAGGAACCAGGAGCACAGAAGCAAACCTCTACTACAACAGAATCGACCTATTGCCGAGGCATTGGAAGGGTGTCCAGGCAAGCTCTTTATACAGGAGGCCCCATGATGTCATCAGAAGGCACCGCCATGGATTTCCCACTGTGGGCCCTTTAAATCTTGGCAAGCTGGTGCGTGTGCACCTAGGGAAGCTCTGCAGCAGCATCAGTGTCAGCCCATCTATGCTGGGGCAGGCGGCCGCATCTCAGCCAGATGGATCTGTTGCGCCATGAGGAAGCTGTTGAAATGGACCTGGGCAGGAAGTAAGTGTGATGGGCTGTGGGATAGACCCATGGTCTCCCATGGGTCCATCCCATCACCCATACGATTGTGGCGTAGAACTGCTCCCTGGGAACTTGCCCTCTCAGAGCCAGTTTTATCCTCTCTCTCTACCCAAGACTCAAGCCATGCTGGAATATATCAAGGACAACCTTACTAGAGGGTATATCTGACCATTGTCCTCCTCGGCAGGCACCAAGCTCTTCTTTGTGGCTGAGAATGGATCTTTTATGCCATGCATAGATTACCACAGCTTAAACGCCGTTACAAAAAAGAATCAGTACCCTCTGCCATTGATTCACAAACTCTTTGATCGCCTATAGGGTGTCAAGATATTCACAAAGCTGGACCTCCTAGGCACGTACAATCTTATTGGCATCAAGGCTGTGGATGAGTGGAACACTGCTTTCAACACACGTGTGATGGGCATTGCAAATATTTGGTGATGCCCTTTGGCCTATGTAATGCCCCTGCAGTCTTAAAGAATACGAACTTCTCCTCACTTGCATGGTCATATACCTGGATGACACCTTGATCTTTTCCCAAACCCTCTCACTGCAGACACATCAGGATGGTCCTACAGCATTTCTGAGAAAACAACATATATGCAAAAACGTGAGAAATGTCATTTTGAGCAAGAGGGGCTCCCCTTCTTGGGCACATCATCTCCTAACATGGACTTTGCATGGATCTGACCAAAGTAAAAGCCATCCTAGAGTAGCCCCATCCAATCGTACTCAGAGCTATATAAAAGTTCTTGGGCTTTGGCAATTATTATCACCAATTTATCCCCGGATATTCCACCTTGGCAGCACCTTTCACTGCACTTACTCACAAGGGTGCCAATACCCAGCATTGGATACCAGAGACCCTCGAGGCTTTCCAGGAACTAAAAACTGCCTTTGCCCAGAGGCCCTGACTGCATCAACTGGATCTATCCTGGCCCTTCATTCTAGAGGTAGATGACTCTATCCTTGGGGTAGGGGCTCTCCTCAGCCACCATAGCAGTGAAGGTACTCTCCTCCCATGCTCCTTCTTCTCAAAGATGTTTTCCTCCTCAGAACGCAGCTATGGTATTGAAAACCAAGAGCTCCTGGGTGCTAAATTGGCCTTACAGGAATGGCACCATCTTCTTGAAGGAGCCCAACATTGCGTCATCATATATACAGAACATAAGAATTTAGAGTACCTTCACCAGGCCCAGCAGCTTAATCCCACTTCAATTTTGAACTATGGTACTGTCTGGCATCTAAGAACTAGTGAGCCAATGCATTGTCCCGCTCCTTCCAGACCAAGGACCTGCTGGAAGTTCCTAGACCTATCATCAAACCTGCTAACTCTTGGCCACTGCTATACTGGTTCTTCCCAGGAAGACCATGGTACCCTCTAGACTGTGCCAGACAGCTTTACGATGGGCTCATGATTCTTGGGTTGTGGGACATCTGGGAGTGGAACAAACCCTCAAGTTGCTTCAACGCTTCTACTGGTGGCAGCACATTAAGCATGATGTTAAGGACTATGTTAACTCGTGCCCTACCTGCGCCCAAGAAAAATCCTACATGGTCAACCCTGGGGTTTTTTATAGCCATTGCCAGCCCCCAGGTCTTGACCATGGATTTTATCATGGATCTTTCTCTCTCTTATGGCACAACAGTGATTTGGGTAGTAATAGGTTGCTTTTCCAAGATGGCACATTTTGTCCCCTTGCTGGTTCTCTCTTCTGCACCAGAATTGGCTCATTTATTCACGCAACTTGTCTTCTGCTTACACGGCTCATTGATCACATTCTCTCAGACAGGGGTATCAGATTTACCACTCGCTATTGACAAGCTCTCTCTAATAAATTTGGGATCACTCTGAACTATACCACCACCTATCACCCCCAAGGCAATGGAAAGGTGGAATGCACAAACCGTACACTCAAGACGTTAAGGTATGGCTGACTACCAAATACCTAAGCCTTCGCATCCCCTCTTACAATTGGCACCCTGCTTTATAGGATCTTTTCCAGTGATATGTCAACTTGGTCCTGTCACCGATCAGCTAAAATTACCTTCCACCATAAGGGTTCATAATACATTCAACGTTTCCTTGCTTAAACATTGGTACTTTCTTGGCCTACATGTGCCATTCCAGAATCATCTCTGAAGAAAACACCCTATATGAAGTCAAACAGATCCTGGACTCCCACAGGAGAGGCAACAAGATAGATTACTTGATTTCTTGGAAGCATTATAGTCCTGAAGAGAATTCTTAGGAGCCATCTACCAATGTTCTGGACTCCAATCTTCTAAAGGACTTCCACCAACAATACCTGTCGAAACCCAAACCATGAATCTCAAGGAGGGATCCTAAGGAAGAGGGGGGTACTGTTGTGTTTTGTGGATTGCAGAAGAACCCCATGAGCCACGCTAATTACCCCTGACACTGTGTTTCATCCAATCCTATGACATGGCAGGATGGCGCCATCACTGCTGCCTCCAGGCATCCATCCCTAGGCACGTGTATGCTGGACAGCTACTCATTTAAAGGGCCCACAGTGGGAAAGGGCCACAGCACACTCTGATGACATCATTGGCCGGGGACCTACTTAAGGACTCCACAGACACTCTTTCCTCTACATGTATTTGTGCAGTGCTGTGTACATCTGGTAGCACTATAGTACTGTTCCTATTGTGCATGACTTGATGTTGCTAGAGGCATTGATAGAAGTGAATGTGCTGACATATATGTGTTAGCATAGATGGGACTCAGTTTATGTAGAATAAACTGGAGAGCATCTTCTTTTGGTCTTCTGTGGGCCGAAAAAAGGCACAAGACAGGATGACCTGTAAAAGATGGTTCAGTGTCTCAGCAGTAGTGTTTATCTATAGACTTACACCTTCTCTGGCTTTGACATTAACTAGAACCCAGCAGTTTTAGAGAGTCAAAATAAAGTGTGGGGTGCATAAAAGATGAGTGGCCCTGAGCACCTTTCAAAGGTGACCTTCTTTTGTCTGAAAGCCATTTGCTAAATGGCCAGATACATGAATTTATGGTGTGCAGTGTTGGGGGTTTAAATTATATTGATAAGTGATTTCTCCCTTGTGAGTTTTTTTTTTTTTCCAGTACATGATTGAGCACATTCTCCCTAAAGATCCGTGATTTGGCCAGATAGATATGTATTGCTAGTATTATAGTACCCATGGGAACATTAGTGTGTGTTGCATGAATGCATCAGTCTGGGTAAAGAGTAGTGATGTGCCTCTGTGTTGCATTGGCATAAGTACAGGCATGTGCACACTGCTATCCCTAAAAATCTGGCGGTATATTAGTTGTTTAGGCAGCCCATGCGCTGTTGCTTGTATTAGCATGTGCATGCATTAGCCTGGTAAATACAATAGTGACATACGTATTTGTCTGCCTTTCAGCACTTTGCTGTCAGTGAGAGGGCAGCGATCGCTGAGGTACCAGTGTATTTGCAGAGGTGCCCGCCTCGGTCTGAGGCTGCAGATGGAGTTGAGGGTGATGATGCTGGCGCCACTCTGCCTTGTAGCACAGGCACTTTTGATGTTGTTTAAAATGTTTCTGCATAGGAGACTGGCTGCTCTGTTTCAGGGAAAGAGGTTGTTGGGGGGGGGCGGGTTGTGCTTGAAGATGATGAAAGATAAAATGAATAACAAAGCACCTTCTGGATGGCTGTTGTTAGTCCCACTCACTTCTGATTAAAGATCATTAAACATGAAATTAGCTCGTTTGTGTTACGGGTCTCCTGGGGCTTTCTTTAATTATGAACTGCAGATGGCCGCGTTCCCGCTAGAACCTGGGGAGCCAAAAAATGCAGGGAAGGGGGCAGCGCTGCTCGGAGAGAGGAATCGGAAGGAAAAAGGCAGCGTATTAGCTGAATGAATTTTCCCTTCCTTCCTTGCTTGTTGTTGTAAACCCCCCTAAGCATTTCACAACAAATCACAGATAATTAATAACTGCAGTCCCTTAATGACTAGGTTTTTATAATAACCAGAAATTGAAAGAAGAAAAATCTGGCTCTTAATTTTTCCGGGTTTTAAATTTTGTTTTGTTTTTGCTGATATCTGTCTCAGAGGCTGACAGAAGGGGGCACTCCGTTTAAACCACCCCAGAGGGCAAAACAGTTCCTGACCCCATAAGCCTATTCCTCTCCTGCTACACTGCTTCATTTAGTTGTGATAGTGTACCTCAACAGCTGGCATCAGACTTTACCTCACTATTCCAGCCTGGGACAACTCAACAATCAATGAGCCTCAGTCCTGGCACATGTCACACCCTATAATTCCAGTTCTGGAGCCCTACAAGTGACTCTACCAAGGCCCATCTCTGTTGACCTGCCGTTTTGGTAGCAAACTCTCACTTGGCTCTACCAACCTACCCCAGGCCTGTTCCACAGCACTCCACAGTACCAACATCTGACTCATAGCTCATCTTGGTTCTGCCCTGCAGTACCCACCACTTTCCTAGTACTGAGACCCATAATACAGCTCTGCCAATGAACCGCAATCTTGACCTACTATTCCAATACTCAGTTCTCACACATACAGGCCTGCATTTGATCGTGCATTTTCTGGGCACAAAACTTACTACTGCATGAGAAATATTTGCATACAGTGGAGATAGTGCATGCATATATATATTTCATGCATATTCATGGTGGATATCCTGAAATCCAGACCTGTTTGTGTCTCTTGAGGACTGGAGACTCCCTGCATTATATTAAAAGCTGAGGATAGATCTTTTAAAATTAAAAGGACCCGTTTCCATTTATGCATGCGGCACAAAACATCATTGACTGCAATTAAAATTTTATTTATTTATTTATTTATCAAGTTTTATGTACCATCGTTCGGTTTCGCCATCACAACGGTTTACAAAGTTTCGATGTTTAACAGAGTGTTCAAAGAATCATAAGCTTGTTAACATAGTTATCTCAGTCATTATAAACATAGTTTGGTTGTTAAATTCTACAGGTTAAGTTATGTGCATGGATACTGTAATGTAACCAGTACAGAAACCTGCCTGATAAGGATCCAGTGATGTACGGTAGCTATATACGTAATAACCACTATGTGATTATACCTTTCTATAGCATACCATCTGTATTCTCAAAGAAACTTTTTTAATTTTTTTATTTGTATTCTAAATCTTAAATTTAATTTTTCACTCTCCCTAATGGTCATCCTGACTCCCATATGTCATTCGTGCTTCTGAAATTCAATAATGTTCGACATTGGGACGGCGTCACATGCAAAAGGTTATCAGAATATGGATATTGCTTTCCAGAGTCCCTGAAATAGATGATGGATATTTTATATAGTACTCTCCGCAGTCCCTGAAGCAGACAATTGATGTCGAAACACGCCAATGTCAGACAAGTGGCTCCAACTCCTATAGGAAGTTACCAGCAATTGGGTGGGCATTCACCCACAATGCAGAAGAAGATAAGTATTGAATTTCAGGAGCACGTGTGACATATGGGAGTCGGCTTGACCATTAGGGAGAGTGAAAAATTAAAAGATTTAGAATACAAATAAAAAAATTAAAAAAGTTTCTTTGAGAATACAGATGGTATGCTATAGTGGTTATTACGTATATAGCTACCGTACATCAAAACACATCAAAGAGTTCCCTAAGAATGGTTGGTGGTAGATGATAATATAGGATGGGGAATCGAGGTTTGGTTGGTTGTAGTTGATAAGGATCCAGGCCATTTTAGTTCTCCAAATGTGCTGTCAATTGTTGCATTCATAACCACTTTCTCTATCAGCTTTAGCTTGAAACAGAATATATAGAAAAATGAATTTTAAGCGCAAATCTTTTGACTGGGGTCTGGAAGAGGAGTTTTTGTCATCCATTGCTACTTCTGTAATAGTAAACGTTCTATTATTGGAACAACATTTTCCTGTTTGAGGACATTTATTTGAGTGACTGTACTATTGATCCCTTTGGGTCTAGAATCAGATTGCTCTCCCCCCTATATAGAAGAACTCTGGAAGTGTATCACATCTGCTAGGACTTCTTCAGTACCCAAAGGTGTGTCCCTTGTCTCTAAGGGAAGACCCTAAGAAGAGGTACAAATATAACAATTTAGTACGTCAGGAAATTATATTCCAATATTTAAACTAGATATAAAATGTATTTTTTCTCTATCTTGGTTGTTTACAGTTTTTTCCCCCTCAGTCTCTTCCCTACTTTGATCATGTCTGTCTTCTAACTCTATTTACTGGTTCTCTTTTCTTCTATACTTGTCTCCTCCTTTCTTCATTCATCTCTTCCTCACCTGTCTTTCTGAAGTCTTTCTTTAATCTCATTTCCATCTTACTTTTCCAGCAATCTCTCTCCTTTCATTATCGATGATCTCTTATCTCTTACCCTTCATTCTCTCTATTTCTCACAATTCTACTTCCCTGACTGTTCCTCCATTGATCCCTCTAAACTCTTTGGCAACTCTTAGCTTTCCCTCTCCCCATCTCTTGCTCTCCCTCTTTTTTCCTCTCCCTACCTTCCAGCTTTCTTTCTCTCTGGCTTTCCCCACCTCCTAAACTTTCAGCTCCCATTCTCTAGCAACTCACCCCAGAAAACCCAAACGTCAGCATTCCTTCTGGTTCTTTCCACTCTCCCCCCCCCACCCACCCCCCACTCACACACCTTCTGTTTCATGGCCCTGTCTTTCACATTCTTCCCCACTTCCCTGTGGTTGCTTTCAATCCCTGCTTGTCAGTATACTACCAGCTCTGTTTGTTCTTTCCAACTTAAAGCCCCCATCTCCTTTCTTAACTCTTCTCATCTCTCACCCATCCATCTCCCCAATCTTGCTGCCTTTCCCATGGAAAGTGGGAAGCAGCAGCAAAACAACTACCCAAAATATAAGAGCAGCAAGAATCTGGAGAGGCAGTAGGCACCACGGGGTTCAGTGAAAGTGTTCAGCTTCCTGTCCCTGCAGCTTCCTTCTCGTCCTTCTCCCCCTGTGTAGGCTTTATTTCTAAACAGGGCGTCCATGCAATAGGAAAACAGCAGCCATCCCCAGTACTCCTGCTTCTACTTTAATTCCACAACTGGTGCCTCTCCTGCACGTCTCATACCATTCCCCAGCTGCTGTGAGACTTGGAGATGCCACAGGTAATCCAGGAGGCAGGGGAGGAAGAATGGGGATGTACAGATTGGTGCTGCTTTTTCTAGTGGCAGGTAGGGATGTGCAGCAGGGACGGATTCGTCCCATTCGGTATTTGTATTCATGGGGAGCCAAATCCATTGCATCCGTTCTCAGGTGACCCCGATCCGTTCATTAGTCACGTATATATTCATTTCCCCCAAAAAACCCTCCATCCCAACCCTTTAAATTTAATTAACTACAACCCCCCACCCTCCTGACCCCCCAAGACTTACCAAAAGTTCCTGGTGGTCCAGCGGGGGTCCTGGAGTGATCTCCTGCACTCGGGCTGTCAGCTGCCAGTATTCAAAATGGCGCCGGTAGCCTTTGCCCTCACTATGTCACAGGGGCTACCGGTGCCATTGATCTTGTGCTCCTACCATGTGACAGGGACCGATCAATGGCACCGGTAGCCCCTGTGACATAGTGAGGGCAAAGACTATCGGCGCCATTTTGAATACCGGCAGCCGACAGCCCAAGTGCAGGAGATCTCTCCAGGACCCCCACTGGACCACCAGGGACTTTTGGTAAGTCTTGGGGGCATCAGGAGGGTGGGGGGTTTATTCATTAGATAGGTATTCGTGGGGGTTCGCCATACTTTTCATGACCCCACGAATACAACAAATAGGGACATATACGTTGCTGATTGCCAATACGTCGAAAACGAATGCACCCCCTAGTGGCAGGTGGCTGTCTCTTGCAGCTTGGGCTCTCTTCTTGGCTGCATACTTTCTGACAGGTTTCCAAGTTTTCTCTGATGTACATGTGATTGGGCTTTGCCAGTCACTAACATTATCCCCTTGTAATTTTCCAGCAATAAGCAGTAGGAGGGTTGTTGACATTGTTTATTCCTCCCCTGGCCATAATCTCACCTTTTTGGGTAAAAGACTTAGTATAAATCCCCTGGAGCATGCTCAGTGATTCAGTGAGCTGAGAAGTAGGTTGAAGAGAGAGATTGGAGATGGATTTCAGAAGCTAGAGATTTTCCCAGGATCTCAAAGTAAGAGGAGCTTGAGATTCACCCAGGGTCTCAATAGAGGAGTGAAGGAGATTTCTGGTGGGCCTCTACTCATCAGATTTAGTTAAGTATTAGAGAGATTTGAGAAGATTTTTGGATGAAGATTGATTGACCTATCCAGAAGGAAGGATGTTCCCCTGGTATCCCAAAAGATTGATTCAAAGACCTTTTTGCCCAGGTGACCAGTTAACAGTGTGGGTGAAGTGCGGAAGCTTTTCAGAAGAGAATTCAAGAGATTTGAAGATTTTGAGAATTTGTATTGCAGTTGAAAATTTTACTTGTTAGCAATCCATCTGACCAGTTTTATGCTGGAGTTACATTCTAATTATCTCACCCTCACTGGGGAGGATATATTTTCCATGGATGAAGGTGCAAGAGAGAGGTGAGAAGATCTAGAATGAACAAGGAAACCATCTGTTTTATTTTGGTGATCTGCTGAATGCTGATTTTGATTTTTGTGATTTTGGCTTGGATACTTAAAGTTGCAATAAAGACTTTATTTTGAACACCTTTTGTACCCGTGCATGGACACTGCTTTGAAATTTACTCTCTATCTATGTTACTCATTCTGGCTTCTTTGCTATATTCTGGTCAGTTTGGCACCTCTTGTAGATCGTTGAGCTAGAGTGTGACTTGTGACTGTGATAAGGACTGACTGTGCCAGGGGCTCCAAAAGATCATTCTTTTTTCCCCATCCAGATATGGACCCAGACCCGTAGCACATCTGGTTGCAGCTAATCACCCAAGTGGGGGATCTGCTACATACACATACCCCTGGATGAGAACCACTGCTTCATATGATCCATAGGGTAATAAATCCCCAGCAGAATGAGAAGATGTGTACCAGAAAACTATTGCATAGTAATAGTCTGTTTCCTCCTGGTAAGGTTATCACCCCTAGCTAAAAGGAGATAAGTCCAAATAAATGACAGAAAGTAACATGCAGAATTGGAGATGCTGTATACACCAATGTACGTTTTGCTGTCATTTTCTCACAACTGCATTTCATGCTATTTAATGACTGTTGAGTGAAAGTAAAGGAGACCTTCACTTCATGTTATTAAGTGTCTGTGAATGTGAATAGAGGAGACTTGCAGTTCATGCTATTCAGAACTATTCAGTGAAGCCAGTTATGAGAATGATTATAAGGAAGACAGAGTTTTAAGTATTTGCTGGCACATTTTATTAAAGAAGAAAATAGCAGCAAAGGCCAGATCTCTGGCCCTTTAAGACAGTTTCTGCCCTACCTCAGCAGGATCATAGAAAGGAACAATGGGATGTCAGCATCTCTTACTTTAGGGACTAGAATATTAATCCTTTACCATCTGTTTCAAGGTGAAGATTTTAACAGGTTGATTTGTAGTCATTTTGGAAAGGCTGGAAACCCCCTAATCCTGTTTGACTTTTCCCAGCCTTTTTTATCTTAAGGGTTTTTAAGGAAGTTGTGAGGTTTACAGTCAGTGTTGCCGAAATTGACTGTACACTTTTTCTTGACTGGCTTGGCAAGCAGCCACACCCTCTGTGCAGGGAACGGTTTAAGCTTCTCAGTATAGGATCTATTAACTTTGTCATATGCATACTCCTTCCTTCTCAGAGTGTTCCTGAAAAGTTCCCAGAAAAAGAAATCCGCATTTATGCATAACCTACCTGTCCAGAGCTTTGGGGCCAGATTTAGGTACAGGCAACGTAAATTTATGCCCAGGGACCAAATTCTGAAGGTGCCTGAAAAGTAGGACTTTTCCTGCTGCTCTCTGACTCTCTGGAGCAAAAGCCCCACACTCCTGGTCCTCTGCCTATGAACTTTAATAATCTTAAATTCGGTCCTTTCCTAAAGGAGAAGGCTTGTAGAGCCAGATACCAGTGAATGATCCTGGCATTGATATTCCTTTAATACAGTCATTTTAAAAAGACACGATAAGTTATCAATGTAAATTGGTTTCACAGGAGGTAATAGTGGAGTATTTCTACAGCCCATTTTGCAGCCAGACACTCCTTTTCAGAGGCGAAATAGCTTTTCTCTATTGGAAATAACTTTCTATTTAGAAACAACACCAGGTGTTCTACCCTATTTATCTCTTTTAACAAGATGGTTCCCAGTCGTACTTCTGAGGCATCCATGTACAGATAAATTGCCATTGAAAATCAGGATTGTGAAACATGGGCTTACCACATATACTTTTTTTTTTATGGCCTAGAAGCTACTTCATATTCCAGGTTGCAGTGTATCATATTCAGGATAATTTAAAGGTAAGGGTTGAAAATGTTAGCACAAATTTGCTATAATAGCCCACCAGTTCAAAAATGCAATAACCTGCTTTTTAGGTTGGGGGAAGGACAACCCAATAAATCCTTCACTTTACTTACAATGGGTCTTTCTATTCTTCTACATGATATCCTAAATATTTAATCTTTGTTTTCTAAATTACACATTTATTCCCATCATTTTTATTTTTCATTTATTTATTTATTTATCAAGTTTTGTATACCATCATTCGGTAATGCCATCACAACAGTTTACATATTTCAACATGGCCTAAATAGTTCCTCTACTCTGTGAAGATGTGTAACTCAGTCATCACCACGGATAACCAAATTATTGAAGTATGTGCCAGCATAGTGAGCATGGGGTTGAAGTACCCTGCCCTTGAGTTGCTGGAAAGTGTCCAGAGCCCAATGAAAGCCAAATGGGAAAATCAAATTTAAGCAGCACAAAAGGTACTGAAAACTAGCAATTTTGTTTCACTAGAATCAGGCGCTAGGGAAATCTGCCAATGACCAGTGAGCCTAACTTCAGTGCCGGGAAAAATAGTGGAAACTATTCTAAAGATTAAAATCATAGAGCATATAGAAAGACATGGTTTAATGGAACCCAGTCAATATGGATTTACCCAAGGGAAGCCTTGCCTAATAAATCTGCTTCATTTTTTTGAAGGGGTTAATAAACATGTGGATAAAAGTGAACCAGTAGATGTAGTGTATTTGGATTTTCAGAAGGCGTTTGACAAAGTTCCTCATGAGAGGCTTCGAAGAAAACTAAAAAGTCATGGGATAGGAGGCGATATCCTTTCGTGGATTACAAACTGGTTAAAAGACAGGAAACAGAGAGTAGGATTAAATGGTCAATTTTCTCAGTGGAAAAGGGTAAACAGTGGAGTGCCTCAGGGATCTGTACTTGGACCGGTGCTTTTCAATCTACCTTATAAATGGGCTCTGACCGACGGCCTGCAAATGCGCAGTAGAGAGCAGCTCTACCGCGCATGCGCGGGCGAGCATGTCGGTCAGAGCCAAGCGTGCCTGAAAAAAAAATGGCGCTGGGGCCGCAGGAGCAGTGGCGGTGGCGATCAGAAGCAGCAGCAGGAGCAGCGGCAGCGGCGATGAGCAGGAACGGTGCCGAAGGGACACCCCCCTCCCCGCCCCCCCGGAGATCTTCCGTCTGCAGATGAGCTGAAAGGGGAGGGCATTGGGAGAGGGAGGAGAGAGGGAGGGGAGGGAGAATAGAGGGTGAGAGGGAAGGAGAATAGAGGGGGAGAGGGGGGAGAGGGGGGGAGAATAGAGGGGGAGAGGGGAAGGTGAGAGGGAGGGAGAATAGAGGGGGAGGGGGGCAGGTGAGAGGGAGGGAGAATAGAGGGAGAGGGGGAAGGTGAGAGGGACGGAGAATAGAGGGGGAGGGGGAAGGTGAGAGGGAGGGAGAATAGAGGGGGAGGGGGAAGTAGGTGAGAGGGAGGGAGAGGGAGGGAGAATAGGGGGAGGGAGGGAGAATAGAGGGGGAAGGTGAGAGGGAGGGAGAATAGAGGGGGAGGGGGGAAGTGAGAGGGAGGGAGGAGAGAGGGAGTGGGAAGGAAATGGACCGAATTTTTTTTTTTAAATGTAGCCCGTTGTTACAGGCTTAACGGCTAGTATATATATAAATGATCAGGAAAGGAACACGACGAGTGAGGTTATCAAATTTGCAGGTGATACAAAATTATTCAGAGTAGTTAAATCACAAGCAGACTGTGATACATTACAGGAGGACCTTGTAGGACTGGAAGATTGGGCATCCAAATGGCAGATGAAATTTAATGTGGACAAGTGCAAGGTGTTGCATATAGGGAAAAATAACCCCTGCTGTAGTTACACAATGTTAGCTTCCATATTAGGAGCTACCACCCAGGAAAAGATCTAGGCATCATAGTGGATAATACTTTGAAATTGTCGGCTCAGTGTGCTGCAGCAGTCAAAAAAGCAAACAGAATGTTAGGAATTATTAGGAAGGGAATGGTTAATAACACGGAAAATGTTATAATTCCTCTGTATCACCTAATGGTGAGACTGCACCTTGAATACTGTGTAAAATTCTGGTCGCTGCATCTCAAAAAAGATATAGTTGCAATGGAGAAGGTACAGAGAAGGGCAAACAAAATGATAAAAGGGATGGAACAGCTCCCCTATGAGGAAAGGCTGAAGAGGTTAGGGCTGTTCAGCTTGGAGAAGAGACGGCTGAGGGGGGATATGATAGAGGTCTTTAAAATCATGAGAAATCTTGAATGAGTAGATGTGAATCAGTTATTTACACTTTCACTTAGTAGAAGGACTAGGGGGCACTCCATGAAGTTAGCAAATAGCACATTTTATACGACAGGCACTTGCCGATGACATCACCCTGGTCACGCCCCTCTATCGGAGCTCTCAGCTGCTTTCACATGGATGGTAAAAGGAGAAAACAGTCCTACCAGGTGGTACAGGTTCTCTGGGTGCCACTCTCTCCTCTCCTCGGGGCTCCCTAGCTCCTCAGTGTCTGCCACTCGATTTTATGTGGCAGGCGCTTGCCGATGATGTCACCTGTGTCCCGCCCCTCAATTGGAGCTCTCAGCTACTTTCACACAGATGGTAAAAGGAGAAAAACAGTCCTACCAGGTGTTACAGGTTCTCTGGGTGCCCCCCTCTCCTCTCCTCAGGGCTCCCCCAGTAAAGATTACATTACGGCAAGATTATATGCTAGCATATGTTTGTGAAACACTTGTAAGCTTATTATATATCTTTCTTTGTTTAGCCATCAGATTTTCCAAGTTCTCTGAAATGTCATACATTTTTTATAACATATTGAAATCGGACACAGTTGAGTACCAATAACTTAATATGGCATTTTTGTCTTTGAGTGGCAATGCTTCAGATCTACCAGTTTAAATAACTGCCAGGTTCTTGTTGCGTGGTTTGGCCTCTGTTGGAAACAGGATGCTGGGCTTGATGGACCCTTCGTCTGACCCAGCATGGCAATTTCTTATGTTCTTATGAATGAGAGGTAATGTTGAAAATGTCTTCATTTCTCAATCTCACATCTCTAGCAGTTTTGTAAGCAATTTTATTAATAAAAAAATTTGTTTTTCAGACTAACGAGTACAGATTGTTTTCATTTCCAAGCACTTTGATTATATCTTCATGTTTGTATATGACATAAAAGAGATTAGGTAATATTTTTATAGTCTACTACAAATAAATGTAATTCATCAAGTTTTTTCAATAACACATCATTTTATATTTGTACAACTTTATTTATAGACATCAAATCATTTTGCAAGTTCTCCTTATGGTCTATTGGGATTGTTTTATATATTCATCTCAATCCAAGTCTGGTTGACAAATATCCCCTGAGGAAACCCATGTGGTGAAACAAAGAGTATTCTTTCTTTGTTGGGACTCAGATCATCAACCTGACATTGATTCTCTCTGGTAGCATTTTGAGACAAGCAATAATGTTTAACATTTGATACTTTGTTACACTGTTTAACATTTCATTCTTTGTTACACTTTCTCTTTAGTGAAACATTGTCAGCTTAAATAGAAGTGAAACATTTTGTTTTTTCATTGGTATATGTATAACCCTGAGTATTTTGTTACTTGTTCAATATAAGTGTTTCATAGTGTTTTGTAACTCTTACAATGTGTGTTGGAATTGCCTTTATAAGTATGAATGTATGGGTGTGAATGGGTTTGTTAAAAGCTCAGTTTTCATAGTAAGTTGTGTTAGATGACAAAATATGTAATAAGTTCAATTTCATTGTACTTGTGATATTAAATGTATTTGATAAATTTTATATGTCTGTTCTTATTGATTGTTTACCGACTCTAGAAGAAGAGTATATAATACTATTATGATTCCTTCATGTAATAGGTTACCATATACTTTACCAAATAGCTAGCACTTGCAGCCTGTTTTTCTATTTCTCTTGTTAAATTTAGAATTCTCCAAGGTTATCCTACCTAATAAACGAAGGATGGCCGACGTGCCGCAAATGCGCAGTAGAGACCAGCTCTACCGCGCATGTGCGGGCGAGCACGTCGGTCTGAGCCAGAAAAAAAGAAAAAAAATGGCGGTGTCGAGTGGCAGCAGCATCCAGTGGCAGCGGCGGCGGCGGGAGGCGGCGGCGGCGGCGGCGTCCGGTGGTAGCGGCGGCGGGTGGCAGCGGCGGTGGCAGCGGCGGTGGCGGCGGGTGGCAGAGGCGGCGGCGTCGAGTGGCAGCGGCGGCAGCGAGGGAGGAGAGAGAGAGGGAGGGACTGACAGAGAGAGGGAGGGACTGAGTGAGAGGGGAGGAGAGAGAGGGAGTGGGACTGAGTGAGAGGGGGGACTGAGTGAGGGGGGAGAGAGAGTGAGGGGGGAGAGAGAGAGAGGGGGGGAGAGAGAGAGAGGGGAGGGAGTGGGACTGAGAGAGGGAGGGAGTGGGACTGAGAGAGAGAGGGAGGGAGGGAGTGGGACTGAGGGGGAGGGAGTGGGACTGAGTGTGAGTGAGAGGGAGGGAGAGAGACTGAGGGGGAGGGGGAGGGAGTGGGACTGAGGGAGAGTGAGTGGGACTGAGTGTGAGTGAGAGGGAGGGAGAGAGGGGGAGGGAGTGAGTGAGACTGAGTGGGAGGGAGGGACTGAGTGAGAGGAGCGGGAGGAGTGGGTGAGAGGGAGGGAGGTAGGGGGTGGTGAAGAGTGAGGGGAGAGAGAATGAGGGGGAGGTGAGAGACAGAGGGATGTAGCCCGTTTTAACGGGCTTAACGGCTTGTTTCCCATAAAGCAGTTCAAATGGGGAAAAGAAACCTTAGAAGACTGGGGAACTTCTCTCATAGCAAACAGGAGTGATGATAATAACTAATTTCAGAGTTGCAGGTCTTTATATATAAAGTTCTTTGACATATCCATAAGGGTTCTGTTAACATTTCTTACCAAACTATCAGGCTGATACAGAACGGTGCTCTTGACTGAGCTCATTGTTTAGCGCCCGTTTGGCCACTCATTTTTGACGCACGTCTATTACCCCTTATACTGTAAGGGGTAATAGAGCATCGAAAACAAGTGACCAACCCCCCAAAAAACTAATAGCGCTCATCACATGCAAATGCATGTGATGAGCGCTATTAGTTAGTCACCCGGGATACTGAAAGTAAAATGTGTGGCCAATCTGAACATTTTGGGGTAGATCTTTAAAAAATACGTGATCGCGTACTTTTGTTCGTGCACCAGGCGCCAACAAAAGTACGCTGGATTTTATAAGATACGCTCGTATCTTATAAAATCTGGGGTCGGCGCGCGCAAGGGGGTGCACATTTGTGCAACCTGCGCGCGCCGAGCCCAGCGCGCACTGCCTGTTCCCTCCGAGGCTGCTCCGATTTCGGAGCAGCCTCGGAGGGAACTTTCCTTCGCCCTCCCCCCACCTTCCCCTCCCTTCCCCTACCTAACCCCCCCTGCCACCCCCCCCCCCCGGCCCTATCTAAACCCCCCTCACCTTTGTCGGCAAAGTTACGCCTGCTGAAAGCAGGCGTAACTTTGCGCACGCCGGCCGGCAGCCCCGCTCCGTCCTCCGGTCCCAGGGGCTGGTCCGGAGGCCTCGACCACGCCCCCGGGCCGGCGCCATGCCCCCGAGCCCGCCCTGAAATGCCGCGGCACGCCCCCAAAACACCGCGTCGTTTCGGGAACACCCCCGGACACGCCCCCTCCCACCCCTTTTCGAAAGCCCTGGGACTTACGCGCGCCCTGGGGCTTTACGCATGCTGGTGCCCTATGCAAAATAGGCCACTGTCGCGCGAGGGCCCTGTGCGCATAAATCCAGAAGGATTTACGCGCGCAGGCCTTTAAAAATCCGCCCCTTACTCTCAGAAATTAAAGCCTGCCCAAGGTCAGACGTTAAAATCTAAGCAACCCAGAAAAGTGTACAGCATGGCGGAAAATACTGCTTTTCTGTACACCCTCCAACTTAATATCCTAGCGATAGTAAGTCAGAGGAACCAAAAATTAAAAAAAAAAAGTTTTAAAAATCTGCCCGCCGGTCAGCGGGTTAGAAAAATGGATGCTCAATTTTACAGGCAACCATTTTCCTAACCCGCGACTGTCAGGTTTGAAAACCAACACCAGTAAAACTGAGTGTCAGTTGTCAGACCCCCTGACAGTCACCTCTACTGCTAATTAGAAGGAGCTAGGGATGCATTATTGTCCCTAGCACCTCCTTATTAGTGTGACACCTCATTTAAATAGAGAATTGCATGCCCAGGAGAGGTGCCTGGGCGCGCATCAGGAGAGTGGGCGCTCAACACTGAGTGCCAGCTCTCCTGCACTTTTTACAGTATTGGCCTGTGTTTGGGTGAAAAATGGTGTCCAAGCAGACTTTATTTTTTTTACAAAGTATGAACTTCTTTCATTAGTCTGGTCAAGGAATTTGCCTGGGAGTTCCCATCTATAAGAATCATTTCCAGAGTTCTGCAGCTATAATCTTAGTAGAAATGGATCATAATGGAACCATTTCTGGGTGTGTGTCATAGTCCAGTATTACAAGAATGAACTGATATTCTACTTCTCTCTTCTTGAGGGTTCTATTGTGTCAAAATGTGCAAAATAACTTTCATCAAAGAGAAGATGCACTAGAAAAGCTTTCCACACATGAGAGAGTGATAAATTGCAGGAGGATCTTGTGAAACTGGAGGACTGGAATATGTAAAACATAGATTTGCATACAATGGAGGCAGTGCAAGCAAATCTATCTCATACATATTCACTGTGGATATGCTGAAAACCTGACTGGCTAGATATATCCTGAGACCTGGATTGAGAATCCATGGCCCAAGAAGTGGTAAAGTAGGCATTTCATAGCCCCTTAACATTATTGGTGAGCAGATACATAGAAAAAAAAAATCATACCATTATTTTGTTGACATACTTCATCTTAAAATGAACAAATACAAACAGCCCACACAGAATAATAATAATATTCTACTTCAGGGGTAACTCTATTTCAGGGGCAACTCTAGCCCTGGAGTGACACGAACAGATCTGGTTTTCAGGACATCCACAATGAGTAAGCAAAATATATATTTGCATACAATGGAGGTACTACATGCAAATATACCTCATGTATATTCATTGTAGATATCATGAAAAACAGACTTTTATGTGGCACTCCAGGACTGGAGTTGTCTATGCCTGTTCTATTACACATAAAAATATGTATGGGGGAGGAGGGTCACTAAAATATCCGTTATTATTGATATCAGTGTCTCCACAGACATTAGTAAATGAGTTCAGAGAAAGTAGGAGTGTAGTGGTGTGTCTGACTCTCCCAAATGAGAGGTTTCTTTTTGCTGTGAGTAGTGTGATAAAACTCATGAGCCCTACTTTGGGGATCTCTCTTTATAAGAGAGAGGTCCATCATTCCTGTCTTTTGTCCCAAGAGAGTGGGCTGGCTGGTGGATGCAGGGGTCGGGTTTTCAGGCCCTAGGTATCAGGAGGCCCGATATTCAGCACTGACCAAGTAAGTAACTTAGCCAGATATGACTTATCTGGCTAAGAAACATAGAAACATAGAAATGACGGCAGAAAAAGACCAATTGGCCCATCCAGTCTGCCCAGCAAGTTCCCACACTTATTTTCCCATACTTATCTGTTTCACATACCACCAAGTTCAGGGCCCTTGTGGTAACTGTTTGATTCAAATTTCCTGCCACCCCCTGCCATTGATGCAGAGAGTAATGTTGGAGTTGCATCAAAGGTGAGCATAAGGCTTAATGGTTATGGGTAGTAACCGCCGCATCAAGCAAGTTACCACAATGCTTGTTTACCCCGACTGCACAGATCCTTGCCTTGTTGGATGTTGTCTGAATGTAAATCCTCTTTTCCACATTTCCTCCTGCCATTGAAACAGAGAGCAATGCTGTATATGCATTCATAGTGATGTATCAGGCTTAATTGGTTTAGGGTAGTAACTGCCGCAATAAGCAAGCTACCCCCATGCTTATTTGTTTACCCAGTCTGTGTAGTTCAGTCCTTGTTGGTTGTTGTCTGAATGCAAATCCTTTTTTCCACATTTCCCCTTGCCGTTGAAGCAGAGAGCAATGTTGGAGTTGCATTAACCATGTGAAGGCTTATTGAGTAAGGGTAGTAATCACCAGGTAGTAGCCTCCATTCCAGCAAGCCACCCCCATGACTCTTCTCTTCATTCCCATCTTCTAGCCTTTAAGGATCCACAGTGTTTATCCCACAGTGTTTATCACAAGGGATATTGAGCAGCATGCCTATGCTGATGAATATCCATAGTCAAGGCACTACTTAGCCAGATAAGTTAAATCCAGCTAAGTTAGATCAGCTCTATGGATAATCTATCATCCAATTAACAGGTTAAGAACAAATTTATGTTTAGTTTCAGTGTAAACCGATGTGATTTGTATTTCATACAGGAACACCGGTATATAAAAATCTAAAAATAAATAAATAAATATCACTAATTATCTGGCTAGGTTAACTGGATAAGTAGCACCACCCAGATCCGCTCACTGCCCACCCACATATTGGCTGGCTAAAAGATAGCTGGCTAAGTCCTTATTATTCAGCTCTTGAGCGCTGAATGAGTTCTCAGTATCAGGCCCAGGGAGATTTTCCAAGAAACCAAAGAAGAGGTCTGAAGGTAGTTAGACCCATACTGAGTCCTCATCCGTTTCAGAGAAATGTCTTCAATATTTTGAAGAAAGAGAATTTACTGTGAAGGAATCAGAAGAAAGACTGCCATGCTGGGAGATAGTCCCACAGAGCTGCTGCTGAAAGGTAAGCATCAGCACAGGAGATTCTGAAGTGTATCAGCAGGAGTTCCAGGTTCTTATTTAAAGGAGTCTGTGTTCAGTTTGCAGGTACCATTGAGGAAGAGTCCAGGGAGAATCCATTGTGAAGAGCACCTAAGGGATAGGGTGCCAGTCGATAAGTGGCTGTGTGATTTTCTTCTGGAACTTTATTTTCTATATTGAAGTGCACTATTCAAAAGTGTACCACTTGTGATTTTTTTTCATCTGCATTCAAGGATTCAGTAAAAGGATTTAGTTCTTGAACAACAGCTGACTTGTGCAGTGTGCTTCTTTTACTGTAAAAGCCCATTCAGTCTATCTTGAATTGAAAATAAAGGGGTCACTATTTAAAGGTATTTAGCCAGAGAGAGAAAGAGAAAGAGAGAGAGAAAGAGAGAGAAAGAGCGCCCTTCATAGTACTCAACTATTTATATCTCTGTAGAAGGGTCAGCTAATAGCTCGAGGTGAGGTGTTGGTGGTAGTTTAGGGTTCAGGGGCAGTGTTACATGCAGACTGAGATGTACAAACAGCATAGTACACCTCTGTGAAGATTTGATGTCATTTGGAGTGAGGAAAGTCTCACAAAGGTAACATTTCTACTATGTTCTCTTGCCCTAGCTTGATGGAGTCTATAACAGGGTACCATCAAGTTAGGGTGAGAGAACATAAGGATGTCATCAAGACATACCATGATGTTGGTATAGAGGAGGTCTCTGAAGTTCTAGTTCATCATCTTTTGGAAAACTGACAGGGCATTACAAACCCAAATGGCAAAACAAGGTATTCGTAATGCCCATCCCTCATGTTAGAGGCTGTCTTCCATTCGTCATTGGGCCAAATGCAGACCAGATTGTAAGCCCCCCAGAGGTCCAGTTTGGTGAAGATCCTTGCCCCTTGCAGGCGGTCAAATAACTCTGAGATTAGGGGCAGTGGGTATCAGTCCTTCTTGGTAATTGCATTGAGACCTCGGTAATCAATGCAGGGACAGAGTGTCCCATCCTTTTTAGCAACCAAGAAGAATCCTGCCCCTGCCAAAGATGTAGAGCAGTGGATGAACCCCTTGTCCAGTTTCTCACGGATATATTCCAACATTGCCTTAGTGTTACGCTCGCTGCCCATGGCAGCCCTGCGGGGCAGTCCTCTCACCTTTCCAAGCAACCCCCAGGCTCCAGCTCCCCGTCGCTTGCGGCAGTGGGCCGCCGGCTCCGACTTCGGGTTCCTGCCAGCGCCTCCGGCCCTGCTCCACTTCCCGGGACTTCCAGCTAGGATGCCTCCATCCGTCGGGCCTCTCTGCGGGGTTTGCAGAGAGACGCCACCAGCAGTGCTGCGCCCCTCCCTAGGCGCGCGCACATCAGTAAAGCTTTTAAAGGGTCCAGGGCGGGAACCTGGATCCGGATGCTGACTTCAGATCCTTCAGCGTATATAAGCTCAAGCCCAGCACTGAAGCTTTGCCTTTGCAACAGGTCTCCTCGGTTCCCTGTTTGAACTTGTCAGTAAAGTATTTTGAAACTGAGTGTGTACTATAGAAGTTGTACTGAAACTGACTGAAAATAGACTTTTCTTTTTTTTCTTTTTTTTTTTCTTTATACATTTTAAAATACAAAGGAAAAGAAAGAACAGATATTGGGGCAGATTTTCAAAGAGGTACGCGCGTACCTCCCGAAAACCTGCCCTGCGCGCACCGAGCCTATGTTGAATAGGCTCGGCGGCGAGCGCAAGCCCCAGGACGTGCGTAAGTCCCGGGGCTTTCCTGGGGAGGCATGTCGGAGGGCGTGTCGCGGCCAGCACGTCATCGGGGATGTTCCGGGGCAGGGCCGCAGGTGTGGTTCCAGCCCGGGGGCATGGCCGCGGCCTCCAGACCAGACCCCGGACCGGAACATGGCACGCCGGCAGCCGGCCCAGCGCGCACAAGTTATGCCTGCCTCGGGCAGGCGTAACTTTTGGAATAAAGGTGGGGGGGGGGGGAATTAGTTAGGGCCGGGGGATGTGTTAGGTAGGGGAAGGGAGGGGAAGGTGGGGGGAGGTGGAAGGAAAGTTCCCTTCGAGGCCGCTCTGATTTTGGAGCGGCCTCGGAGGGAACGGAGGCAGGCTGCGTGGCTCGGCACGCACAGGCTGCCGATTTTGCGCAGCCTTGCGCACGCCGACCCTGGATTTTAAAGGATACGTGTGGTTACGTGTGTATCTATTAAAATCCGGCGTACTTTTGTTTGCGCCGGTCATGCGAACAAAAGTATGTGTGGGCATAGTTTTTTTAAATCTACCCCATTGTAATCCCAACAACAATGTAATGTTAAGTACATATCATTATTTCTTATCTCATTATTTATTTTCTTATTATTTTATCTTATTATCTTAAGATAATTATCTTATTATCTTATTATTTTCTTAACTCTCCTCTCAACTTAACTTTTCAACTCCAGCTACACACCTCCAAGAGACCGACGAGAAATGCGTATAAGAACATGCTTGTAACCCAGCCGGCGAAAACCTCCCTGAGGAAACGCGCACTATCCACTGCGGATCCCACACTCTGGAACTCGCTCCCACCGGATCTTCGTCTAGAACCTTGCCACATTACGTTTAAAAAGAAGCTAAAGACTTGGCTTTTCGCACAAGCATTCCCGGACATCTAAGAGTCGGAAGAATACAATATCTGTATTCTTCCAAAGGATAGACCTTGAACCAGCATCCCCCCCTGTACATAGGTTTCTGTACATAGGTTTCTGAGCAGCTTTATCACAATTAAAATGGACATGCTTATTACATGTCATTCTATGTAACTTCCCCTAATCCCCGTTATGCCCCTCTTCATTACCTGTTACCTGTTTCAATGTTATTTGTTTCAATGTAAATCGCCCTGCGAGGCGTTAGTTTTATTTCCTTGAAAACCAGGGTGATATGTATATTATACAGGAACCTCGGTATATAAAAACTAAAAATAAATAAATAAATCTGTATGTATGTAACAAGTAATAAGTAATCCCCAGAAAGGAAGGTACAACATAAAGCGGTTAAACGTAAACTGAGGAGCACCCCCCCCCCCCCCCCCCCCCCCCCACACTAACAACTGAAATGAAGGAGATTACACCTGGATTATATTTACTTTGCCTCTGTTCCTAAAGCTAAAGTTTCTCAGATATGGGAATCAAGAAAAGTTTGCAATTGGGATATTTCATAAAATACATATTTCTGATTTTGACACAGTATTTCGCACCTACACGGAATTTCGGCATCTTTTTAACCCCCCTTACTTTCTACTTCTGATTTTAATACTAGAAATTTCCTCCTCTTCTCCTGCGATATTCTTGAAAAATCGAGCTAGATCCATATTTTATCCCCATGGAAAGATCCATTCGATTTTGCATGTAGAGGCGAAAAACTGTCTCTATCAGAGGCGAAAGCGAAAGAAACATGCAATATAGATCTAGAAGCAATAGTTGTTTCCAAAGTAGCTTCAATAATTGCTGTCAGATTTGCCCTCTGATAATATGGGTCCTCTTGCTGATGTATACTAGATCTTAGAGATAACTGGCATTGCTTGTTGTGGCAGCTTTAAGATTTGTCTTAAATATTCCTTAAACATATCAAGTGGTGTTATCAAACTGTGTTTCGGATAATTCAGTACCCTAAGATTTAGGTATTTTAATGAATTTTCAATAGCTTCAAGCCTCTTATCATACAATATCTCAGTTTATGTAAGTCTTTAATGGCAACTTTCCAAGTTGACCATTCTCATTTCCATCCATTCCCTTTGTCTGATTTTGAAATAGAGGTTTCAATATCAATGAAACGTAGGGATGTGCAGCAGGGACAGATTTGTCCCATTCGGGATTCGGATTCATAAGGGCCCAAATCTGTTGCATCCATTCTCGGGGGCCCCCGATCCATTCATATGTCAAAAATACATTTGTTCCCCCCCCCCCAAAAAGCCCCAACCCAATCCTTTAAAGTTATTTATCTACAATCCCCCACCCTCCTGACCCCCCCCCCCCCCCCCAAGACTTGCCAAAAGTGCCTGGCGGTCCAGCGGGGTTCCTGGAGTGATCTCCTGCACTCGGGCTGTCGGCTGCCGGTATTCAAAATGGCGCCGATAGCCCCTGTGACATAGTAAGGGCAAAGGCTATCAGCACCATTGTGAATACTGGCCGACGACGACCCGCATGCAGGCGATCGCTCCAGGACCTCCACTGGACCACCAGGGACTTTTGGCAAGTCTTGGGCGGGACTTCTGACCCTGACTCCCTGGTGGTCCAGCGAGGGTCCTGGAGCGATCTCCTGCATGCGGGTCGTCGGCGGCCAGTATTCAAAATGGCGCCGATAGCCTTTGCCCTTACTATGTCACAGGGGCTATCGGCGCCATTTTGAATACCGGCAGTCGACAGCCCTAGTGCAGGAGATTGCTCCAGGAACCCTGCTGGACCACCAGGTACTTTTGGCAAGTCTTGGGGGGGGGGGTCAGGAGGGTGGGGGGACCTATTCATTGGTGATCTGTTGTATTTGTGGGGGTTTGCCATACGTTTCGGAACCCTCACGAAAACAACAAATTTGGCATATACGTTGCGGATTCACAATGTGTTGAAAATGAATGCACACCCCTAATGAAACACTGATGTGAGTCCATTGTAACTTTTGTCAGATTTACAATCAGTTTCTCTAATGATTTAACAGCAGACCAGAAGGAATCTAATGTAATCTCTGTTGGTCTTTCAGATTGTAAGGAAATATTGCTTTCAAATCCTGCTTCCCATTTCCCCTCTTTAGCTTGGTCTCCTCCTCTCTTCTCCTCTTTATCCACTTGTAATTTAATAAAATCTGAAGTAATTGACTGAGGTGGAGGAGGAGTGCTCGAGGCACCGGGGCTTAAAGATATTTCAGCCAGAAGATCTGGCATCCGCTCTATTCCAAATTCTTCAATGGCCCTTTCCTCCAGTTTATTGCCAGGTGTAAGTGTAAAAAAAGGCAGGTATCTGAAACTGGGAAGGCTCTGCTAGGGGAGATGATGTAATCACCTCCCTAACTTTGGCCTTCCTTTTAGTGTGAGGCATCGTTTTCTAATGAAAAAGAAGGCTTCAGGTCCAAAGCACTTTTCTTACAACAATCTCTACAAAGATCTAATTCCTTTCTTGGTGGAGGTTTCGAGCGAGGAATCAAAGAAATAAAGTTATTTTATATATTTACTTACAATTTTAAGAGGTGGAGGCAATCCGAGGTAATTTTAGGAAATCTCCAACAAAGCTGCGCGCCCCTTTGGTGACGCGCCGGTGGCGTCAAAGCGCCGCAGGGGCTGGCTTTTAAAGTTCCAGCCAGTCGCCCCTTGATGATGTCGGCGTTCAGGAGATAAGTTGCTGTAGTTTCGTTGAGGGCCAGGAGAGCCCTCCTCACCCCTTTCTCACCTTCAGCAGGTAATTTGTGCAGAGTCCGGTACTTCCTCACACCTCCACCTCTGAAACTAGACTTTTCTAACTGGGTTTAAATGAGCCCAATATGAGTGTGTCAGGCAGAAAGTACAAGTCTGGTGCTGAGAAAAGGAAACTGAAGAAAGAGAAGGAACAAGAGGGATTAGAACAGGCAAAAAAGCTTATGAAATTGACTACATTTTTTGACAAACCCAAACCACTGCAGTGCAGGAACAGAGTGGCAAGGAAACTGTGACAATAAAGTGATTAAGGTACACAGCGATGATGAAAAATTAGGCATAAATGTCGATAACAAGGATGATGCTATGATGCCAGTTAATGTTGATGTTACATTACATGATAGTGAAAAAGTAAGCATATTAGACAATTACAATGATGAATGCATGGACAACATTGGCAATGATAATGAGGTGCAGACTGATAATGCCAAAAGCAGTGAGCGGTAAATTGGTCTTTAAATATGGCTGAGTCATTGCGAATTGAGTTAGTTAAGTGAAGACCATATAAAGTTTCCTTTTAATGATAAAAGATATCAACTCACCAAGGAAAATTATTATCGTAAATTGGAGAATGGTGAAATTATTGAATGCAGCTGGCTCATCTACTCAAAGTGACTGAATAAAGTTTTCGACTTTTATTGTAAGCTTTTTGGAAATTCCCAATCCTACCTTACTGATACTGATTATAGCAGCTGGGAGCACATTTCTTCTTATTTGTGAGACCACAAATGATGCAAAACTATTTGGAATCAATACAGAAAGTGGAAGCTTTTGCACAGCTCATTGAAGACAAATACAACGCTTGATGCATATACTCAGAACATTATTGAAAATGAAAGAATTCCCTGGCAAAAAGTTATGTACTGTATTATAGCTAGTTGTTCAACATTTAGCTGAATGAAGTTTACCATTCTGTAGAAATGTTGAGAAATTGGACTACTTGCAAGTTGTCAGATATATCAATTTGACAGTACAAGAAGTCCAAATCAAAGAAGATCTTCAAAGGAATAGTCATGCTAATCTGGTGTAGCAAAAATGAGAAGAGGCGGGTGGCTCCTTAAAGACTAACCAATTTATTGAGGCATGAACGTTTAAGGACGAAATGGACTCTATCCCCGAAAGCTCATGCCTCAATAAATTGGTTAGTCTATAAGGTGCCATCCACCTCTTGCCAAATTAAAGAAGGTTTCTTGAATGTGAGTGACACGACAAGAGAGTGTTTAAGTGAAACAAGTTTGGAGATTCTAAAGCAAAATTCTTTAGATACACAATACATCCGAAGTCAGTGTTTCGATAATGGTAGTAACATGGAGGGCAGAAAAAGTGGTGTGGAAATAAGGATTGTAAACATAAACAACAGAGCATTTGTGACAAGGTGATAGCTAAAGCCAGAAGAATGGTGGGCTGCATAGACAGAGGAATAATCAGTAAGTAAAAGGAGGTGATAATGCCCTTACACAGGTCCTTGGTGAGGCCTGTGTACAGTTCTGGAGACCGTATCTCAAAAAGGATAGAGACAAGATGGAGGCTGTCCAGAGAAGGGTGGCCAAAATAATGTGGGGTCTGTATCGGAAGACTTATGAGGAGAGGATAAAGGATCTAAATGTATATACCCTGGAAGAGAGGAGAAGCAGGGGAAAGATGAAACAGACCTTCAGATACCTGAAAGGTTTAATGATGCACAAACTTCAAATTTTTGCCATCAGAAAGGAAACAGTAGAACTAGGGGACATGAAATGAAACTCCAGAAGGAATGACTCAGAACCAACATCAGGAAATATTTATTCATGGAGAGGGTGGTGGTTGCTTGGAATGCCGTTCTGGAGGAGGTGGTGAAGAAGAAAACAGGAACATGGGATAAACACTGTGGATCCCTAAAGGCTACAGGACAGAAATGAAGAAGAGGGTCTATGGGGGTAGCCTGTATGGAACTTCAGCTTCTACCCTTAACAGGCATGGGGATTACTCTCTCAGTCAATAGCCTTGATGCTTTTGACAGAACTGCAACATTACTCCCCGTTTTGACAACGGGGGGGGGGGGGGGGGCAGGATACAGATGATAACCAACATGGGCCCTGACTTTTATGGTCTGGGATACTAACATGCAGATATAAGGGAAAAACACAGGACTGCTACTATGGCCAGCTCCCAAAGCAAAAAACATCAAACAGCATTGTTTGAATTATCAAGAATGTGTTGAGAAACCCGGCCGCGTGCAGCCACGGCCGGGTCCCTCCTCTCCTACCAGCTGACGCCAGTGCTCCCCGCTGGCTCCTCCACTCCGCCTCGGTCCGCGTTGGGGCCCTGCCGCAGCATCCTCCCCACGAGGGAGATGCCACCGACTTCTTCGGGGGGGCTCTGCCCCTTAGGTGCTTGCACGTGCACCAGCCCAGAATTTAAAGGGGCCGTGGCGGGAAACCTTGGCTCGGCCCCAAATTCCACATCATAACCTAAGGACTATTTAAGGCTCCTGCTGACTTCCTTGCCTTGCCTTGGCAACAGGTCGACTCTCTTGAGTAGCTAGTTGCTGTTCCTGACTCCATTCCAGTGTTCCTGCTTGTTCCTGATTCCGCTCCAGTGTTCCTGCTTGTTCCTGATTCATTCCTGTTCCCGTGGTTCTGCTCCTGCTCCCGCTCCTGCCTCCAGTTATTTCTTCAGTTTTGACTTCGACCTGGTTCCTGGATTCTTCTGTCCCGTCCTGACCCTTGGCGTGTTCTCCAGCTTCTGCTTGTGTTCTGCGTGCCCTGACCTCTGGCTTGGTTCCTCGTACTGCACCTCCGCTGCCTGCCACGACTTCTGGACCCGTCTCTTCAGTCTTCTGCCAGCCTCGACTCGGACCATTTGCCGGTCATCCTCCACCAGGAGACCTTCACCTAAGTCCTACTGCCCCGGCACCCAAGGGCTCAACCTGTGGGGAACAAGGGCTGGTATAGGTGAAGGTCCTATCAGGTCTCCTGGTCCAGTTCCACCTCCTGGCTTTGAGTGCCACTGCAGGCCTCCCTTCAGTGAATCTTCCAAATCTTGAGCCGGTTCAAGGGTCCATGTTTCCAACAGTTTGCCAAGGCCATGGACCCAGAGGATCTCTCAGGCCTCCAGGCCATTCCAGGCATGGCTCAATGCCTGTAGCAGCAGCACTGCTTAGACCTCTTAGCGGCTACAGTCGAGGGTTTGGCCAATCACCTGGACTCGGCACCCCAGGCTGCAGTTCCGCCTCCGGCTCCTGTTCCTGCTCCAGGGCCTGCTGTTTCTCTACACTTGCCTGCACCACCCCGCTGTGATGGGGACCCCAAGCAGTGTCGGGGTTTCCTCAGCCACTGCTTCATGCCCTTCACCCTTCAGCCTGTGCAGTTCCTGTCAGACCAGATTAAGACGACCTACATATTATCCTTGTTGGATGGCCGAGCCCTGCCTTGGGCCTCTCCTTTATGGGAGTGAGGTGATTTCCTGCTCGGGGATATTCAACCGTTCATCCATGCCTTCAAGCAAGTATTCGATGAGCCAGCTTGGCAATCCACCGCCACCACCGAACTCCTTCATCTGCACCATGGGGCTTGGCCCTTGCTCGACTATGCAGTCGAGTACCGCACCTTGGCATCAGAGCTGGGTTGGCGAGAGGACAGTCTACGAAGCATCTACGTGGAAGGCCTGTCCTCCAAGATCAAGGATGAACTCGCTGCCCAGGATCTTCCAGATGATCTTGAAGTGGTGATTGACCTCATCAGATGCCATCTTCATCAATGAGCCTGGGAGGTTAAGCCCGCTCAGAGACCAGTTCCACCGTCCTTTTCCCATCCACTGACTCCTCCTCATGAACACCATGCTGCCCGAGGAGAGGAACCCATGCAGTTGGGTCACAGTCCACTCACTCCAGAAGAGAGGCAGCGCCGTCGTTCCTTGGGCTTGTGCCTTTATTGCAGTGGCAAGGGACTCTTGTTAGCCCAGTGCAAAGAGTGACTGGAAAACTCCCGAGTCTAGGCATCACTGGGGAGCTGACCCTAGGCTCTGTGAACCCTGCTTCTCAATGCATGGTCCTAGTCTCTCTGGAATACTCTGGTGGATCCTTCTCAACATTGGCCTTCATAGATTCTGGGGCTGGAGGAAACTTCATTCTAGCAGATCTGGTGGAACAGTTGCAGCTTTCTGCGCAGCGTGCACCCCACCTCTGCGGATATCCTCTATTCACGGCACTCCTCTTCCTGGCCAAGTCTCAGCCACAACAGCTCCAGTATTCCTCTGCACCGGGGTTCTTCATGAAGAGGAGATCTCCTTTTATATTCTAGAATAGGTGATCCATCCCATAGAGTTGGGACTACCCTGGCTCCAGAAGCATTCTCCACTCATTGACTGAAATACTCTTCAAATCACTGCTTGGAGTCCAAATTGCTTTGCTATTTGCTTGCCCAAATTACTTTGTCCTAGTGTTCCTTTGGCAGCCATTCCTTTGATGCTGCCACCACAGTACGCAGAGTTCACCGATGTCTTTTCTAAGGAGAAGGCTGAGATCCTCCTGGAGCATCGGCCCTTTGAATGTGCTATTGACTTGTCACCTGGCACGACATCCCCGGGGCCAAGCCTACCCCTTGTCCCTGCCGGAGACACAAGCTATGTCGCAATATATTCAAGAAAATCTGAACAGAGGTTTCAGTCGACCCTCGACCTCCCCAGCAGAGGCCGGGTTTTTCTTCATCGCAAAGAAAGACGGTTCCCTTAGATCATGTATAGACTATCGTGGTCTCAGCACCATAACTCTCCAGGACAGATATCCTCTTCCACTCATCCCAGAACTCCTGTACTGCCTACAGGGGGCTAAGGTCTTTACTAAGCTCAACCTTCAAGGAGCATACAATTTAGTACGGATAAAGTCGGGTGAGGAATGGAAAACTGTATTCAACACTTGTGATGGGCATTACGAGTACCTAGTAATGCCCTTCGGACTATATAATGCTCCAGCGGTTTTTCAAAACCTCATGAGTGAGGTTCTTCGAGACATGCTCCACTCATCTGTAATTGTGAACCTAGATGATGTACTCGTATATTTGAAGGATCTCGCCACTCATCAACAAGAGGTACACCAAGTATTACAACGACTTTGAGAGAACTGCCTCTTCACCAAACTGGAGAAGTGTCTATTTGAACAGAAGTCCTTGCCATTTCTTGGATACATAGTGTCTACCACGGGATTCCACATGGATCCCGAGAAGGTCTCCGCCATTAGAGACTGGCCACATCTGGTAGGAATCAAAGCCCTCCAGCGTTTTCTCGGCTTTGCAAACTTCTACCGGCACTTCATTCCCCACTACTCACAGAAAGTAGCTCCACTTACTGCCCTAACTAGAAAGGGAGCCAACGCCAGATACTGGCTGCCAGAGGCACTCCAGGCTTTTGAAGAGTTAAAACAGGCCTTCCTCCTTGACTCCTGTTTATGCCATTCTGACTCTACGCAACCATTTGTCATCTAGGTGGATGCTTCTGACCTGGCCATGGGAACAGTCCTTAGCCAATTCTCCAGCAAGGGGGTGCTACTTCCTTGCTCCTACTTTTCTTGGAGGTTCTCCCCCACCAAAGGAAATTATGGCATAGGTGACAAGGAGCTCCTAGCCATAAAAATGGCCTTCAAGGAATGGTGGCAATGGTTGGAGGGAGCCCAGCACCCAATTGTGGTATACACCAACCACAAAAAACTAGAATACCTGTGTTGAGTCCAATGGTTGAATCTTAGACAAGCTTGCTAGTCCTTGTTTTTCAGCCAGTTCAACTTCTCGCTATGCTACCAGCCAGCATCGAAGAACATCAGAACTGATGCCCTCTCTCGCACCTCTGAAGTTGAGGACACACCTACAGCACCTCAATACTGCTACTGATGTGGTTCCCGTGGGCAAGACAGTTGTGCCCATCCACTTGCAAAAGAAAGTCCTCTCATGGGCACACGACTCTCTGTCTGCCAGGCATCCAGGCAGGGCCTGGACGCTGGAACTCCTTACTCGCTACTATTGGTGGCCATAAGTCAGTCAAGATGTCAGGGTGTATGTTAGCTCCTGCCCAACCTGTGCCCAACAGAAGCCCTTACCTTGTCGTCCATGGGGACTGTTGCAAGCACTTCCCATACCAGCAGAGTCTTGGACCCATATCTCTATGGACTTTGTAGTAGACTTACCTCAGTCTGAGGGGAAGCAGGTCATCTGGGTCACTATAGATAGAGTCTCTAAAATGGCCCACTTCGTGGCCCTCCCAAAGCTCCCTACTGTGCCTGAACTCGCTCAACTCTTCACCCAGCATATCTTCCACCTACATGGATTACCACAGCACATCGCCTCCGATCGAGGGTCACAGTTTACCGCCAAATACTGGAGAGCACTTTGCAAAACGTTTGGGATCCAGTTAGACTTTACATCGGCATTTCATCCACAAGGTAATGGCCAAGCAGAGCGGACCAACCGCTCCTTAAAAACCTTTCTCCGATCCTTCATGGGAGACAAGCAAGATGACTGGGTAGCCCTGTTACCTTGGGCATAGTTCTCCTACAATCACCACATCCACTCAGCGACAGGAGCCTCTCCTTTCCAAGTTGTTTTTGGAAAACAGCTTCAACCACCCTTACCACTCCCACTGACAATGCCTTTACCTGCAGCCCAGCTCACGGCCCAGCAGCTCCACTCACTCTGGGACTCCACTCAAGCCAATCAGTGGCATGCTGCTGATTCCGCCAAGAGGGCCGCGAATAGTCACCGTCGCAAAGCACCAGTCTTCAACCCTGGAGATCGTGACTGGGTGAACACCCACCACATTCACCTTCAGATCCCCTCCATGTGGCTAGCTCCCAAATACATAGGGCCCTTTGTGGTCACTGAACACTTGGGACCCATCTCCTACTGCTTACGTTTACCATCTAGCTTAAAGATACACAATGTATTTCAAGTCTTGCTACTGAAATCACTAGTACTCTCTATTTTTCATCGCAAAACCCCGGAGCCCCTGAATGCAGTTGCGGATGAAGATCTCATCTACCAAGTACAGTATATTTTGGATGTTCGGTTCCATCACCAACAATGGGAGTACCTGATATCATGGAAGGGCTTTGGCCCAGAGGAGAACACTTGGGAGCCGGCCTCCACTATCTTAGACAAAACCCTCCTCCGCCAATTCCATCAAGATCATCCAGACAAGCCAAGACCCCCAGGGAGGGGGTGTAAGTGGGGGGTACTGTTGAGAAATCCAGCCACGGACGCAGCCGGGTTCCTCCTCTCCAACCAACAGACGCTGGCACTCCCTGCTGGCTCCTCTACTCCGCCTCAGTCCGCATTGGGGCCCTGCTGTTATGTCCTCCGCACGAGGGAGATGCCACCAACTTCTTCAGGGGGCTCTGCCCCTTAGGCGCGCGCTCGCGCACCAGCCCAGAATTTAAAGGGGCAGTGGCGGGAAACCTTGGCCCGGCCCCAAATTCCACGTCATCACTTAAGGACTACTTAAGGCTCCTGCTGACTTCCTTGCCTTGCCTTGGCAACAGGTCGACTCTCTTGAATAGCTAGTTGCTGTTCCTGACTCCACTCCAGTGTTCCTGCTTGTTCCTGATTCATTCCTGTTCCTGTGGTTCTGCTCCTGCTCCCGCTCCTGCTTCCAGTTGCTTCTTCGGTTTTGACTTCGGCCTGGTTCCTGGATTCTTCTGTCTACTGCCCGTCCTGACCCTTGGCATGTTCTCTGGCTTCTGCTTGTCTTCTGCCTACCCTGACCTCTGGCCTGGTTCCTCGTACTGTACCTCTGCTGCCCACCATGACTTCTGGACCGTCTCCGTCTCTTATTTATTTATTTGTTTGTTTGTTTGTTTGTTTGTTTTTATATACTGACATTCGATCGAGATATCACATCGGTTTACATGTAACTAAACAGAATTAAGGCAGAAGCTGCTTATTTTACATTGTAACATTGTAACTTAAATAATAATTTAGAAAGATAAATTTACATTGTCTTCTGCCAGCCTCGACTCAGACCGCCCTCCGGACCTTCTCCGCCAGGAGACCTTCACCTAAGTTCTGCCGTCCCCGGCACCCAAGGGCTCAACCTGCATGGAACGAGGGCTGGTTATAGTTGAAGGTCTTGTCAGGTCTCCTGGTCCACTTCTGACTCCCGGCTATGAGTGCCACTGCAGGCCTCCCTTCAGTGAATCTTCCAACTCTCGAGCCGGTTCAAGAGTCCATGTTTCCAACAGAATGCTCTTCACCCAGTAAAAATGTTGCTAGCAGTAATTTATAGCTTTGCAGTTGCTTGGATTTGATTGTTTGTTAATATTATTACCCTTACCATAAGGCTAGGGGGTAACTGCACGAAGCTGCACATACTACCATAATAAGCTTGCTGGGCAGACTGGATGGGTAATCTGGTCCTTTTCTCCTGTCATTACTATGTTACTATGTATTTTACTTACCTTGCAGTCATCAGAGCTTAAATCTAGTCATATGTGATGCTGCCTCCTCATCAAACACTACGATTATATATTTTGAACTGTGCATAGAATTTTTTTTTCTCTCTATTGTCATAGTGTTGGGAAGTGTTAAAGGGACACTTAAATTGACAGTTAAACCTCTCTCAGAAACTCACTGCGAATCCTGACTTGATAGCACAAAGGCTTTATGCTACCAACTGACAGATATTCATGAAATGCTACTTGAAATATGTGATACTAGAACTGACAGTACAACTGAATCTGAAGCAAGCAGCTTGGCAGACCAGCTGTACTCTCATCCATTCATCATCTCATAAGAACATAAGAAGTGCCATAAGGCCAAGGTCCATTGAGGCCAGCGTTCTGTCTCCAACAGTAACCAGTCTGGGTCAAAAGTATCCGTCAGACCCCCCCCAGTAGTTGATCTATTTCTTGTATCACACTCCCAGGGATAAGTCTATCAGGCTAATAACTGACCATGGACTTTTTCTTCAGGACCCTGTCCAATCCTCTTTTGAACCCCACTATATTAGTTGCCGTGTCCGTGTCCTCCAGCAACAGATTCCATTGCTTGATTGTGCGCTGAGTTAAAGTATACTTCCCACAATGTTTTAAATCTGCCAGTGGCTAGTTTCATGGAATGTCCTCAAGTCCTAATGTTGTTTGAAAGGGTAAATAACTGTTTCCTATTTAATTGTTCCACTCCACTCATTTGATTTTATAAATTTCTATCATATCCCCTCTCAGTCATTTGTTTTTCAAACTAAAAAGCCCTTATATGTTTACTCTTTCTCCATATGGGAGCTTTTTAATCCCCTTTATCATTTTTGACATCCTTCTCGCCACCTTTTCTATGTCCACTATGTCTTTTTTTTTTTAATGGGGCAACTAGAAATGCACACAATTCTCAAAGTACGGTCACACTATGGATCTATATAAAGGCATTATGATATTCTCTGTTTTGTTTTCTGTTTCTTTCCAAATAATTCCTAACATTCTATAATTCCTAACAGTTTTGACTACTGACACATCCTGAGCTGAAGATTTCAAGGTATTGTCCACAAGGACTCCTAGGTTCTTTTCCTAGGTGGTGACTCCTAACACAAAACCCAGCATTGGGTACCTGTAGTTGGGATTGTTTTTCCCTATGCGCATTACTTTGCACTTGTCCACATTAAATAGCATCTGCCGTTTGGAAGCCCAGTTTTCCAGTCTCACAGGGTCCTTCTGCAGTTCTTCACAATCTGCTGCTATTTTAACAACTCAAAACAATTTTGCCTCAAATGCAAATGTCATCACTTCATTTGTCATCCCTTTTTCCAGATCATTTAGGAATATGGTAAATAGCACAGGTCCCAATATAGATCCCTGGGGACTTCACTAACTATCTTTCTCCATTTGGAAAACTGACCATTTAATCCTTCCCTATGTTTCCTGTCTTTTATCCAGTTACCACTTCACAATAGGACACCGCCTCTGATCCCATGACCTCCCAATTTCCTGAGGAGTCTCTCATGAGGAACTTTGTCAAATGTCTCCTGAAAATCCAAATACACATATCAACTGAATCACCTTTGGCCGCAAGTTTATTTATGCCCTCAAAAAAATCTATTAAATTGGTAAGGCAAAACTTCAATTTGTAAAACCCACGTTGACTCTCCCCCATTAAACCATATCTATTTATGTGCTAGTAATTTTATGTTTAAGAAAAGCAGTCTATATTTCCTGGATCACCTTTGGAGTCTTTTTTAAAAATTATCCCATTGGCCATGTTCCAGTCTTCTGGTACCATGGCTATTAAAATGATAGGTTGCAAATCACCAGAAACAGGTTTGCAATTTCATTTTTTAGGTCTATCAGAACTCTGGGGTGAATACCATCCAATACAAGTACTTTGTTATTCTTTAGACTGTCAGTCTGAGTTGTTATGTCCTCCAGGTTCACACTGAAACACTTATTCGCCCTGACTGTAGAGGATTCAGTAGGGGAAATCCCAGCATAAGAACGTAAGAAATGTTATACTTGGTAAGACCAAAATTCATCGATCCTAACATTTTGTCTTCAGCAGTGATCAATCCAAGTCCCTAGGAAGACATACTCAACAGATGCTAATGAGGAGATCAATTACTTGTTGTTTACTCCCAACAATAAAAGGTTACATTCCCCAGGCCTAATTGTTTAATAGTTGTTAATTGACCTTTCCTCCTAAAATGCATCCAAACCTTTTTCAAATTAAAGCCAGTTATATTATTGGCTTTGACCATGTCCTCTGATAAGAAATTCAACAGCTTAATCATGCATTGATTACAAAATAATGTCTTAAGTTTGTTTTAAGTCTGCTAGGTTCGCTTCATGGTATGCCCTATTCCTAGTATTATTTGAAAAAGTATATTAGGTTTCCCTAGCTACATAATAGTCATGGTTTTAAACAATTCTAATATATAACCTCTTACGGGCCAATACAGTACAGTGCACTCCGACGGAGCGCACTATTAACCCACGATTGGACGCGCATTTTCCCTTACCCCCTTATTCAGTAAGGGGCCGAAAACCCGCGTCCAATCCCCCGAACCTAATAGCACCCGCAACTAGGCCCAATTAGGTATTCCCACATGATTCAGAAAACAAAATGAGCAGCCAAGCCGCACATTTTGCTTTCAGAAATTAGCGCCTACCCAAAGGGTCCCGAAACTTTCCAAAAGTAAAAAAAAAAAAAAAAAAAAGTGAAGTCGGCCCACGGCTGTCGGGTCGAAAACCGGATGCTCAATTTTGCCAGCGTCCAGTTTCTGAGCCCGTGGCTATCAGCGGGCTCGAGAACCGAAGCCGACAATATTAAGCGTTGGCTGTCAAACCCGCTGACAGCCGCCGCTCCAGTCCAAAAGGAGGCTCTAGGGACGTGCTAGTGTCCCTAGTGCCTCCTTTTACCTGGTTTTACCGCTGGGCCTAATTAGCATACTAAATCGCGCGCACAGGAGAGTGGCCTGTGCGCGCACCGGGAGAGCGGGCATTCGCCCGCTCTCTCGCGGACTTTACTGAATCGGCCCAACAGTATTTTCTTCTACAACCTAAAAAGCTCAAACCTGTACTGATTTTTTCATATTGGAGCCATTCCATACCCTTTATTATTTTTATTGTCTTTCTCTTCCAATTCTCTTTTTTTGAGACTGGATAACCAGAACTGCACACAATACCCAAGACGTGGTTACTCCCTGGAGCCATGTGGAGGTATTATTCTCTATTCATTTCTGAATAATTCCAGTCTATTTGCTTTTATGACCACTGCTGCATGCTGAATGAGGATTTCATTGAATTGTCCACACTGGCTCCAAGATCTTTTTCTTGAGTGGTAATATGTAACCTCACATTGTGTACATATGTAACCCTGTTCCACTTTTCTCTCATATACAAGGGTATAGCTAATAGCTGAGGGACCATTATGTACTCCAATCGGGGGGAGGCAATGAGGTGTGTGTGTGTGTGGGGGGGGGGTAAATGTGCTTTAGGGTTCTTGGGCAATGGATGTTCTCCTTACCTCCAACAAAAGAAACACATCCACCTCAAACTGAAGTCATAAGAACATAAAAACATAATAAATTGCCATGCTGGGTCAGACCA
Source organism: Rhinatrema bivittatum (assembly GCF_901001135.1). Classification (NCBI taxonomy): domain Eukaryota; kingdom Metazoa; phylum Chordata; class Amphibia; order Gymnophiona; family Rhinatrematidae; genus Rhinatrema; species Rhinatrema bivittatum. The sequence goes on along the minus strand of NC_042618.1, from coordinate 199,193,807 downwards.
AGGGTCCATCAAGCCCAGCATCCCATCTCCAACAGAGGTTAAACCAGGCCACAAGAACCTGGCAATTATCCAAACACTAAGAAGATCCCATGCTACTGATGCAATTAATAGCAGTGGCTATTCCCTAAGTAAACTCGATTAATAGCCGTTAATGGACTTCTCCTCCAAGAACTTATCCAAACCTTTTTTGAACCCAGTTATATTAACTGCACTAACCACATCCCTCTGGCAACAAATTCCAGAGCTTTATTGTGCCTTGAATGAAAAAGATTTTTCTATGATTAGTCTTAAATGTGTTACTTGCTAACTTCATGGAATGCCCCCTAGTCCTTCTATTATTCAAAAGTGTAAATAACGGATTCACATCTACTCATTCAAGACCTCTCATGATCTTAAAGACCTCTATCATATACCCCTCAGCTGTCTCTTCTCCAAGCTGAACAGCCCTAACCTCTTCAGCCTTTCCTGATAGGGGAGCTATTCCATCCCCTTTATCATTTTGGTTGCCCTTCTCTGTACCTTCTCCATCACAACTATATCTTTTTTGAGATGCGGCGACCAGAATTGTACACAGTAATATTAGGGATGTGAATCGTTTTCCATATCGTCTTAACGATAGAAATCGTGTGGCAGGGCAAGAAAATCGTGTTAGGCACGATTTTTTAGTTAAAAAATCGTTAAAAATCGTTTTTTCCGATTAGTGCGCACTAACTCGAGTTAGTGCGCACTAACGGGAGTTAGTGCGCACTAACTCGAGTTAGTACGCACTAACGGGAGTTAGTGCGCACTAACAGAGAGTTAGTGCGCACTAACTGAAAATGATACAATTTGACACTTTTCAGGTCAGTTAAGGTCAGTTTAGGAATGAATATGTATTCCTATTGGCTGCCCTCTTATTTATTCATGTTACCAAGCTTCCCACTGACAGTATATGGGGGATGGGAAATGGAAACAGTTGGTAGCTTGACAAAACAAGTAATGTGATCAGTCAATGTGACTAGAACTTGTGCCCTAACCCTGATACCAGGGGTATTGTGATCTTCCTGCACACAGTGCCCTATTCCTGATACCGGGGGTGTTGGGATCTTCTTGCACACATCCCGGTATCAGGGATAGGGCACTGCATGCAGGAAGATCACAACACCCCTGGTATTAGGGATAGGGCACTGCGTGCAGGAAGATCACAACACTCCTGGTATTAATAGGGATAGGGCACTGCATGCAGGAAGATCACAACACCCCTGGTATCAGGGATAGGGCACTGTGTGCAGGAAGATCACCCCGGAGGAGTGAGGGTCAGGCAGCTCCCCCCTGTCTGTGAAGCCAGCCTCTCACTAGTAATGCAGGGAGGGAGCTGTCTCAGACTTCACCATCCTCCTCCCCCCCCCCCTCACCCACACACCATTCACTAGCTGGGACATGGGGGAAGTCAGGAGTGAGGGTCAGGCAGCTCCCCCCTGTCTGTGAAGCCAGCCTCTCACTAGTAATGCAGGGAGGGAGCTGTCTCAGACTTCACCATCCTCCTTCCCCCCCCCCTCACCCACACACCATTCACTAGCTGGGACATGGGGGAAGTCAGGAGTGAGGGTCAGGCAGCTCCCCCCTGTCTGTGAAGCCAGCCTCTCACTAGTAATGCAGGGAGGGAGCTGTCTCAGACTTCACCATCCTCCCCCCCCCCTCACCCACACACCATTCACTAGCTGGGACATGGGGGGAGTCAGGAGTGAGGGTCAGGCAGCTCCCCCCTGTCTGTGAAGCCAGCCTCTCACTAGTAATGCAGGGAGGGAGCTGTCTCAGACTTCACCATCCTCCTCCCCCCCCCCCTCACCCACACACCATTCACTAGCTGGGACATGGGGGAAGTCAGGAGTGAGGGTCCGGCAGCTCCCCCCTGTCTGTGAAGCCAGCCTCTCACTAGTAATGCAGGGAGGGAGCTGTCTCAGACTTCACCATCCTCCCCCCCCCCCCCCCACCCACACACCATTCACTAGCTGGGACATGGGGGAAGTCAGGAGTGAGGGTCAGGCAGCTCCCCCCTGTCTGTGAAGCCAGCCTCTCACTAGTAATGCAGGGAGGGAGCTGTCTCAGACTTCACCATCCTCCCCCCCCCCCCCTCACCCACACACCATTCACTAGCTGGGACATGGGGGAAGTCAGGAGTGAGGGTCCGGCAGCTCCCCCCTGTCTGTGAAGCCAGCCTCTCACTAGTAATGCAGGGAGGGAGCTGTCTCAGACTTCACCATCCTCCCCCCCCCCCTCACCCACACACCATTCACTAGCTGGGACATGGGGGAAGTCAGGAGTGAGGGTCAGGCAGCTCCCCCCTGTCTGTGAAGCCAGCCTCTCACTAGTAATGCAGGGAGGGAGCTGTCTCAGACTTCACCATCCTCCCCCCCCCCTCACCCACACACCATTCACTAGCTGGGACATGGGGGAAGTCAGGAGTGAGGGTCAGGCAGCTCCCCCCTGTCTGTGAAGCCAGCCTCTCACTAGTAATGCAGGGAGGGAGCTGTCTCAGACTGGTATCAGGGTTAGGGCACTGTGTGCAGGAAGATCACAACACCCCTGGTGCCAGGGTTAGGGCACTGTGTGCAGGAAAATCACTTAAAATCTACACTTACCAACAATCAATTACATATATTTGAACTGTGTACAGTTCCAGCCAGGACCACCTTTCTAAAATGCACAGTGATTGGCAAATTCAACATGCACTAGCATTTCAGGTGCCTGCTAACAAAAATAATAAACAAACAAGTTCTAGTCACGTGAGTGCTGATCATTACATTACTTTTTTTGTCAAGCTTCCAACTGTTTCCATTTCACATCCCCCCAACCATTACCTCAGTGTTAGCCTTGGTAACATCAATAGATAAGAGCACAGTCAGCCAATAGGAATACATATTCATTCCTAAGTGACCTTTACTGACCTGGGAAGTGTGAACACTTTGTTTCATTTTCTGTTGGTGTTCGTTAGTTTCCAGTTCCATTTCCCATCCCCCCAACCATCACCTCAGTGGTAACCTTGGTAACATCAATAGATAAGAGGGCAGCCAGCCAATAGGAACACATTTTCATTCCTAACTGACCTTCAGTGACCTGGAAAGTGTTTATTTGTATCATTTTCAGTTAGTGCGCACTAAATCGAGTTAGTGCGCACTAACACGATTTAACGATTTTTAATGATAAATCGTTAGAATTTCTATTGTATCGTGTTCTATAACGATTTAAGACGATATTAACATTATCGGACGATAATTTTAATCGTTGAAAAACGATTCACATCCCTACACAGTATTCAAGGTGCGGTCTCACCATGGAGCGATATAGAGGCATTATGACATTTTCCGTTTTATTAACCATTCCCTTCCTAATAATTCCTAACATTCTGTTTGCTTTTTTGACTGCTGCAGAACACTGAGCTGACAATTTTAAAGTATTATCCACTATGATGCCTAGATCTTTTTCCTGGGTGGTAGTTCCTAATATAGAACCTAACATCGTGTAACTACAGCAAGGGTTATTTTTCCCTATATGCAACACCTTGCACTTGTCCACATTAAATTTCATCTGCCATTTGGATGCCCAATCTTCCAGTCTTGCAAGGTCCTCCTGTAATGTATCACAATCCGCTTGTGATTTAACTACTCTGAATAATTTTGTATCATCCGCAAATTTGATAACCTCACTCGTCGTATTCCTTTCCAGATCATTTATATATATATTGAAAAGCACCAGTCCAAGTACAGAACCCTGAGGCACTCCACTGTTTACCCTTTTCCAGTGAGAAAATTGATCATTTAATCCTACTCTCTGTTCCTGTCTTTTAACCAGTTTGTAATCCAGGAAAGGACATCGCCTCCTATCCCATGACTTTTTAGTTTTCTTAGAAGCCTCTCATGAGGGACTTTGTCAAACGCCTTCTGAAAATCCAAATACACCACATCTATCGGTTCACCTTTATCCATATGTTTATTAACCCCTTCAAAAAAATGAAGCAGATTTGTTTGGCAAGACTTCCAGAAATAAACATTTCCTGAAGTTCCCTTGGAATGGAAACAATTTGACAAAATGTAACATTCTGGTAACATTCATGGCATAAAATTTTAAAAAATCCAACAGTCACATAAAAACAGTTCATCAACAAGCAGCCAGAGGCTTCCTTTGACTCCCAAGCCCTATCAGGATACTCTTAGGGTCCTCCTTGATTCACAGTCTCCCCTTTCTAGTGCTGAATCAAGCTGCTGGTTTTTCTTCTCCTCTCTGACAATACAGAGCAGTTCTCCCTATCCATTTCTGCATGCAATTCATGTTCCTCTTATTCACCTACATGAGACTTCACTCTGCAACTACTCACTACCTCTCCTCTCTTTTTTCTCTCCACACTCCTACCCATGAACTCTGCTCATCAGGGAAATGACTCTTGTCTCAGCCTTTCTACTCTATCGCCAACTCCTGACTCTGCTTTTCAACTTGCTGCACCGTATGCTTAGATGAGGCTTCCTGAGTTGGTGTCATTCTCCTTCTCTTGCCTTATTCAGATCCAGTCTAAAATCCCACTTTTGGGGCTGCTTTTAAACCAGGAAGATGTAGAAAACATGAGGAGGGATCAAGCAAAGCTTGAGAAATGGTCTAGAGTCTGGCAGCTAAAATGTAATGCTAAAAAATGCAGAGTTAAGCATTTGGACTGTAAAAACGTAAGGATGTGGTATAGTATAGGGTTAAATTCTTCTAAGCACAAAACAAGAGCAGGATCATATCTGATGATCTTAAGATGGCCAAACAGGTGGATAAGGTGACATCAAAAGCCAGAAAGATGCTTGGCTACATAGGGAGAGGAGTGGTCAGTAGAAAAAGGGAGGTGATACTGCCCCTGCCCTGGTGAGACCTCATTTATAATACTGTGTGCAATTCTCAAGACTGCACCTTCAAAAAGATATAAACCAGTTGAAGTTGGTCCAGGGGGTAGCTACTAAAATGGCCAGTTTGTTCTTTGTTCTAAAGTATATTGGGACTACTAAAATGGCCAGTTTGTTCTTTGTTCTAAAGTATTTTGGGACTACTAAATTGGCCAGTGTGTTCTTTGTTGTAAAGTATATTGAGACAGACTTACAGATCTAAATATGCATACCCTAGAGGAAAGGCGCGGGCGATATGATAGAGACATTTAAATATCTCCAAGGTTTCCATGCAGAGCAGGCAAGCTTCTTTCAATGGAAAGAAGGCTCTAGAAGGAGGGGGTCATAGGAAGAGGGTGATAGAGGGTAAACTCAGGAATAATCTAAGGAAATATTTCTTTACAGACAGGGTGGTGGATGGCATGGAATGGCCTCCCTATAGAGGTGGTGGAGACAAGGCTAGTATCTCATTTCAAAAAAGCAAGGGATAAACACAGATGATCTGAGAGAGTGGTAGGGATTGTAAAGCTGAGTAGTTGGTATGGATGGGCAGACTAGATTGACCGTATGGTCTTTTTCTGCCCTCATATTTCTATGTTTCTATCATAACCCCCCAATTATCCCCCTTACAGCCTTATTGATTTTAAGCATTTTCTTAGTAAATGAAATTCCCAAAGTCTCTTTTGCCCTGTATGTTTGTCTTGATTAAATTGTAAGCTCCACTGAGCAGAGACTGTCTCTTATGTATTTTTGAACAGCACTGCATGCCTTCCAGCCTTGCTCTGAAACTGATTAGGTGTAGGCGAGCCACCCTGGTCTCCCACCTGTTTATGGAGAATTTTATCTCCTGCTGGGACCAGAACCCTTATACTAGTTGTCTCTCACGGTGCATCCCTTAGCCCTTGTTGCTGGCATCTGTCATCAGAAAGGCCCACTGTGGGGGGTCCAAGCTTGAGCCATTGGCTAGGATGCATTAGTTCCACCACCACTGGAGGCTTTCCTTTATGTGGGATAGAAACAGAAGCTGCCGATTGAAATCCATTTTTTGCGGAGCACTGCCGGCTAATAAGTTCTCCTGTAGCGGTCTCATGTGCGCCTTTGTCCAAGGCACTGCCTCAGTGAATGCCGCCATTGATCCTAGTACTTGTAGACAAGCCCTTGCTTTCTGGAGTATAGTAAACTTTCCACCTGCTGCTGAATTTGGATATTCTCTCTTCCGGAAGGATTAGTGTCCCTCTGCATGTATCGAAAAGGACTTCCAGATACTTTAACATCTGTGATGGCTCTAAATGGCTCTTGAGCCTGTTCACTGTCCAACCCAGGTGTTCTAGCATATGACTCTCTCTGTTGCCTCGACCCCTTCTTGCCTTGTGTCTGCCCTTATCAACCACTCATCTAGGTAGGGATTGACTCGGATTCCCTCCTTGGCAAGGAGGCTGCTACTATGACCAAAACCTTCGTGAAAGTTCGAGGTGCTGTTGCCAACCTAAATAGTAGAGCCTGAAACTGGTAGTTATGGCCTAGGACTGCAAAATGTAAAAACATCTGGAAGCTCTCCTGCATGGGTATTTGTAAGTTTGCTTCCATTAGATCCAAAGAGGAGAGAAATTAGCCTCTTCGCAGTGCTACTTTGACTGTGCCTAGGAACTCCATCCTGAAATGTGGAATCCTCAGCACCCGGTTTACTCCCTTGAGGTGCAGCACTGGGCGGTAGGACCCATCCTTTTTTGGCACCATGATGAAGATGGAGTACCCTTTCCTCATTCCTGACTGGGGGGCTAGTATTCTGACAACCGCTTCTTGCATTACCTGTTTCTTCGCTCCGCTGCATGGCAATGGGATAAACTGTTTTTTCATACTGCCCTTTAGTTCTGGGTAGTACCCTTCTTTTATAATGTCTAATACCCACCGATCTTTAGATACTAAGGGATACTCGAGACAAAAGCCTCTTAGTCTGCTTCCCACCTGTGGAAGCATCAAGTGGACCCTCACACCATTATTGTGATCCTTTGGGGGCTGCCATCTTCTGCCCAAGTCTCTAGATTAATGTCTGGCCCTTTGAAAGGGCTGCCCGTGCAATCTGCCCTCCCCACTGAGCTGGAACCTTGTCCACCTAGGCTGCCTGGTGTTCCTGGGGGATAATCTGCCCCCATCCCCTCTCTGTGGTCTCCTGTTCCAATCCTCCAGGAGCCTTAGCATTTTGGTTTCCAGGCTCTTCATGAGAGACTCTAGGTCCTCTCCAAACAACAATTTTCCTTTGAAGGGGAATTTACTCATCTTGGCCATGGATGCTGAATCTGCTGCCCAATACAGGAGGTACCTAACCATCATGTTTGTCACATCCTGCTTGGCCGAGATCCTAATCAAATCATAGAGGGCATTGGCCACACACACTGCTATGGACGCTGCTTGTGCCATCTCCTGGTTGCCGGTGCCTTCCACCTGTCCTGCGGGTGGCTGTAAAGTGCAGAGCAGAGCCCTTGCCGCATATCCCCCACAGATCACTGAGCGCAGAACTATGCTAGACAGCTCAAAGTCTTTCCTGAGAAGTGTCTCAATCCTTCTGACCTGCAGGTCCCTAAGGGCCGCACCTCCCTCAACCAGGATGATAGCCGTCACCTTGGGGAGGGCCAGGATGCTGTCTCTCCCCACCTGATCCATTACATACAATCTTTCCATATTCTTTTTGCTTCATAGTCTTAAGTCTGGTTTGGACCACTCCGCTGAAATAATATCCCGGATTGTGGAATTTATATGGAGAACACGTTTGCTGGCTTTTCAATGCCCGTGAGGACAGGGTTACCTTTTGGTTTACTGTCTCTGGGCTGCTCCTCAGCAAGCCTGAGGACTTGAGATATCTTGGAAATAAGGGCACCCAACTTCTCTGCCCTAAATAGTCGTACCACTGGGTCATCCTGTTCAGGCTCTCGGTCCTCTTCCTCCTCAGTCTCCTCTAGGGAATCCCCCTGGGACAAATCATCCAGCTCATCCGAAAAGGGCTTGGGCATGATTCTGGGTTTCTTCCTTTCCTTGTATTCCTTTTCGTCCCATGGGGAGGGGTGTGAAATCGGAGATTGGGGCCACCTAAGCCCATCAGTTTACCCTTCATTTCCCTGTAGGCCTTGTGCATTAAGAGCACAAAATCGGAAGAGAATGCCTCCCCCTCCCCCTCCAAGGGTTCCTCCCTCAATGCAACTGTGGAGGAGGCAGGAGCTTAAGCAGCAGCGATGTCAGCTTTGGTTGCAGGTTTTTTTAGGATGACTGGGGGAAAGAATATCAATGGGCCTCCCCGCTGCCCTCTGCCGAACCCCCTGATGGGGCGCCGTTGCAATTGCGACAGAATGAACCTGCCACCGTCTGGACTCGCTGTGCGCCGCACTGCAGGCACTTTTTGCCTCTTTCCATCTTACCTGCCGGCATGCGGTTCAGGGGACTTCAGGCCAGGTCCTGAGGACTTTGGCTTGAGGTCTTCTTACCACCGCCGCTTCTGAACCTTCCTTTCATTGTCAGGAAATGCAAGTCCAAGGGCCTGTTCGCCTGTGTGAGGGGAGGGAATAGTGACCCTAGGAGGGCCGTCATCCCAAGGTGTTCCCCGGCCTCAGGGAGGCCATTGCCTCTGCCTATTCCTCCTGCTGAACTAGCTCCACCTACCATCTGCTGGAGGCAGAGAACTACTAACGCCTTCCCTGCTGAACCAGCCTATATAGGTCTGGAACTCTGCCTCCATCTTCTGGAGGAGGACAAAACCCACTATGAAGACTGGTCTGGCAGGACGAAGAGGAAGATCCTTTTATGCTGAATGTCTTTCCCATATGGGTCACTGTACAGTACAATACACTGTATGGTACAGTTTGCCGCATGGTGTCTCAAAGGGTTTTGTGCCATTTCTTCTTTTTTTAATTTCTGTTTGAAGCTTGGTTCTCCATCAGGTTTTGCTTCAGATTATATAGCTTCCATCTAGCTATTCATGCAGTATACATTATTCAATGACCTTATGATCCAGATACTTAAAGGGAACTTCAAAACTACCCTGGGAAATCTAGTCACAAATCTATTTAGTCCAGTAAAAAGATATCATGCACAATTTGTTTCTATATAGCTGAGTGGACTAACACAGAAACAATACCACATTATTATTCCTGGGTGAATTCTGTACTACTGCAGAGTGCAGAATTCCCCTCCTGTGCAGAATTTCAATATTTCCCACAGAATTTGGCAAGAGACTTGGTGGAGCCTATCCCACTCACAGCCGAGGAAGGAAGAGGCCTGGTGGGCCACAAGTGGATCCCATTCCACTCACAGTCAAAGACTATGCTTGGAGGGAGAGAGAAGCAAGAGGCCCATGATCGCTGCAGACCCAGCCTATCGCACCTGCAGCAGAATGAGAAAGCTAAGCCTATGTCAGACAGAAAGGAAATGTGCTTGTGAGGGTAGTTTTGTGTGTGTGCATGTGTGAGAGAAAGGGTGCCTGTGTGAGAGAGAAACTGTATATGGAGGAGTAGACTGCCTGTTTGTGTGAGAGAAGGAGCCTGTGTGAGAGAGAAACTGTATATGTGGGAGTAAGACTGCCTGTTTGTGTGAGAGAGGGAGCCTGTGTGAAGTGTGTATGTGTGTCTTCAGAGAGAGGGAGTCTGTGTGAGAGGTATGTGTGTGTGTATGTGTGAGTCTGTGTGTGTGAGAGAGAGGGAATATGTGTGGGGGTGAGTGGGTGTGCCATAGAGGAGCCAGTGTGAGGGTGTGTGTGCTAGCTTGAGAGGGAGCCTGTGTGAGGAGGTGTATGTGTGTACAAGTGAGAGGAAGCCTGTGTGCAGGGGTGTATGAGTGTGTGTGTGTGTGTGTGAGAGAGAGAGAGAGAGGGAGCCTATATTAGGTTGTATGGGTGTGCAAACGAGAAAGAGGAAGCCTGTGTGAGGGTGTGTATGCAAGAGAGAGAGGGATCCTGTGTGAAGAGGTGTGTGTGTGAACAAGTGAGAGGGAGCCTGTGTGCAAGGGTGAGTGTGTGTGTAAGAGAGAGGAAGCTTATTTGAGGTTGTATGGCTGTGCAAAAGAGAGAGAAAGCCTGTGTGAGGGTGTTTGTGTGAGAGAGAGAGCCTGTATGAGGGTATGTGTATTTGAGAGACAGAGAGAGCTTGTGTGAGGGACTGTATGAGAGGGGGTCAAATTCTGAGAGTGGGCTGGGGTGTGGAGATAGAGTAGAAGGGGCTTGAGCCTGGAGGGAGGGGGAAATATAGTGGAGAGAGGAAGAGTTGGAGCCTGAGAAGCGGAGTGAAAGTGGTCTGGCCAGGGGAGTAGGGAGAGAGGATGGAAGGGACACTCCTATAGTGTACTTCTAGGGGAATTCTGCTCAAAATCTGTAAAACTCTTCACCTTCGGGTAATAACTTTTTTGTATTAGATTTTAAATTAATTACTTAAAGACTGTCATGTACATTGAGTTATTTTAACCAATTTAAAGTACGCAGAATTTTGCAGAATTTTACATTTTTTTGCACAGAATTTTAGACTTCTGTGTGCAGAATTCACCTAGGAGTAACATTATGTAGAAAACCATAGAGAGCAAAGTCTGAATGGGATTTGGTGTGATCATCCAACCCATTCCCTGAATCAAGTATTTTACAGCCTGAGAAGGGGAAAATAACTTTCTTTAAATTAAAACAATCCCTGTCATTTAAAGGCTGTCATCCGGGTGCCATGCATTGATAAGACAGCTAAGAGAGAATTTGAAAAGAAGTTGGCCGTAGAGGCAAAAACGCACAGTAAAAACTTTTTTAAATATATCCGAAGCAGAAAGCCTGGGAGGGAGTCAGTTGGACCATTAGATGATTGAGGGGCTAAAGGGGTACTTAGAGAAGACTAGGCCATCGCGGAAAGATTAAATGATTTCTTTGCTTCGATGTTTACTGAAGAGGATGTTGGAGAGATACCCGTACCAGAGAAGGTTTTCATGGGTAATGATTCAGATGGACTGAACCAAATCATGGTGAACCTAGAAGATGATAAACTGAAGAGTAGTAAATCACCTGGACTGGATGGTATACAACCCAGGGTTCTGAAGGAACTCAAAAATGAAATTTCAGACCTATTAGTAAAAATGTGTAACCTATCATTAAAATCATCGATTGTACCTGAAGACTGGAGGGTGGCTAATATAACCCCAATATTTAAAAAGGGCTTCAGGGGTGATCCAGGAAACTACAGACCAGTTAGCCTGACTTCAGTGCCAGGAAAAATAGTGGAAAGTGTTCTAAATATCAAAATCACAGAACATATAGAAAGACATGGTTTAATTGAACAAAGTCAGCATGGCTTTACCCAAGGCAAGTTTTGCCTCACAAATCTGCTTCACTTTTTTGAAGGAGTTAATAAACATGTAGATAAAGGTGAACCGGTAGATGTAGTGTATTTGGATTTTCAGAAGGCATTTGACAAATTTCCACATGAGAGGCTTCTAAGAAAAGTAAAAAGTCATGGGATAGGTGACGATGTTCTTTCGTGGATTACAATTTGGCTAAAAGACAGGAAACAGAGAGAAGGATTAAATGTACAATTTTCTCAGTGGAAGGGAGTGGGCAGTGGAGTGGAGTGCCTCAGGGATCTGTATTGGGACCCATACTTTTCAATATATTTATAAATGATCTGGAAAGAAATACAACGAATGAGGTAATCAAATTTCCAATGATACAAAATTGTTCAGAGTAGTTAAATCACAAGCAGATTGTGATAAATTGCAGGAAGACCTTGTGAGACTGGAAAATTGGGCATCCAAATGGCTGATGAAATTTAATGGGGGTAAGTGCAAGGTGATGCATATAGGGAAAAATAACCCATGCTATAGTTACACAATTTTAGGTTCCATATTAGGAGCTACCACCCAAGAAAGAGATCTAGGCGTCATAGTGGATAACACATTGAAATCATCGGTTCAGTGTGCTGCGGCATTCAAAAAAGCAAACAGAATATTGGAAATTATTAGAAAGGGAATGGTAAATAAAATGGAAAATGTCATAATGCCTCTGTATCGCTCCATGGTGAGGTCACCACATCTAAAAAAAGATATAGTTGCGATGGAGAAGATATAGAGAAGGGCGACCAAAATGATAAAGGAGATGGAACAGCTCCCCTATGAGGAAAGACTAAAGAGGTTAGGACTTTTCAGCTTGGAGAAGAGATGGCTAAGGGGTATATGATAGAGGTCTTTAAAATCATGAAAGGTCTAGAACAGGTAAATGTGAATCGGTTATTTACTCTTTCGGATAACAGAAAGACTAGGGGGCACTCCATGAAGTTAGCATGTGGCACATTTAAAACTAATCAGAGAAAGTTCTTTTTCATTCAATGCACAATTTAAGCTCTGGAATTTGTTACCAGAAGATGTCGTTAATGCAGTTAGTGTAGCTGTGTTTAAAAAAGAATTGGATAAGTTCTTGAAGTCCATTACCTGCTATTAATTAAGTTGACTTAGAAAATAGCCAATGCTATTACCAGCAACAGTAACATGGAATAGACTTAGTTTTTGGGTACTTGCAGGTTCTTATGGCCTGGATTGGCCACTGTTGGAAACAGGATGCTGGGCTTGATGGACCCTTGGTCTGACCCAGTATGGCATGTTCTTATATTCTTGTGGCTCCCCCCTTTACTCCTGCTGGGCTACTTGATGTATCTGAGAGTGGATTGATGTGGGGGCGGAAGCTACATAGTCACATGCATGCTAAGTTCTAACCTACACAGATAGTAACTTTTATTAAAGAGTTAATTTTTCCTTCTTAAAGGGGTTTAGGGCTATATTTGAGTGCTATGAGGATATGAGTAGCATTTCAGTATTAGTGATGTTTTGAATCATGAGTCAAAGCTGATGGCATTGTAACCACATTAACTATTTTGAGCATTTATCTATTTATTATTAAAGTAGGTTCAGGTTTACTTTTTGCAGTATTCTGCATTGGAGAGCTATTAAACTGATTGAATTATTAGGTTTCCTTATCATGCATTGTTTTCCCTTTCTCTCCCCCTTCCCGTCCACCTCCTCGCAGTCCCTTTCTCCAGCTGAATGTGGTTGGAAAGAGGTGTCTTTGTATGCTCACCTGGAAAGTCTGATTGAATGGAAGACATATTAGCTCTATCGAAAGGAAGCTGCATTGTGAGGGTGAGATTGGCTTCCAGTAGTATTTATATTCCAGAAGGCAGAATGCAACTTGGTAGTGCCCTTTAATTACCCCTTTTGATGGAATATAAAATTCTATTTTGACAGCATTACTGCTCTCTGAATTGCTTGTCTCTTTCTTTATAAATGAATGCGTGCCCTGGTGCCTGGGATGCTGCATCTTACTGTAGCGAGTCTTCCCGCATAAATAATATGTAAATATTCCAATTAATGAACTGCATTTACAATTCATGCTGGGTGCATTATGTAACTTTTAAAAAATGTATTTAAAAACATTTTCTCAACTTTTGGTGGTCTTAGGATGTGGAAGAGCGATGATGCTGACTAGATTCTGGCATTGTAAAAGCAGATGCTATCCCAGCTTCCAAAACTTCCATGCCAAAGCACGTTAACCCTACCCAAATCCCAACCAAAAAATATTCCATTACTATGAAAACCTACCCAACTCGGCCAGGAAGCTCAATCCTGACCTAAAGCACCTCCTATTATTCCACTGCTGAGCTCCCCACACCAAGATCCCAAACGTTGTCCATCTCAAAGAATTAGAGTTTTGCCCCAGTGAGTGAAGGCCAAAGAGTAAACTTTTTCAGGTGGTGTATCCAAGGTATAAATCAGGAAAGGCTGAGTGTTGTATTGCTTTTGAATGAAAGGAATCACATACAATATTTAGCTTTCTTTTGTTTTTGTAATGAGTACACTGTATAAAAACTAGTGCCATAAGTGCCGTTTTAATGCAGAGACATTTTCTATGGGATTTAATAAACTGCAGTACCCCCTGAGCCATGATCATGTGTTGATGTGGTTGAGAAATGTACTTATTCCCAGCTGCAGGAACTCGTGATCGTGGCCAGGGCCATAAGGTCCCAGTATGCAAGCGTAACATGCCCCTGACCATGGGGGTGTTGCACCGCAGTCAGCGTCCTGTACCTCAAGGTTCCATGTCCAGCACTGTGTCCTGCAACGTGCTGGGGCCTCCCGGCGTCCTGCTCCTCTGCTGCATCTTGCTGCTCCAAGTCAGGGTCCTTAGCAACTCACCAGTTTTATAGAGCCAGTTTCCAGGATTTCCTTTGGTGCAGACTGATGCCATCAGCACTACTGTAGCAGAAAAGGAAGCTCACTTCTCTGGACAGGTTCTGTTTCTTCGTTCCTGATTCTGACCTCAGATTGAAACCCGGCCTGGTTCCTTACCTTGCTTCTGTCTGTTGCCTTCCCTGATCCTTACTTGTCTCCTGCTTCTGTATGGACTCTGCTTGCCTCGATCTTTCTCTACCTCACTATTCTACACTGTGCCTTGGCCTTGTCTGTCAGCAGTCCCGGGATTCACTCTTCCAAGTCTGTGACAGCAAATTTATATAGGCCGCAAGTCCTGAGTGAATTTCAGATCTGCCCACCCTCCCCCACACTCACAAAATAAATGGTGCCACATATAAAGGGTAAAGTCCCAACTCCACCATATGTCCCTTTCATTCCTCCCCCAAAATACACTGTTAGCATCCCCAACCCTGAGGAAGCGCTCTTAACTGCATCTTCCCACATGCAAACTCTGCTTCCACCCAATTTTCCTCTTCTTAACCTGGCAGTGCTCTCAAGGGAAAGTTAAACACACCTCTTGAGATGTAGTTCATTTTCCCAGAGTAACACAAACTACAAAGTTTTTCATGCTGTGATAGCAAAGCTGGTGGCTTATGCTTTCAGCATTGCTGACATGGTAACAGTAAAAGCGCTGGCCTAGGCTCACAATAACAGCCTATCACAATCTGGTCAGAAGACTGCAAATTTTAAAATGTTCTAGGAAGGTGTGAGGGTTTGAAATGGAGTAGGAGAGGGGGGAGGGGGAGTCGAAGAGGCACAGGAGAAATGCATCTTCCAAATTTGGTGGAACTGGGGAATGGGTAGAGGGAGGGGCAGAGGCTTGCCTTGATCTCTTACATATGTGGGAAAATTTTATCAGACGGTTTTCGAGGTGTTGAGGCTAGGCTTGGATTTGAGCCACTAGGCTTGGATTTGGGCCACTAGGCCTTCGACATACTTTTTTTTTTTTTAAGTCAACTTGGAACTTAACTGGCTATATTCTTTTGCTGGTTAAGTTTAAAGTTATCCAGCCACATGAGGCTGAATAACTTTAGGCTTGCTCTGAGGCAGGCCTAAAGTTATCTGGTTATCTTTGCTGATTATAGTTGAAAATTGGCTGTTAGACGATTAACTTTATCCTGCTCCAGAACACCCCTGGAACATTTCTTTTTTATCTGACTAAGTTTTATCCTGATAAATGGCTCAATATTAAAAAAAAAATAGCCATTTAGACAGTTCATTTGTGATTTATTCAGCTAAATGCCTTTGAATATTGACCCCTGTGTTGCTCTGAGAAGAGCTAACTGATTGCGGGAAGAAGAGATGGGAAGAAACAACATCAGTTGTAAGAAGAGAGCTAGAGAAAGGAGGAAAATCATAGAAGAGAAAAGTAAACCAGAAAAGCCAAAAGATGAAAGTAGAGGAGAGAACAGTATGATATGGGGAAAAAGGTAAAGGTAAAAATGTCTTTTATTTTCAAATTAATTATCAGATTACATGACTGAAAAGTTTTGAGTGATTTTATATTGCAGTGGTCTACTCTTTTTAGTTTTTTGTCCTGTCAGTTGAGTGAGGAATGTTGCACACACTATAACTTTTGATTCTCCTTCCGTTACACTCAACCCTGTCTCCCTAAAATCAATAATCCACCTTTGGGCTGTTTGTGGAGGGAGGATTTGAAAGGGAGAGGGAGAGAAAAGCCAGTGTGAGGGAGAGAGAAACATGCTGAATGTATATGCGTGTATGAGAGAAGAGGCAGTGTGTTTGTAAGTGTGTATGTAAGAGAGTTGGGGTTGAGTGTTTAGAAGTGTACATGGGTATATGAGATGTAGGCTGTGTGTTGTTAGGCATGTGTATGTATTAGAGAAGCTTTAGTTGTGATAGAGAGAAAAACTGTGTGTGAGAGATGGTGTGGTTAATGTGAGGATGATTTAAAAAATATTTTATAAAACAAATTATATGGAGGGGGTACCTGGAAGCCAAGTGATGAGAGGACTGTGAATCTACAGCTAATAGCAGCCCTTCTCTCCCTTCTCTCCCCCCTCTCCCACACCACACCCCACCCAGGTCCTCAAGTTTGGTGGGATGTCCAGCTATCTATTTATTTATTTATTTAAGAACTTTCTTACACGCCCTTCCATAGTTCAAGGCAGAAATCAAAAAGCACTCAGAAAAGGTAAAATCATACATAAAATAAAAGATAAAACATTGGGAAACATACAGCTTCATATAAGGTCATTATAGGCAAGCTAAAAAAATGAGCCTTTTTTTAAACAACTTTGTATCCCTTATGGATATGAATTCATCCAGTAAAGAGTTCCATAGGGTGGTGCCAGTGATTGAGAAGGTACATTCACAAGTCTCATCCAGGTGCATGTATTTATAAGATGGAACATCAAGAAAGCCCTGATTTAAGGGATCGCAAGGTCCGAGTCGGTGTGTAAATCTGCAGTGTAGCAGTAATCCAAGGAGAAGAGATATTGTTGAGCAAATTGTGTATAATGTTGGCAAGTTTGTACCGTATCCAATATGTAATAGGGAGCCATTGTAGAAAGAACAATACAGGGATGATGTGATCCCAACTAGGAGTGCCAGTGAGGAGATGAGCAACAGAGTTCTGAAATATCTGTAGAGGGTGAATGGCATAGGCAGGGAGCCCAGGAGAGAATGAGTTACAGTAGTCCACACCTGAAAAAAGTAATGCTTGAAGTACCATGTGAAAATCCGGAACATCCAGTACGGGTTTCAAATTGCAGTAGGTGAAGTTTATTAAAAGAAGATTAGGTTATGGCTTTAATGTGAGTGTGCATTGATAGAGAGGGATCAATAAGAATTCCCAAATTACGCACCTTGCTTGTGATGTGTATAAAATGACCACTAAATGAGAATTTATCTAGAAGGTTTGAGGAAGGATAGTGGGATAAGATCATCAGTTCAGTTTTACCAATATTGAGAGAGAATTTATTTTGATGAAGCCATTTGAGTATTGAGGAGAGACAGAGAGAAATAAATTGTTCAATGAGTGCCCATGAAGATTTAAGAGGGAAGAAAATTGTAAGAACATTACCAGAGAAACCCAAGGCCAAGTGAGAGATTAGAATAGAGTGATCAAAAATATCAAAAGCTAAGGAGATATCAAGAAGAATAAATGCATATTGTACACCAGAATCAAACCCATGGTGTATAGTGTCAAAAATTGATAGAAGTAACGTTTCAGGGTTATGAAATTTATGAAATCCAAATTGGTATTAGTCAAGGATGGTTTGAGAGTCAAGAAAAAGTGACAGTGTCTGTAATATAATGTTCTCTGTTATCTTTGATAGATATGAGAGAGATAATTTGAGAAAATGGTAGGATCATTAGTAGATTTTTTGAGGATGGGACAAACTGAGGATCTTTTTAATGCTGTGTAGAAGGCCAAGCATTGTTTCCCAGGCTGTAGGCACAAATTCAGACTGACTCCAGCCTTAAAATACAAACTTAAAATTTTATTCAGCAAACACAACTGTTTAATAGTGGACTGCCTACCTTAGCAATAATCACTTGCACACAGGGGCTGTAGACTGCCTTGCTTCTAGTCAGTGTACATTCACTCCCTTCTGGTTTGGACTGAGCACTTTACAGAAGCTGCCTTCCTCCTGGAGGCATAGAGGCCTCCTGAACACAGCTTGGCTTATCTTCTTAGGCTCCCTAGCTGATCCCTCCCTCAGGACTTTTCCTGCCCCAGCAGAGTGCTGCCCACAGAGCTCTCTCTCTCTCTCTCTATGGGATTTAAGGTGGAACAGACTCCATGCCTGGTCCCGCACATGTTTAAGGGGGGAAAACAGGGTCACTCTGTCACATGCTGTTGAAAAAGTACCAGAGGAGAGAGATGAATGTATACATTTGGTAATAAATTCTGACAATTTCTCTCTTATGAGTTTTAATAAGGCGGTAGAACAAGAATTCAACAGACTAGTGGTAGTGTTTAATCTGTTAATGGCTTGAATGATCTTAGGATCAGATATTTCATCAAAATTGTCCCATCTCATTCATTCAATGCAAAAGCTATCCATTAGTAACTTATGATTGCTTGGAAAAGTTGGCTACCCTACTTATATCACATCCTCTATTTTAGAACAATCGTGGATTTATGTTCCCCTCCTTACCTTCCAAACTTTCCTGTTGTTCATTCCTAGCCTTTCCTGATTGGTTGCTGAAGGGAGGAACATGGGGCTGGAAGGGTCATCCCTTAGCCAGCTTTGGACAGGATGGGAACGTCTGTTAGATATAAGAGCTGGGCTTCGCTGAGCATATTGCCTGGGTCTGAAGCAGATTCTTGTAGGGCAACTACTGGAGGCAGAGGAGAGAGAGAAGAATGCAGGCTAGGGGGAAATGAGAGAATGGAGTCTGAAGCTACCGGGAACTATTGCTGCTGCTACTGCTCCTAGCTGGGTCCTGAGTCCGGTCTCTCTTTCACACTTCCAGCAGCATCTCTTAATCGTTAGAGTCAAAGTGCTGTCCACTCACTCAGGCTCCAGCGCCATCATCCTGGTTAGCGTCCTTAGGCCACTTTGGGCAAATTAAGCCTCCCCAAGATTTGTATACTTGCCACCAATGGGAGCTTCCTCTTTGTAGTGATTAAGAAGATTGGAAGATCTTAGGCCATCTGTCTCCACTAACTCAGCAGGTTGAAAGACCTAGGATTCCCTCTTTTTAGTGACTCAACAAGATGGAAGTTTTAGGATTCCTTCTCCTTAGTGACTCATCAAGTTGACAGGTCTGCAGTTCACACTTCTTTGTGACTCAGCAGCTTAGAAGACCCAGAACACCAGTTATTAGGGACTCGGCAGGTTGGAAAATCTGGGTCATTGCTCTTTTAGTGACTCAGTAAGCTGAAATGTTTAGGCCTAGCAGATTGGAAACTCTGTGATGCCTTTTTTTATCAGTAGATTGGATGGAGCTCCTCTAATTTGGTAACTCAGTAGATGTGGTTCCTCCTACTGAATTATTTTAGGTTTAGATTTTAGATTATCTTATCTAATTTTCTTTTAACTAGGAAAATGTTTATTAATGTTCTGAATTTTGAAATGTATACATAATTTTATGGAGATGAATTTTATTGTAACAGGTATTTTATAATGTGTTATTTTATTTAATCATTGTGTTACATCGTTTATTGACAAAGTATAGTTGGGCAAATGTATAGAAGGTGTCAATTTTGGCATCAACTTTTAATCATGTTAAAGATTTAAAGATTGTATTATTTTTGTTCTATAAGAAGTATGTAAACTGGCTTGATATAACTAACGAAAGTTCGGTATACAAAAAGGCTAAATAAATAAATAAATAAATAAATAAATAAATGGAAAGGCTTACGACTTCTTATTTGTAATGCAGCAAGTGGTTTAGTGGGATGGACTGTATATGACTCCCCCTCAAGGATGACTCGGCTTGAAAGGTGGGCTGTTAAAAAAAAAACCCTAAGTCCTCAGTCAGAATATAAACATTGGGGAAGGTGAAAAATCTGACTAATGTGAATATTAACAAGACAATATGTATAGTATTCATTGGATTTTATAGTTAATGTTGACATAATCAAACACCTCACTTTATTCATAGCATATATACTCACTCTGAGTATATTTGAAAACAAATATTTATCCTGAGGAGGATGAAATGGCAGTCATGCATGGCAAAGAAAAGTAATGCATATAGCCTTGTGGCATATAGAAGACAGGTTGGTTTCAGTTAATGCAGAACTGTACAAACATATAGACAAAATAATAGGCAGTAACATAAAGCAAGAGCCGGCAGGCCAGAGAGAATCGATTCTGTACATGAATGTCACAGTATGTTACTGTACTCCATCATTTTCTTGGAAATCCTTAGCTTAAATAGATAACAATTTGACTGAGGTTATGGAGCATTGTCTGTAGGCACCAGGTTCATTCCACGAAAAAAGGCAATTGAAGAGACAAATATAAACCAAGCAAAATAACTGTGTTCTTTACAGTTTTCATGCAAGAGCTGAAAAAGCCGACACCAAGGCTGAACAGAAGCTTACAGTCAGACTCTTTACTAGAGCTGCGCATCCTGTTTGCACGTGTGAATAATTTCTGCTTTCTTCTTCCTCCCACTAGGAAGAAGATATTGAATACTATGACTCCAAAGCGGACACAGAATACGTAAGCTACTTCCAGTTCAGAAACAATTCTTATTTATCCTGTAGTTTCCCTCTCTGTTTAAGTGTTTTTCTCTCTCTCTCTCTCAGTCCTTCTCTTCCTTTCTCCTTCACATTTTCTCTTCTCTGCATTTTTACCCTTTTCTCCCTTAACCTTTCATTCTCTCTCTCCTTCTCACCCTGGACTCTACCACTTGTGATATCCTTTATTGGGCAAATGTAGTAATTTTCCAAAGATCATGATGAAACTCTTATGTCTTCTAATCTAATCTAATTTTGTGCTTTTATACCACATTCCTGGAGCTTTTATCTTGTGGATAAGTCTAACGTATGTCCAATGCAAGGCATCACAACTTTGCAATTTCTTCAAGACCAGCAGAGCTACTAAATCTATACCTGTCTCCTCCTAATTTTTCTCTCTTCCAGTCCTCCGTTTCTGTTTCTCATTCTCTCCCTCCCTCCCTCACTCTCTTTTTCTGTCTCTGACAAAAAATACAGTCCAAGGCTGTAGCTCCATTTGCAGCTGTGTTCTAGGAAGGTGGCCTCTGTGGCAGCAGTTAGTAAAATCACATACCAAAGTAACACATTTTCTCTCAACAACAATTTAAGCATCAATCAAATCGGCTATAATGCAAATCTCCCATGTGCAGGCAGATAATGACCTGAGATGTTCTCTCAAAATGCATTCCAAATGTGTCCAGTGTCTTACAAGCTTAATATGAGGTGAAAGTTTATTCCAGACCTTGAAAAGTTGGTGTTCAAAACAATCTGTTAATTTCATGTAGTTTCACCGCTGATCGCAATGCAAACTACGCAATACAGAACAAAGATGGTAAAAATGCTGCTTTTTTTTTTTTTTTTTTTTTAATATTAAGGTCATACCCATATTAAGGTGAATTTTATGATTTGGTGAACTTATTCCAAATCCTATTTCCTGACACTATTCTGCAGTGGGCTAAAAAG
This sequence comes from Rhinatrema bivittatum, assembly GCF_901001135.1. Taxonomy (NCBI): domain Eukaryota; kingdom Metazoa; phylum Chordata; class Amphibia; order Gymnophiona; family Rhinatrematidae; genus Rhinatrema; species Rhinatrema bivittatum. The sequence goes on along the minus strand of NC_042618.1, from coordinate 199,172,555 downwards.
CCTATCATTGAACTCTATTTTTTTAAATAGATGCATAAAACCAGGGCTCTGTGGATAAAGGGCAAGCCTCAGTGTAAAAGGTGTGTCCTTTGGGAGCTATTACCAATGCAGTGGGTTGCAGGATTCAGGACAGCATGTTTTTTACCAGTGGTTGACAATGTCAGACAAAGGTGATTGATTTCTTCAATTGGATGTCAAAAGAATTAGATCAAGGACACGTGCTGGATGTGGTTTACTTGGATTTCAGCAAAGCTTTTGATATTGTCCCATAGGAGGCTCAGGAATGAACCAAACAACCTAGGAATGTGGCTCCAAAAGTGGAGGACTGGTTGACTGATAGATGACAGATGGTGATAGTAAATGGAATTCACTCTGTAGAGAGATTGATGATTAGTGCAGTTCCTCAGGCATTGGTCCTAGGGCTATAAATGGAATTCACTCAGAAAAGAGCAATGATTAGTGGAGTGCCTCAGGGATCGGTCCTGGGGCCAGTTCTGCTCAATATTTGTGAGAGAGATATTTCAGATAACACTAAAATCTGCCACAAAGTGAACACCCCTGAAGGAGTAGCCAAAATGAGAAGTGATCTAAAAAGCCTGAGTGGCTGAGTACTTGGCAGCTGAGATTTAATGTGAAAGGATGCAAAGTCATGCATTCAGGGGCCGATGCAATGAGCTGCATGTAAAAACGTGCATCCAAACTGGGTGCCCGTTTTGTTTTTTTTTAACACGCACATAGCCACGTCTCCTGGGCGCTCAATGCAGTATGGTAATGAGGTGCTGTGCTAAAAAAGACACGCTAGGGATCAATTGTGCATCCCTAGTACATCCTTGGCATTGGGTGCCCAGGAGATGTGGCTGTGCGCACATCCACGGGTTAGGAAAACAGACGCTCAATTTACGAGCATCCGTTTTCCTGACCTTCTACACAGCCACAGGTTAGGTAAACAGTCGCTGTAAATTAAGTATCCATTTCCCTAAGCTGGTTGCAGTCAAGACTTTTTTTTTTTTCATGTTGCTGCTTTCTGTGGTTCCTCCTGCTTAGTACTTTTAGAATCGTCATGATTCTAAAAGTAAGAGGAACCACAGAAAGCAGAATTTTTTGCTTTTTAGTGAGCCTTTGATGCTCTGCAAGATTTAACGCCAGCTCTGGGATGGTGCTAAATTAGCTATGTTAAAAAGTGCATGTCAGGCACACAGAAAGTTTTTGTATGTTTAGTGCTATTAGCTACGCGTGAGTTTGGACATCCATTTTGGATGCACTAATCCTAATCCCCTTTATGCATCAGGTGTTAGCCTAGCACATCCAAATACGCATCCAATCACTGGTTAAACTGTGCGCTAGCCTGAATGCACGATATTGCATCTGCCCCTCAGGGTGTAGAAATCTGAAGGAACTGTAATGGATGGTGGGAGAAAAGCTGATGTGCTCAAAACAGGAGAGAGGCCTAGGGTTGATAGTGTCTGATGGTCTCCAGGATAGTGAAAAAGTGTGACAAGGCAAGTGACTAGAAACAGAAGAATACTAGGATACATAGGGGGAGACATAACCAATAGAAAAGGAGTGATAATGCCCCTGTATAGGTCATTGAATAATGGAATAATGTGTTAAGTTCTGGAGACCACATCTCAGAAAAGATAGAGAGAGGATGGAGGCAGTTCAGAGAAAGGCAACTAACATGGCGCAGGGACTACATCAGAAGCTATATGGCATGAGACTTAAGGATCTAAAAATGTATACCCGTGAGGAGAGGAGAGACGGGATGGATATGACACAGGCTTTTAAATACCTTGGTTATGCACAAGACACAAACCTTTTTCAATGGAAAGCAAGTTCTGAATTAGGCGGCATGACGTGAAGCTCCAAGGGGGTAGACTCAGAACCAATGCCAGAAAATATTTTTTCACAGAAAGGGTGATATTGCGTTCGCCAGCCACCACATTCCATGGCCGGTCGCACTTACCCGGCACTGCCCCGATCCCTCTTGCAGCAGCAGCAGCAGGGAGCCACCACCAATGATGAATTCCCTCGTGGCCCAGAGCCGCTGCTCACGCCACCAATACCTGGCCCCGCCAGCGACTCCCTAGGAGCGTGCACGCCTCTCCACAGATCTTAAAGGGGCTGCAGCGGGAAAGTTCCCACAGCTCCCTCTGATGACATCAGCCTTCTGCCTATTTAAGCCCGGCCCGCTCCTACCTGCAGTGCCTTGGTTTAGCAACAGGTCAAGTTCCTTGTCAGTAGCAAGTTGCCTGGATTGCTTCTATGGCCTTGGCTTGGATTGTTCTGGACTCCATTGGAATACCGCCTGCCCTGACTTCTGGTATGCTTCTGGACTTTGTTGAATCGCTGCCTGCCTGACTCCTGGTATGTTTCTGGACTTCATTGGATTGCCACCTGCCTTGACTCCTGGTGCATTTTTGGGACTCGCTGGACCACTGCCAGTCCTGATCCTTGAACCTTTCATTCAGCTCTCCCCAGCACCTATCGTGGAGTCTACCCTCTCTGGAGACCTGCTCCTAAGTCCAGCCAGCTCCAGTACCCAAGGGCTCAACCTGCGGGGACGAGGGCTGGTGTTGGTGAAGGTCCTGTTGGGTCTCCATACTGACCAGCTCCACCAACTGATGATGAGAACCTGCAAGACTCCTTCCTTCAGGTAGTGTCAGCCTTGTCTCGGACCAAGGGTCCATCTATGCAACAGTTTGCTGAGGCCATGGACCCGGCGGACCTCTCAGGGCTCCAGGCCATTCCAGGCTTGGCTCAGAAAATCCAACAGCAACAACACTTCCTGGAATTTTTGGCAGACAAGATGGAATGCTTCTGCGCCTGACTGGATGCAACCACCACAGCTAGTCTGCCGCCTCCTGAGATTCCTGTTCCTGTGCCATGTGTTCATCTCAAGTAAGAGAGGAGGCTTTGGGGGCCAATAGATTTTTGCAAGAAGTTACTACTGAATCTACCTTGTGCAATGCATTTCTGATTCCCAGGCCACCATTTTCACTATCATCCCAGCAATCACTTCACTGCTGCAGAACTCTAGACTGTCCATCAGTTTACCCCTCACAAGGTATGGAAAGGGTGCTGCTTCAGCTCTAGCTGCTGTCTCTGCTTTCCAGAGAGAGCGAAAGAGAATTTAAACAAATAAAAGAACCATGGAGGTTCTAAAATTAAAGTTGGAATCTGAAATTCAAATGAAGAGCAAACCTTTAATTAGACACCATGTCTAATCTCTCAGTCTCCCCCTCCTCTCCCTATGGCCGCCGTTCTGTAATTTTAGCAATCAGCATGTTAAATATAAACCAGCAGCTCAATTCATTTTCCAGTTTCTCAGCTCTCTCCGGAGGAGCATTCTGACTTCACTGGCTACTGGGGCTTCACTTATCTTCCCAGCTTGGAAATGTATTTCCTTCAATTCAAGAAATGCATCCCAAAGTATTCCAGAACAGAACCTGCTTTATAACCCGTAGGATGAAAGTGAAAAATATACACTAAGGTCGTGTGTAAGAAGGTTGTCTTGAAAGGGTGGGGGAGCAGTTTTGCAAGGTTTACTAAAAACGGATTTCTTATCAAATGGAACCAGTGTAGGTTATAAAAGTGTTGGTTTGTTCAGTACCAAGGCTACCAAAAATGTATATCTCAATTCTTACAATTTTTTTGTTCACAGAAAAAAATAAATACACTTCTAGTGAATTTAGCACTGAAAGTGAGAACTGAAGTCCTCCAAGTAATAAAAAAAAAAAGAAACCCCCAGATGCAGCAGGTTCCCCTACTGCCCTACCATTCTGTCTCAACCCTGAGAAGGAACACCTGAAGGGATAAGAGAGTAACACAGTCTCCAGGCCTTGGACAATCTTTAGTACCTCTACTGAGACTCCCAGCAATAGTGCCAGTTAGTTCTGTATTGCAGTGATTTCATGAAGTGGGCTCCTGTGCACTGAAAACTGGATAAGGCCGCCAGCTTATTTCATAGAGGCCACTAAATGGCTTCCAGATATAACAGCTTTCAGTCACTATCAACCTCAGCTGGGTCTGAACCCATTAGCTGAAAAGATTAACACTATGCTAATTCCTTGAAATCATCCACTCCCTCTCAAAAGTGATGTCATTTAAATGTTCAGAGTTTTAGCTCAGGAACCAGCTGCCACTCTGTGTAAGCTCAGAATGCAGAAAGTTACAGAGGGACGGTAAACTTTTAAACAGGCATGCGAGCGCACATGTGCGTGTGTTCATCAACCCGCGCCCAGGGACGCAGCCATATTATAACATACGTGCGTATATGTGCACATTGTTATAAAAGAGCCTAGGTGTGTGTAAATGTGCTACAATTTTAAGTGGACACACACCTATGCGCACAAATGCCGCTTCTACCGCGTAACTGGGAGGATTTTAAAAGACATGTGCGCCAGTGCCTTTGCCAGTTATCCCAAATGGTTCCCAGTTCACCCAGGTAAGGAACAGGACTTCCAAACCCCCCTGGTTTAATAGCCTCCCTTCTCCCCTGTTAGCCCCGAACCTTAAAACCCCGCTGATGTATTTATTTTTCTATTTTTTGTTTTACAACTTACATGTCATCCATAGAACTTTTCATTTGTGCATTTAGCGAGAGATATGCGCATATTCGAGCGACATAAATTTGCTCAGTGCATGCTGGCCCGACATATTCATATATCTCCCAGTTTTGTCACGCGTCAGGATTTTAAAATTCACCTTCAAGCATTTTGGCATTTTTTCAACATTTGACAAACTCTTGTGTGGTGATCCAGTTCATCCAATTGGAGCCTGGAGGTATAACTTTCATTAGATTGGATTGATCGGTTTCAAACTTCATATTAAGGCCAATAATGGTCCTGGAGTTTACCCTATTGAAATTCACCAGAACCTAATCCGTAGCTCTCACAATATACACAGAGTTTCACCACAAGCACCTCATTGACATTTTTCCTTTCCTGTGCTGTGTTAAAGACAAAAGTGAAGAGTTGAAAAAACACTACAGAATCTCATGCACATGCTTGAATGCCTACCTTTTGATTTGTTTGGGGTTTTTTGGTGAAGTCTTTCTGATATTCAACTATTCAATGATTTCATTAATTGCTTTCTTTGGTTCAGCTAAAAAAAATTTTGTTGTTTTTGGAGTTTCTTCCTGCTGCTATTTTATATCACTTCCAGTCCCGGCAATGAGGGGAGCCATGCATGCACTAGGGCTTTTTCAGACCTTGTAATCATGGGCCCTAAATCCAGCACTAAGTGTTGCCATTGCATAATGACTATGACTCCCCCATCATAGGGCTGTGAACATTGCCATTGCAGCATCCCAAGCCCTGGTTGACTGGGGAGTGGAGGGACCTGAACCAGAAATTGAACCTTGGATTTTCTGCATGGCAGTGCACAGCCCTGTCACTGAGATACCATGCCAGCCCTCAGTTAAATGTTTATTTTAGGGATTAAAATCAATTCTGTAAGGTCACATGCAGCAATAAATATTCTCATAGGTTGGAAACAAACTAACATCAACATTCCAATCTCTACAAAAGTAAATGTACAATTTTCGGGAGTTCATTTTCTCCCAATCTCTTATTTTTTTATTTTCTTAGGTTTCTAGGCATCACATATCTATAAATTGAGTTAACTGAAGTTACAGCTAATGGTCTATGAGGCAGAAAGTACAAATGCTAGTACTGAGAGGGGCAGAATTAATAAGGTCCATTGTACGAAACTGGTGGCTCATCACCTCTAATAAGTTGGTTGCAGTGTTTGGTAGCTATTGGGCTGAGGGGTGCTCCCACCATAGAGGAAGACACTATTTAGATGCAGTGTACACACCGAACACCAAGGCTGACTCTAGAGGGGTGCGAGGCCTGAATCTGCTGGGGCTTGAGGTTGAAGAGTGGCCAGGCTGGGAAGGTAAAGTAGGCCCCTCTCCGAGGCTAAAGAATATCTGCTAATTTTTTTTACTTCTGGTACTCAGAAAGAAGAAATGATGTTGGGGCAGGGCTAGTACAGCTACACAGACCAACATTTCCGCACATCCCCACAAGGATGGCCCAGCTGAGCACTAACTAAACTAAACTCTGATACCTTAGAGTTGAATGTTGACAGAGTGCAATGTGCTTGCTGAACATGCAACCATCACTTCAATCCCCTATTGCCTCAGGTACAAACTTTGATTGTGAGCCCTCTGGGTCAGGGAAATACCTACAATACCTGAATGTAATCCACTTTGAAGTGTCTGAATAAATAAATAATTTAGAAGATTGTAGGAATAGCCTTCAAACTAGAGACTCAAGGGATGGGGGAAGAGGTAGAAGGAACTCAACGAAGAAGTGTGGGTGGAATAGAGAGACAGTGGAGCTGAAAGATGGGTGGGATAGAAGAGAGAGAGTGGGGACTGAGAGATGAAGTTGGACGACAAGGCCATCCTTGGCAGGGGAGGGGGGGGGGCAAGAGGGGCAATGCCACCAAAATGGCTACAACCATCCCTGCTTCCATGGCCCCTTCCCTGGTCTTCTCCCTCCTATCCCCTTTTCCATGGCCCTTTCCTAGGTCCTCTGTTTTCTACCCCTTCCTCCTTGATTCCTTCCCAGCTCTTTTCTCCCTCTCCTACCCCACTTGGTCACCTCCCAGGTCCTCTCCCCCTCCCTCCCCCAATGGGCATTTCCCAGGTCCTCTCCAGCCTTCCTGCTCCCTCACCTACTTTGAGTAATCCTGGGATCAAAGTTCTTAGTGATGGGAGATCTGCAGATGCAGTTGTAGCTCAAGAAATCAATACTGGCTGAGCTGTGAGCTGGCATGTGCTGACAGGGCCTGCAGGGTCTCTGCCCCATGCATGGGTTGCTTTGGTAGCTGGAAGCTCGTGTGGGAGAAGGGAGTGGGACAATAACAGGGCCTGTGAGTGTGGACTGGTCTCCAGTTCCTACACTGATTTCTTGTGATGTAGCTGCACCTGATAGTCTCCCATTACAAGACCAGGCTCTGCCTGCTTCGGGTAGGTATGGGGCTCATGCGGTGTGAGGGCCCTGAATAGTTTTCCTGGTTGTATCCCCTCGATGCCAGCCCTGTGTATGTGACTAACAAAATGATAATGATAATGTTCCTACTCAATTCAGACTCATGGAAACTTTTATGTAATGTTGATGACAGAAAGCGGCTACTAAGTTGCCCATCCCAGTTAGGACATTATGTATATTTCTGTAGTATTAAACTATAATGGGGTTAATTTTGTAATATCCCACATAAAATTGATGACATATTTGAACAGCTGAAGAAAATTAGTGCAGGGTTACAGAGTCTTTCACCTACATAAGAAAATAAGAAATTTTATAGAGGGTCAGCATTCTTTTACTAATATTGACCAGCTAGGTCACTTGGAAGAAGTTGTAAGAAAACTCAAAAGTCATGGGATAGGAGTTGACGTCCTTTTGCGTATTGCAAACTGGTTAAAAGTAAAGAAACAGAGAGTAGGATTAAATGGTCTGTTTTCACAGTGGAAAAAGGTAAATAGTGGAGTGTCTCAGGGATCAGTACTTGGACCAGTGCTTTTTAATATATTTATAAATGATCTGGAAAGGGGTATGACGAGTGAGGTGATCAAATTTACGGATGACACAAAATTATGCAGAGTAGTTAAATCTCAAGCGGATGGTGATAAATTGCAGGAGGACCTTGTGAGACTGGAAGATTGGGCTTCCAAATGGCAGATGAAATTTAACATGGACAAGTGCAAAGTGATGCATATAGGGAAAAATAACCCTTGCTGTAGTTACACAATGTTAGGTTCTATCTTAGAGTTACCACCCAGGAGAGAGATCTAGGCGTCATAGTGGCTAATACATTGAAATCGTCTGTTCAGTGTGCTGAGGCAATCAAAAAAGCAAAACGAATGTTAGGAATTATTAAGGAAGGAATGGCAAATTAAACAATGGATGTCATTATGCCTCTTTATTGCTCCATGGTGAGATCGCATCTTGAATACTGTGTGCAATTCTAGTCGCCGCATCTCAAAAAAGATATCATTGCAATGGAGAAGGTACAAAGAAGGGTGACCAAAATGATAAGGGGCATGGAACGGCTGCCCTTTGAGGTAAAGCTAAAGAAGTTAGGACTAATCAGCTTGGAGAAGAGAAGACTGAGGGGGGATATGATAGAGGTCTACAAAATCATGAAAGGACTTGAAAAAAGTTGATATCAATCAGTTATTTACTCTCTCAGATAATGGAAGGACTGGGGGTACTTCATGAAGTTAATAAGTTGCTCATTTAAAACAATTCAAAGAATATTCTTTTTCACTCAGTGCATAGTTAAGCTCTGGAATGCATTTGCCAGAGGATGTGGTTACAGCAGTTAGTGCAGCTGAGTTTAAAAAAGGTTTGGATAAGTTCCTAGAGGAAAAATCAATAAACTGCTATTAATTAATAAGCAATAGTAGCTTGAGATTTATTTAATGTTTGGGTTCTTGACAGGTCCTTGTGTCTTGGATTGGCCACTGTTGGAAACTGGATACTGGGCTTGATGGACCCTTAGTCTGACCCAGTAAGGCAGTTCTTATGTTCTTATATTCCTACCCAATAGAACCTAATAGGGAAACCCATTCTTTGTTACTCACCACCAGCTGTGCTCCAGAAATGTGTCTGTAACCCCAGCTTGGGGCACATACAATAAAAAAGGGTCTGTTGCTGGGTTTTTATGGTCCTGTAATCAGGTCTGTGGGTTCAAAATATAGTGGTTGGTTAGATGGTGGACTGGACCTGGCTCAGAGGCTTTAGGGGAATATTTTCCACTGCTGGACATGGAGGGGGTAATATTCAGCCACTGGCTGGCTTGCAAAGTTAGCCGGATAAACTTATCTGGCTAATTTTGGAAGGATATTCAGTGGTGCAGCCACACTATTGAATATAGAGAGCTATCTTAAAGATAGTCAGAGAAGTTTATCCAGCTAACTTTAGGACAGCACTACAGCACAACCAGAGTTAGCCGGATATGTTATTTGGCTAACTTAACTCTTACCTGGAATGCCTGTACATTATCCCCCTACATTTTTGCCGAATAATGAGATATCCATCTAAAGTTTAGCCAGATAAATCCCCAAAATATTCAAAAGTCAGCATTTAGCCGGATAACTTGAGTTATCTGATAAATGCCTCTGAATAATACCTCTGAATGATGCCTCTGAAAAATTACATCTCCTCTATGACCATCAGACTGCACCCCCTTCACAAACTCTTCAGTCTTCTGTTTTCCATTCACTAATAATCAGAAAACCAAAACCCCACAAGCTTGGGCTTTTTCAATTAGAGTCTCACGCAACAATTTATATTTTAAAATTATCAAAACTTTTAGTGGTCCATGTTCAGCCACCGTCTGGCCAGCAAAGTTAGCCAGATAAAATTATTCAGCTAAATTTGGTAGGGTATTCAGTGGTGTAGTAGTCACACCATTGAATATGCCTGGCTATCTTAAAATTAGCTAGATAAAGTTTATATAGTTAACTTTAGGACTGCTCTACTGCGCGACAAGAGTGAGCCGAATAAGTTATCCACCTAACTCTGAATTCTGGAGTTAGCCGGGTAACTTATCTGGCTAACTTTACTCCACCCTGGAATGCCGCTATGTTGAGTGTTGGAAATATTCATAAGTAACTGACAAGTTATCTGGCTAAATGCCATTAAATATGGACCCCTTATACTTTTGGGGGACCAGCATTCAATTAATAATCCAAATCACAGAAGGATGAGTCACAGGATTATACGCAGAGACAACAAAAGCAACAAAATAAACACACTTTACTCTTCTTCTTCCTTTAGCAGTGAGTGCATTTAGATCTCTAGCTCTTATTCCAAACAACCCTGGTGCATTAGTCATTCTTCCTAGACAAACTCAGCTTGCCAAATTCTTCAGATGTAACAGTCTAGTTAAGGCCATAAGGTCTACCATAATATGGTTGTGGTCCATAGTTCCCTCCAGGCGCCTCTTGGCAATTGCCTAGGAGCATTCCCTTGGCACACAGGTATCCATGGACCTGTGGGATTGGAAGAACCAGCAGGCCCACAAAGATTCATCAGACTTCACTTCAGTCTTTCCCTTGAAAGCCACTGCAGAATTATCAAAATTGTACTCTCCTACTCTGAGCTCAGATTTATATTAGCAGAGGGCACAGTCCCTCTAGAGGTCAACTCGTCACACACATACTTAAAGAGATAGGAAAAAATAGTGTCGTGCTCTTCTGTAACACCATAATCCCAACTCATCCATAAGTCGAGGTTTAGTGAAAATATTGGGCTAAGGTGGCATAGGACAGAATTTAGGGTCTGGCCCACATATCCAAATCTTTTTTAAATCCAGCTATACTATTGGCGTTGACTATCAGAAACAAATTCTACAGCTTAATTATGCATTAAGTGAGAAAAGTCTTTACATTTATTTTAAATCTTATCCCAGTTAGTTTCCTGGAGTGTCCTCTAATCTTAGTACTCCTTGAAAGGGTAAATAACTGCTCCCTACTTGATACATACCGCTTGTGATTTTATAAACTTTTGCCTTATCCTGGCTCAGTTGTCTCTTCTCCAATCTGTTAAACCTTTCTTCATAAAGGAACTGTTCCCTCCCCTTTATCATATTTCCTGCCCTTCTGTGTACGTTTCCTAGGTCTGCTATATCTTTTTGGAATTAGGGTGTCCAGAACTGCATACGGTACTCAGAATGAGGTTGTACCATGGATTTATACAGAAGCATGACTGCTTCAAATCCGGTTTACGTCCAGGCTTATATGAAAAGCGTTGGTACGTCCAGAACCCAGTGGACAGGTGCCACAGTAAACTGGCACTATTGCTTACAGTCTCGGGAGAGAGGTCAAGGATTGCCCAGGCTAAAGACTGAATTACCCTTTCATTTTTAGAGATGATCCTTCTAGGGCAGAGATGAAGCCTGTTGACAGTGTGGTATGCGGGAGCTTGCATTTGCTACTGCCCATACTGTAACTTTACTGTGAATAAATGGAGATTTTGGTGTACATTAATGTTAATCTGACCCTTTTCACAAGGACTAAAAAACAATCACTGGAAAAGTTATAAAATCTAAAAATAATAGCGAAGATATATGAAAGTCAAAGTACAGGAAAAGTATTTTAGTGGAGTATGAGGGTGATAGTGTAAATCCAGAAGAGGAGCGAGGGGAAATGTGGGCATGGAGAGTGGAGCTAAATTATAAAAGGATGAGAGTCCTGTGACACAACAAAACATACTGTTCAAATCTCTGGTGCTATGTGCAACAAATAAATGTATTCTTACATCTGGGGAAATTCTGTGCCATTGTGCAATGCAGAATTGGCACAGAATTCTACTTTTTTCCTGCAGAATTTGGCACTAGACTAGCTGGTGGGAGAGAGCAGCAGTAGCTTCAGCCCAGGAGAGCCATAGCAGCAGCTTACTCTGCACAGACTGAGAGAACAGCAAATGCTGTGTCTGCGGAATAACTTCTTTCTGAATTATAGTTTAAATTATTACTCACAGACAATCATTATATTGTGTTATTTTTACAAATGAAACATGCACAATTTAAAAAAAAAAATATTCAGGACATTATTCAAAAAACCTAGAATGGAATGTTAGCCAGATAAGTTATCCTGGATATTCAGTGGGATGAATATCCTGCTCAATCTCCCCAAATGAAGTTATCTAGCTAACATTAGCGAGATAAGTTTAAACCTAACCAGCTATCTTTACAATGGGATCCCAGGCGCTTCTAGCCTTGCCCTAAAGACAGCAATGCTGTTAGCTTATACTTCCAGTGTTGCTGCCACAGCAGCGTTGGAAGTGCCCGAAAATGAAATCACATTGTAATGTGATCCTAGTGCCGAAAGGAGGAATGGGGGGGTTAAGGGGTACTGGGTGAGTGAAAGGGTAGAAGAGGAGGGGGATATTATTCCATGATTTGGGCCAGAACGGAGGGGGCAGAGGAGGGAGGAGGTCAGCGCCACTCTCCCACTTCATTTATTTTTCTTATGATACTTAGAGGGATTTGGGGGACCCAGCCTGGTAGACCTCTTTTTCTTACATTGAGTGGTGGGAGAAGCTTCAGGCCACTAGGCCCGTGCACAGTAATTTTTTTTTTAAAGGTTTATTGCCATTTAACCAGCTACATTCTTTTAAATATAAGTGGTTAAGGTTTAAATTATCCAGCCATGTAAGGCTGGATAATTTTAGACCTGCTCTCTGCCACATCTCTGCCACATCTCAAGTTAGCTGAATAACTTATTTGGCTAACTCTAAGTATCGGAGATAGGTGGATAAGTTATTCGGCTAACTCATCCCCACTCTGGAATTCCCCCAACATGCCCCTTACGAATTCAGCTAAATCTTAGCTGAATAATGACTTATCCAAAATTAGCCAGTTAAGTGCAAGGAATATTCAAAACTCTCCATTTAGCTGGGTAACTTATGAATTATCTTTCTAAATAGTTTAGAAGGTTGGCCTCATGCTACACAGAATTTTTAATTTTTTGGCTCATCTTTGTTCCAGGAGAAACATACAAAGTTCATATCCATGATCATGTAACTAACAAACAGAAGACTAGTCCTTGTGTCATCTGGGATTTGTCAGGCTTGCAGTTCCCTTCACTCTGTCTCTGCTTCGTTCAAACTGAAGCAGCCTCATCTCCCCCCTGCTTCCTGCTAGAAGCCTTTTATTATACTTAATTGGATGGTTGGGATTGACAGGTTATCACCTGCCAATCCTAATAAGCTCATTCTTGATTCACCTGGCCATTTACCCAACTGAATGTCAGATAAACAAAAAGGAGAATCTTGCTCGTGTCAAAAATATACTTCAGTTTATAGTTCAGTATTCAAGTGGGTTCAGCATGGAATAAACTGAAGAAAGAATTGTGAAATTCAGAAATGAAAACAGGATGGAGGAGAACAATCTGAGATGCCTTTAAAACCCCACCTCTCCCCTTTTCCTGGTATAGAAGGAAAAAGAAGCGATAGCCTCATATTTGGAGGGATGGCAACTGAGTGGAAGAGGGAGAATAGGAGGGGTGCAGAGGCAAAGACTTTAGAAGAGGGACTAGGCCACTATGACATTAACCAGTCTAATGGGTGTCCTGAACTCAAGCAGAACTGTTGTTATGATTGTAACTCCACTTTTGTAAAGGGCCGAATTTCATCCATGTTAAGTTATCCTACAAAAGTCGATATATTAAGATAAATAAACTAAACTAAAAAAAAGCTGCTAAGAAAATTCCTCTGCTTAGTGCAGCTCTGAAATCATGGATTCTACTCAGGGGGACAAGCTTAACCTGTTTGATTCAGGGGATCACATGTAATCTTAAAATAAACAGTCCACACCAAGTGTTGCATTCCAAAGCAAAAGTAGTTTTACTGAAGGCAGAATAAATATTCCAGCTGTACAAAAAAATGCAACAAAGCACAATAATTAGTTGTTCCCAAGGTAGCAGGTAAATAGGAAAATTGCTATCTTTAAACAGTCCAAAAGCTCAAAATACGATCCTCATGCACCTTAAGTAAAGTGTAGCAGGAAATCATGCATTCCCTTGACGTTCAGAAGATCTTCTGTCACCCAGATGCCTCCCTAGCAACTCAGAGCTTCTCTTCTCCCATTTTGATAGAAATGCTCAATTAGCTTGCTGCTTAGCTGCAAGCAAGACAAATCCCCCTCCTCAAGCCCTGGTGACAGAATCCTCTTGGATTAAACTCCTCGCAGGAACAAGGGAAGGCACCCTCTCCTGTTGGATGAGAAAGACAGCTGACCTTTTCCACTTTGGAGCCCTGAAAAGCACAAATCTTTGGTTACCTCTCCTAGGATCCCTAGAAGATGTCTCCACCAACTCCTCCCATTGACTCTTTGAGCCAACTGTACAACTTCTGGAACCTGTCCTGCTCTTTAGGGGATGGATCCTCATTATTACTCAGCATAGCAATGCCTCCCATGGAACCACCCATCACTAAATATTTCCTCTTGTAAACCCATTGATGTTACTCAGATGTTGGAAAGGTGGGATATAAACTTTTAGTTAAATAAATGGTGAAACCTAATGGGCTTTATATGATTATGTCTTAGTCCTCCTGGGATGTCAGGAAGTTGCAGGTATATATAGCGTAGTTTAGAGCAGTGGTTCTCAACAGCTGTATCGGGACACACTGGTGTACCACAAGATCCTGGGAGGTGTGTCGCAGGGCCAGCAGCTGGCTGATTCCTTATCAGCCTGGGTGGGAATTGGTTGACTTCTCTTACATTGGGCCTGATGGGAGGCTGCTCTCACTTCCTCCTCTTCTTTCTGGCCCAGTGGGAGGCTGTTTCCTCCTTCACCCAGATCAGAGCGAGACATTGCCGGCTCCTGCTGTTCTGGGCCTGATGGGATGCAAACTTTATCCTCCCCTGCTGAGTCTGAGAGTGATGCTGCTGCTGATCTCTTCACCCTGTGGAGGGTGGGGGAAAGGAGGTTGGGGATGCTGGGAAGATGAAGGTGGAACGGAGAGAAAGTATGGGGGCGGCTGAGCAAGAAGGGGTGGGAAACAGGGGGTCGGGGTAGCTGGGCAGGCAGGGAGATGGGATGAAGGGGGTAGGGAGAGTCAAGCAGGGGAGAGAGGGAGCACAGGGAAGAGGATGTGGGGGGTCAGGCATGCTGGGCAGGGATATGAGTGTGAGCAGATGATTGATAGGGAATAATTGGGAAAAGTAAAGGATGATGGAGGCATGGAAGGGGAGTGAAGGGGTGCAAGAGCCATAATATGTCAGTTTTGGGAATGGACATTTCTTCTGTCTTTGTGCTTTGCTTACTGTAGGAGGATATGTATTTCTCTTTCTAGCTCTCCAGTTTTGCACTGCATGCAGAGTAGCTTTTTTAGGTTTTCATTCCAGTTTTTGTCTCCACATTTGTAATTTGTGGTCTTTTGTTCTGTATTTAATGAAAGTCGGATCTGTATATGTGACTGAGGTGAGGCATTTTACTAGTAGGTAGGGCTTTGTATCGAACTTCTTTGTTGTGTTTTCTCATTCTCTCTAGGACATGCACTGGTGCTGCACTGCTACCTTTTCATAGGAAAGGCTATTGCTGTTTGAGTTCTTGGAATTAGTGTTGCAGTGGTATGGAAGGTTTGCTACACAGGTGCTGAGGTTTGTTTTTTTTAATTTTACATTGCACCTGGTTGTAAGGGAGTTTGTGTTTCTGCTACTGAGATAGCACCAGAATCAGAATATCGTTTTTATATAGTGAGTTATATTTGAAATATCCTAGTTCTGCTTTGCATCCATTGTTTGCGGACGGGGGGGCGGGTTCCTGTGGATGCGGAGTATATGTTTATATTTAGCCCCGTGATGGTCGTGTGTTCAGTGTGTCACGCCTGTACGCATTATCTGCCAGGTGTGTCCCAATAGAAAAAAGGTGGAGAACCTCTGGTTTAGAGTATGCAAGTTCAGGAGATGAGGCAGCACTAGCATGAGTGAGGTTTACTGTATTTGGAATTACTTCTACCTCATTTTTCTTGTATTTTGTCTGAGCCTTATGGACTCCTCAGTGGGTTACTGTTCCATCTGTGGCACAGTTTTCTGAATTTCTGTGCTTTTGGTGATGCTTACTCTGATTTAAGCAGTCACCCACCAGACACAGCTAGACATAGCCCTTGGACATACATTTCTAGAATGAATTGTGAAAATTATGAGCATCAGTGTCGTGAAATATGCTTTGTAAGTAACATAGTAAATAACGCTAGATAAAGACCAACTAGCCTATTCAGTCCTATTGAGTAGATGAGCACACAAAATCCCATTACCTCAGCCATGTCCCTCCCTCGACTTCTCACACCTTCTCCTATGTACGCTCTCCACAACTATCCCTTTCTTTCAAATATACCGGTAACCCCATTTTGGGGTAGCAGCTCACTACCAACAGGGCCATAAAATAATAGTTCTTGGGGCTGGATCTACTTGCACTAGCTCTCTCACAAATCTATTTTCCCTGGGCATAGGTTCTTTACTGGTGAGGGGGAAGTAATTTCTCCTTCCAAATTAAACTGTACTGAAGGTGAATCAGATAAGTAAATGGCACAGTTCAAACAGTTCTTCTTAGCACCACAGATGATGTCTACAGTTCACAGTCCTTCCTCTATCTGTGCAAGGGTCTCTTACTACCAGGGCCGTGGAAACAGTCACCCACCAGAGCTTGGATAAATGAGGTTCCCAAGTAAAAAGGGTATCCTTGTGTGGGCAGGAAAAAATAGTAAAACAGTCTATGCACAGAGAGTCCCGATTTCCACTCTCCTGCGGGGTAAAAACTCCAAATGGGGGTTCTCAAACATAGTTTTAGTTTGCTCTTACCCACAGTTCTCCAAATGTCCAGTTTTTTTCTCTCTCTCTCTCTCTCTCTGTCTCTTGTGAATCCTTGTTGGAAAAGGATCCCCTCAGGAACACGCAGCTCTCAGATTTCCTCTTGCCAGGATAGGAAGGGGCGGTAAAACTCTTCCTCCAGCTCTTTCAACCAAAAATCTCTTCCCAAAAACTGATTCCAGAAACACCAGAAGTTCCTTGCATCGAGTCACCACCATACGTCTGTTCTCCAAAAGGTTGCAGGGGGGGGTAGATCTTCTCTAAAATGGGCCCCTCAAGGAAAGATTTCCCCATGTCCTCTCTCCAGGCAATGCCCAGGGATCTAGCAGGCTTCTTACCAAGGAAAATGTATGCAAAATCCAATTCAACCCAGGATCCCAGCCAGTGAGTGGATTGGAAAAGCAGATCCCCGACCTCCTTCAGGGGCACTAGGTTGGAATGCCAGTGCTCCAATTGTAGGCCCAAAAATCCAAATCAGGAAAGGCCCCAAAACCTCCTCTACCTTCCAAAATCAGGTTGCACTATCCCAATCATGCACTGTTGCAAGCTTTTAATTCCTCACCGGGAGGGGGGATAGTTATCCCAGCACCTTAAGACTTGCTCTACCGGGTCAGACCAAAGGTCCATCAAGCCCAGAATCCTGTTTCCAACAGTGGCCAATCCAGGTCACAAGTACCTGGCAGGATCCCAAGGGGTAGAGAGAGTCCAAGCTGCTTATCCAAAGAATAAGCAGTGGATTTCTGCAATTCTACCTTAATAATGGTTTATGGACGTTTCCTCCAGGAATTTGTCCAAACCTTTTTTAAATGCAGCCACACAAATAGCTTTTACTGCATCCTCTGGCAATGAATTCCAGAGCTTAATTATGCAGTGAGAAAAAATTATTCTCTTATTAATTTTAAATGTATTACCTAGTAATTTCATTGTGTGTCCCCTGGTCTTTGTATTTTTGAAAGAGTAAATAACTGATTTACGTTTACTCACTCAATTCCACTCATTATTTTATAGACCTATATCATATCCTCTCAGCCATCTCTTCTCCAAACTGAAGAGTCCTAACCTCTTTAGCCTTTCTTCATAGGGAATTGTTCCATCCTCTTTATCATTTTGGTCGCCCTTCTCTGTACCTTTCCTAATTCTGCTATATCTCTCAGTAAAGAAATATTTTCTCATATATTCTCTATACCTTTCTCCCTGCAACTTCATGTCATGACCCTTTGCCATTGAATTTCCTCTTCTATGGAATATTTTACCTTCCCATTCATTATTGAAACCTATCAAGTATCCTATTCTATCCAAATATTTGGAAGTTTCTATCATTACCATCCAGCTCTTCAGTGAGTACATTTTAAGCATCTTTAGCCTTTCTTTGGAGCCGATCTAATAAGCTGTGGTAGACCTGCCACAGGTTAGTGCGCTTGGTATGATGTGCATTTTCCCCCACTAATCTTACCCGTATTTGTAATAATAATACAGTTAGCGCGGAAAAAACGCGAGCACAAACCCACTCAAAAAGCTGTGGCTGGTTTAGTGCGAGTCCATGCTAATGCCATCCAAAGGAGACAATTAACTATTCATGGGCAATGCAGAGAGCCTCACTAGTGCTAGTGCAGGTTTTTTTAAGCGGATTTTTTTAGTGCCTGGATCAGGGCAGGAGTTAAGTGTAAGTGCCTGCCTGCCTGCCTGGAGGTCGAAAATGTAAGCAGTAGAAGCCAGAAGAGAGGTCAGAGAGGGAACAGGCACATGTCAGAAATGCTGAATGCTTTTCTAGCCCCTTCCAAATCTCTGCTGTATTTCCCCTTCTCGCCGGCATCAGCCATTATAGCTCCCACGCGGTCAGTGATGAATCATGAAGGGTTAAGACATTGCTCTACCCACCTTCTGTTCACTCCCGGACAACTAACTCACTACTGTCTTAAAGGCTTTCAAGCAAGAATCAATCACAGGTCACCACATTGATGCGGGTTTATGTACAGTTTATTGCTTAGGGCTTTCAGCATATTTGTTTTGTGCATTTTCTGTGCGTATCTCATTTGTATGCCGCCCCTTTATTACATCCCACAGAGGTGCCTGCTTTCACTGCGCCTACTAAAATAAAATATGCACAGACAACTAGCAACGATTTTACCGCGGATCTTATTACGTCAGCGATGTGCCATTTTAGTAACCCTTTTCTGAGTTGCCTCCATTCTCTCAGTGTACTTATGAAGGTATGGCTTTCAGAGCTGAACACAATATTCAAAATGTGGTTTTACCCAGGTTGCACTGAGAAGCAATATTACCTCTTTTTCCTGCTAATAATACCTCTGATAATTATACCTAATGTAACCAAGAATACCGTTAGCTTTCCCAGTTGCTTTATTACATTTGACTGACTACCCTGAGGTCATCTGAGATGATTACGCTAAAATCCTTATTTTTGTTCTACAGTATCTTGGCCTTCTAATTGATACGGGGCTAATGGATTTTTGCGTCCCAAATGCGTGACTTTACACTTTTTCATATTGAAGATCATTTTATAAAAACCTTGACTATCTTTCCAGTTTTTTCAAATCCATTTTAATTTTTACCACCCCATCTGTCATGTCCACTCTTTTGCAGATTTTAGTGTTATCTGCAAACGAACATGTTTTCCCTTAAGTATGTCTGCAGATTCGCTAATAAAGACATTGAAAAAGAAGCAGTCTAAGTGCCAAATTCTGAGGAATCTCACTGATCACTGTACCTTCAGCATACTTGGGAACTTTTGACTTCCAGTCACCCTGAGATTACCATGGATTAGCGGGGGGGGGGGGGGGGGGACGGGACAGGCGAAGGGCAACTGCACAGTGGGACAAGATGCTCACATATTTGCTCTCATAAACACTTACATGTTCACACTTACTTTCACTGCTCATTCTCTCACATTCTCACATGTCCATTTACACCTTTACTTCTGCCATTCTCCCACCAACACACACTCACGTCTCTCCCTCTTCCATGCACACATGCCCACTCACTTTCACACCCATGCTCACTTGCACTCAGCTCTTTCCTACTCACCTACCTACACTCTCAGATCTCTTCTTCCTACACAAATACACTCACTCACTCTCACAGACATGCTCATTCATTCTCTCTCCCCCCCCCCTTTCAAAACACACTAGCAACAGCAGACTCTAACTTGGGCTCCTGGAGCAGCAGCAGCCTCTTCCTTCTCCTCCTGTGCTGTGGAAGTGGTCGCTGCCTGTTTCTTACTCGTTTGATGCACGGGCAGGAAATCGCAATGTCCATTGGCCAAGGCAAACAGGATGGGGCGGGCAAGTGGCTGGATACAGAAAACAGGCTGTGCAGGAGCAGGTGGTGTCATGAGGAAGCAAAGTTAAGAATTAAAAAGGTCCGGTGAAGGTAGCAATCACTGTCGCGTTCCTCCTTTTTTTAGCCGCGCAAGACCAATGATGTTCCTTTCTTCTTTCCGGGTCCAAGAAGATTGGTTTTGGTGCAGCAGCCGAAGATTTCCGGTATTGGCCTGGAGACGCAGTAATTCTTTTAGAATTCCGGAGTCTCCGGGCCAAATCCGGAGAGTTCCCAGGTTTGACCTTCAGCCACCACTCTCTTCATCTTTCCTCTCAACCAGCTCCTCACCATTGGCACATTCCCATACCATGCAACCTGCTTATTTTCTCTGTACTCTGACTGCTTGAAGTTTCATGTAATTTGTGAACCACATTAAACAGGCAATGGTCAGTAATTACATAACATAAGATTTTAAAATAAAATAAAATAAATAAATTATGTGGAATGGTGTCAAAACTCTTACTGGCCAGACAGGCAGCATCCATCAAACTTCCCTGATTTACCACTTTTGTCACTGCATTAAAAATTAATTATATCACATTTGTCTGACAAAATCTTCCCTTTGTGGAATTGTGTTGTCTGGTGTCCTGCACTCCACTTGTTTTAAAGTGACGCAATCTCTTATTTATTTATGATCCTTTTTTTCTTTACTAGCATTTCCTGTTACATAGTCTTGCCCATTGCTGACATTAGACTAACAAGTCTGTAGCTGCCTGCCTTCTCCCAGTCTCTCAGAACTTTCCCCAACTTCAGAACAAGTTCAGTAGAGCTGCAAAGTGTGCCTTATCCACCCTTCTTTATTTAAGTTTGCCAGGTATGTTCTCTAGCCATTTTTCACCTTATATGCTTTCATCTTCTTTTGTAAATGCCAAATACCGATCCTCCTGTTCGCAAATCCTTTTTTCCCCCTATTATGTTAACTATTCTCGGAGGGAACAGAGGCAGGCTGCGCGGCTTGGCGCACGCAGGCTGCCGATTTTGGGCAGCCTTGTGCGCGCCAACCCCGGATTTTAACGGCTACGCACATATCTATTGACCTTGAGTTCTACAGTCTCTGGAAGACTTTCTATGGAAGAGGTTTCAGAGGGGTGAGAGCTTGGAATACTGAGGAAATCATTTGCTATTGCATGGAGGAGAAGTTAGGGAAAAGTGTACAGCGTTTCCTATGGGGATGAACACAGTTACTGTGAGTCTAATGAGTGAGAACCTATGTGACTGAATTGATGCTGATGTGGAAAGGAGCTTGAATGATATATAGTCCTTTTCAGAAAAAAAGATAATGTAGATGAAGTGATGTGTACAGTGATGAGTACTGGAGATTACCTGGGCTAATGGTTGTAGAGATCCAAAGAGCACTATTGTGATAATTAGGGATGTGAATCGTGTCCTCGATCGTCTTAACGATCAATTTCGGCTGGGAGGGGGAGGGAATCGTATTGTTGCCGTTTGGGGGGGTAAAATATCGTGAAAAATCGTTAAAAATCGAAAAATCGAAAAACCGGCACATTAAAACCCCCTAAAACCCACCCCCGACCCTTTAAATTAAATCCCCCACCCTCCCGAACCCCCCCCCCCAAATAACTTAAATAACCTGCGGGTCCAGCGGCGGTCCGGAACGGCAGCGGTCCGGAACGGGCTCCTGCTCCTGAATCTTGTCGTCTTCAGCCGGCGCCATTTTCCAAAATGGCGCCGAAAAATGGCGGCGGCCATAGACGAAAAAGATTGGACGGCAGGAGGTCCTTCCGGACCCCCGCTGGACTTTTGGCAAGTCTCGTGGGGGTCAGGAGGCCCCCCACAAGCTGGCCAAAAGTTCCTGGAGGTCCAGCGGGGGTCAGGGAGCGATTTCCCGCCGCGAATCGTTTTCGTACGGAAAATGGCGCCGGCAGGAGATCGACTGCAGGAGGTCGTTCAGCGAGGCGCCGGAACCCTCGCTGAACGACCTCCTGCAGTCGATCTCCTGCCGGCGCCATTTTCCGTACGAAAACGATTCGCGGCGGGAAATCGCTCCCTGACCCCCGCTGGACCTCCAGGAACTTTTGGCCAGCTTGTGGGGGGCCTCCTGACCCCCACGAGACTTGCCAAAAGTCCAGCGGGGGTCCGGAAGGACCTCCTGCCGTCCAATCTTTTTCGTCTATGGCCGCCGCCATTTTTCGGCGCCATTTTGGAAAATGGCGCCGGCTGAAGACGACAAGATTCAGGAGCAGGAGCCCGTTCCGGACCGCTGCCGTTCCGGACCGCCGCTGGACCCGCAGGTTATTTAAGTTATTGGGGGGGGGGGGTTCGGGAGGGTGGGGGATTTAATTTAAAGGGTCGGGGGTGGGTTTTAGGGGGTTTTAGTGTGCCGGCTCACGATTCTAACGATTTATAACGATAAATCGTTAGAATCTGTATTGTATTGTGTTCCATAACGGTTTAAGACGATATTAAAATTATCGGACGATAATTTTAATCGTCCTAAAACGATTCACATCCCTAGTGATAATTCTCCTCCAAGAGGGGACACAGTAGAGAGAAGGATTAGCCTAGTGGTTAAAGCAGCAGGTTAAGAACCAGGGAAGCCAGCGTTCAGATCTCACTGCTGTTCCTTGTGACCTTGGGTACGTTACTTTACCCTCCACTCTCTTATATATAAAACTTAGAGGTCAATATTCAGTTGTGGAATGGCTAGTTAAGTTAGCCAGATATAGCTATCCGGCTAACTTAATGGGGATATTCAGCAGCACGGCCATGCTGCTGAATATCCCCGCTATCTTAAACTTAACCAGATAAGTATATTCAGCCAACTTTAGGACAGCCCAACAGCACATCCAGAGTTAGCTGCATAAGTTAAGCGGCTAAATCTGGCCCACCCAGAAATGCCTCCTGCCCACCCCTGCAACGCCCCCCAACTAGAATTTAGCTGCATACGACATTAAATATAGCCGGCTAGCCATTTAAACAGAGAATTTTTTAGTTATCCATCCTTCCCCTAATCAATTCTAGCACGGCCATAGCATAGCCTTACCATAGATCAGATGTTGGACTCTCTAATACCTACCATCTCTACAGTTTCATTATTTTGAGTTCCTTCCCCGCTGCTTTTCCATCTCCCAGTTTCATCCCCTTGTTTCATTGTAACTTTTCTGCTCCTTCGAGTTATGGTCATCGTTTTGTTAATGCTTCTGTTCCATGTAAACCAATTTGATTTGATTTGATTTGTATCACGAAAGTTGGTATAAAAAAAAAAAGCTTTAAATAAATAAATGGCTTTTGAATATCAACCTCATAGAGTATAAGCCCTATAGAAACAGGGAAATACCTATGTACCTGAATGCAATCCAAAGTGGCTGGCCAGTCACAAAAAGTGGAATATAAATTTTGAAAAAAAGAATTGAATAGTTGAATGGAAAGCCCTTTTGATATTGTAATACTGTTGAATGCTAATTTTGCAGCCTTGCCTGTAGTCCTCTGTAAGCATGGCTATTGTCAGTGCTTTTTTTTTTTTTTTTTTTTTTAACAGTTTTGTTAACTCTGATGGCTAGCAAACCCCAGAAATAAGTTTGTTTGTTTGAAGATACCTCCTGGAGCAAGACCATACTTTATTTCATGGTAGAGATTTGGTAAAAAGGCTGGTATCAAGGTGGAAAGAGTAAAAGCAGTCAGACAGGGGCCTCAAGAAGGTGTGAAGACTTCACGTTTATGTAGCCTTGCCAAGCACCACCCTTGCTTCTGGGTCCACTCCACTGACCACTTACTCAGTTGTGAACACTAACCAAGAGAATGGCACTCAGCTCCTAACCCAGCACCAAACCTGCTCACAGTTTATGTGCCCCATCCGGATGGAGTTACATGTGCATTGAAGGAGGAAACAGAAAATAATGAAACTACGGTAGTTCATTTGTAGACTTTATATTTTGAAATGTATACTTCAGTCTATTAAAATACATTCTTAAGTGGGCCGTGCGCACATACTCGCCGGATTTTATAATCCGTGCGTGTATGTGGGGGTGGCACGTGCAAGAGGGGGTAGATAATTGCAATTTCCACGCAGCGACCCATCGAGGCCTTCCCCAGCTCCCTCCCAGTCCGCTCCAATTCCCAGCTGAAGTAAGTTGCGCGCACCGGCCAGCTGGCCGGCACGCGAGACTCCAGGACAGCGATCAATGGCGCTGTCCCGGCCCACCCCCGCCCCATCCTGCGACCCCTGACCCGCCTCTTCAATGAAGCCCGGCTTTTGTGCGCATAACAAGGGTTACGCGCGTGGCATCTCCCTTCTAAAATGCGCGCAGCACGCGCAAGGACCAGGCACGCGTATAACCTCTGTATTTTACTCGCGCAGGCGATTTAAAATTCGCCCATTAGTGAATTAGACCCTAAGAGAGAAAAATAAAGGTTAAATTGATGCAAAATGTGTTTTAGGTCAGTGAAGCAAGAGAACTATTCTATTTATTTACTGTAAAAACATTTATATACAGCTTTTCCAGCTCTACAACACCATTCATAGCAGCAGCACCCTTTCCCCTCTCTCAGCCTCTCTCACTCCCCTCCTTCCTCTTTCTCCTTCTGTCATTCATCTGTTATCTTTTTACTTTCATTTTATTCCACAGTGAAACTGGCTTGACCTGATTGAAAACTGGACTGGTGGACACAGACCTGTCCCAGCCTATTTTAAAAAAAAACCTGTTTCACAGTGAAGCCCTAGCTAATTTAATTCCAGCTGAGTAAAAGGGAAATGGTGAGGAAGAGCAGGCAGTGCAATCGCTGCAATTGGTCTGAATGGCAAACTACAGCAGCCTCTCTTACACTCTATTTTTCAGATTTAAATTGAGCTTGATCTGCCTGAAATGAATGTACTTTTAAATAGACAAAGCCTATTCATGGAACTGGGGCTCCATTCATTAACTTTATGTTAGATTTTAAATGGAGAAAAATAAAATACATCCTGTAAACCTGATTTTCTTATTCAGTGGCCAGTGTAGCCCTCTCGCTATCTTCTGGTTAATAGATTGGGTGTGAACCTGGGGGATGCTGGCAGGGAGACAGAAGTGCAAGAGCCTATGGAATATTTTCTGGGCTCTCCTGGAATATTGAATTAAGAATTGTAAGCTGTTTGCTCAAAGATATCAGAGAGCTTGTTTTTTTTCTCATCTTGTGACCTTATTAATGATTATTTACACTCCAGCCTTCTGTCACAAAAGACTGTCAAATGAAGAGTTCCAAACAACAATAGACAATCAGAGATATTTAAGCTGCAGATGCTCAACAGAATTTAGAAAGTGTCAGTGGTCAAGTTAATAAAACCAAGTGTGGATAAAGGGGGAAATCAGCTGAGAATCTTCCATATGCCCTGCTGTTCTCCTCAGTACCACAGCCACACGTGAGGTTCCTACTAGGAATGTTCATTCGTTTAAAATGAAACTGCAAAACACAATGAATAAGGCTAATTAATTTCAGTCGGGGGGGCCTCGAAACGAATTGGGGGCCACCAAATGAAACCTTATTCGTTTGTTTTGTAATAAACTAAAGACTCGGGCCTAGGTCTAGGACCAAAGTTGTGGCCTCGCCTAGGGCATAGGTCGAGGCTCAAAGCAGGGGCCACAGCCTATGCTCGAGCACAATGCAGGAGACTCGGCCTAGAATCGAAGCTGGAGCCTCACTTAGGGCATAGGCCAAGGCCCAAAGCAGGGGCTGCGGCCTAAGCTTGAGTGTGACACCAGGGTCTTGGAGGAGGCACGGACTGTTAACGAGGCCTCGGACGAGATGCCTGAAATTAAACTAAAAAACCTGATCCATTGGGTATCCAACAAAAGCTGGATCCTGACTCTGGGACGTAGGTCCAGATCCAGGCCCAACAGTGTGACCTGACCCAAAGGTAGGTCCTATACCGGGTCCCAATGCCAGGGCATCGGACTAGGGTAGGGCCCAGACCCAGGCCTGATGTCGCGACCTGGCCCAGAGGCTAGATGCGACACCAGGGCCTTGGCCTGAACCCAGGCCTAATGCTGCGACCTGACTCGGATGCCAGATCCCAACATTGGGGCCTCAGCCTGGACCCAGGCCTGATGCCACGACCCGACCCTGAAGCCGTATCCTGATGCCTGGGCCTCGACCCAGGGTCAGGCCTAGGCCTCAGAGCCCGGGCTTGGGAGCTCTTCTTCAGGCATCCTCTTCTTTCTTTGGCTCTTGCAAGCCAAATGACACAGTCTTCTGGGGTCGTACTGGAGTTAATTATCTCCGGTGCATTCACCCCAACAGATGGCACCATTTTGATGTCTGGAAATTGTTCAGCCTAGTCCGAGACGGCAGATCCCCACTGGACCAGGTAAGTGGGGGCCAGGGAGATCCTGGCCCCAGTGTTTTTCTGGGAGGGTGGGTGGGAGGGCTCATTTTCATTTTTTGGCCATTTGGGGGGTTTTTCACATGAATAAAACGAATCAAGCAATCCACGAACCGAAATTTGTGAGAAAAATACCTCCCAAAAATGAACCAAAAAACAAAAATGAATTTATTTTCCCTGCACATCCCTAGTTCCCACATTCTCTGCAGGGCTCGCTAGAGCAACAACCCATTGTGAGGATCCCACAGTCCCTATAATGCTCCCCAGTGCCACAGCCAATGTGAGGGTCCCACACTTTCTGCAGTGCTCCCCAGTGCTAAAGTCACATATGAGGATCCAGCAGTTCCTGCAACTCTCCTCAGTGCTACAGCCATATTTAGGGATTGCACACTCTCTACAGCACTGTGTGGAGCTTCATCCATATGTGAGAGCCTCACACTCCCTGCAGCAGTCCCCACAACTGCAGCTATACTCGAGACTATTAGACTTAGCAATATGAAGGCACCTGTGAGAGTGACTTCTTGATATTACTTAGTAAGATGAACTCCAAAGTAAACTTCCATATAAGGAGCTGAATTTTCAGACATGGGTGTCTGGTTATTACTACACCTGGGGGTCACTGTAGCACGATACAGTGTTTTCTGATGTTATCTCACTTCTTTTCTACATACATCTGAGTCTTCCCTTGTTCTTTATAGCATTCTCTTGGAGAGGGGTTCCCTCAGCAGTTAATAAATATAGCTATTTTTCTCTTCTTTTTTTTCCATTTTTCCCATTGAAATCCTAAGGAGTAACTAATTTGGGGGATAATTAAATAAGATAAGACGTATAGACAAGTGCTTTGAATCTCCTCGCTTTGGTCTGAGCTACAGTCATGCTGTAAGCCTGCTCAGTAGGCTTCCTTCATTCAGTTCCAGATGTTGGTGGTATCAGGAGAGCAAAGCTAAAGAGGTTAGGGCTGTTCAGTTGGAAAAGAGATGGCTGAGGGGGGATATGATGGAGCTCTATAAAATCATGAGAGCACTAGAATGGGTAAATATGAATCAGTTGTTTACTCTTTCAGATAATAGAAGGACTAGGGGGCACTCCATGAAGTTAGCAAGTAGCACTTTTAAAACAAATCAGAGAAAATTCTTTTTCATGCAACGCATAATTAAGCTCTGGAATTTGTTGCCAGAGGATGTGGTTAAGGCAGTTGGCTTATCTGAGTTTAGCAAACATTTGGACAAGTTCCTGGAGAAGTCCATAAACTGAAATTAGTCAAATTGACTTAGGGGCGGATTTTAAGAGCCCTGCTCGCGTAAATCCGCCCGGATTTACGCGAGCAGGGCCCTGCGCGCCGGTAAGCCTATTTTACATAGGCCTACCGGCGCGCGCAGACCCCGGGACTCGCGTACGTCCCGGGGTTTTCGGAGGGGGGCGTGTCGGGGGCGTGTCAGGGGGCGGGCCCGGTCGTCGCGGCATTTCGGGGGCGTGTCGGGAGCGTTTTGGGGGCGGGTACGGGGGCGTGGCTACGGCCCGGGGCGGTCCGGGGGCGTGGCCGCGCCCTCCGTACCCGCCCCCAGGTCGCGGCCCGGCGCGCAGGAGGCCCGCTGGCGCGCGGGGATTTACGTCTCCCTCCGGGAGGCGTAAATCCCCCGACAAAGGTAAGGGGGGGGTTTAGACAGGGCCGGGCGGGTGGGTTAGGTAGGGGAAGGGAGGGGAAGGTGAGGGGAGGGCAAAGGAAAGTTCCCTCCGAGGCCGCTCCGATTTCGGAGCGGCCTTGGAGGGAACGGGTTAGGCAGCGCGGCTCGGCGCGCGCCGGCTATACAAAATCAATAGCCTTGCGCGCGCCGATCCAGGGATTTTAGTGGATACGCGCGGCTCCGCGCGTATCTACTAAAATCCAGCGTACTTTTGCTTGAGTCTGATGCGCAAGCAAAAGTAGGCTGATCGCGCTTCTTTTAAAATCTACCCCTTAGGGAATAGCCACTGTTTATTACTGACATTAGTAGCATGGGATTTATTTAATGTTTGGTAACTTCCCAGGTATTTGTATCCTGGATTGGCCACTGTTGGAAACAGGATGCTGGGCATGATGGACCCTTGGTCTGACCCAGTATGGCAACTTCTTCTGTTCTTATGAGTGAGAGCTTTGGAGGAAATCTGTTTTGTTGCTGTTATTGCTGCTGCTACAAATGCTGCAAGAAACCTGTGCATCCTGAGAAATCAATGATTTTTATGAAATTGAACTCTGACTGCTGGAAACCCCAGAATTTTGTGAAATAACAGTTTTGTTTGAAGATATCTTTGGAATGAGACCCTCCTTTTCCCAAGATGTGAATTCAAAAGAGTCCACTATCAGTTGTATAAGAAGATGGGGAGCAGTCAGAGATCACAGAAGGAAAAGAAGTATTTTGTGGAGTTTTCTCTATCCAACATGGTATATGCTATCATTGCCTCTGTTCTAGGTCTGCTATACTATCTGCTTGATCATTTTTGTTTTTGAGCCCACATAGAGTGCTCAGGTCACAAACAGGCATCAGACCATCTGAAGGTAGAGGCTTTAAGTTTAGATGTCACCAGATCAGGAAGTAGGTGAAATACAATTGGGTTCAGATTTCAGGAGATTAAGTCAGAATAGACCTCAAATTGATATAGATTTTTCAGGACCAACTTTGGAGTTGATATTTATTTATTTATTTATTTATTTATTTATTTAAAGGATTTATATACCGGAGGTTCCTGTATAATATACATATCACCCCGGTTTACAATGAACAGTAAATATCGCTTCAAGTTAGAGGCTTACAATGAACATGGTTAATCCAAATAACAGGGAAATATATATAATAATGTTAACAATTAAGAAGTAATAATAAATAGATAATAACAATAAATACATAAATAAAATAAAATAGAAATAAATAGAAATAAATAAGTAACTAACAGTAAACATCCATGAAAAATAACAGTAAATAAGATAACAAGTTATGTGAAATATGCTGGGGTAAACGGATGATATGTGACTGACTTTCTACCTGCCCTTAGCTCTGCGGGAATGCTTGTTTAAATAACCAAGTCTTAAGTTTCTTTTTAAATGTGGAGTGGCATGGTTCAAGGCGAAGGTCTGTGGGAAGTGAGTTCCAGAGTGAAGGGCCCGCTGTGGATAGGGCGCGTTTTCTCAGCGCGGATTTAGCTGGTTGGGTGATTAGTCTGTTCTGATAAGCGCTTCTGGTCGGTTTCATGGATGTGTGTAGTTGAATTTGGAATGTTAGCTTGAGAGGCGCGATGTTGTACAAGGCTTTATGTATCATCATTAAGGATTTGAATTGGATCCTGAATTTAATTGGTAGCCAGTGGAGATGAAGAAGGATTGGTGTAATATGATCTCTTTTTTTGGCATTTGAGAGGATTCTTGCTGAGGCATTAAGGACCATCTGAAGTGGTTTTGTGGTGCATGCTGGTAGGCCTAGAAGGAGGGAGTTGCAGTAGTCCAGTTTTGGAAGTATGATGGCCTGTAGTACCATGCGGAAATCTCTGTATAGCAGGAGTGGTTTTAGTTTCTTTAAGGTTTGAAGTTTAAAGAAACATTCTTTTGTAGTGTTGTTGACGAATTTGTTGAGGCTGAATCCGCTGTCTATGATGACTCCTAGGTCTTTTACTTGTTGTGAAAAGGTATCCAGGCTTTGGCTAGTATTAAGAATTGTGGGTGGGACATAGTTTTCCGGCGCTATAATGAGGATTTCAGTTTTTTTTGTGTTTAAGACTAGGTTGAGGCTGGTGAGGAGGTTGTTGATAGCTGAGAGACATCTATTCCAGTGTGACATAGCTTTGTGTAGTGAGTCTTCTATAGGGATGAGGATTTGTATATCATCCGCATATAGAAAATGAATTAGCTTGAGGTTGGTGAGTAATTGACAGAGTGGGAGAAGATATATATTGAAGAGAGTCGGGGAGAGGGATGATCCTTGCGGTACTCCCCTTTTGGATTCGATGGCATGGGACTCATTGTTGTTTATCTTGACCTTGTATGATCTGTTTTCCAAAAATGATTTGAACCAGTTGAATGCTGCTCCTGTAATGCCAATGTCCGTTAGTCGTTGTAGGAGGCACTGGTGGTTAACAGTATCGAACGCTGATGAGAGATCCAGGAGAGCGAGGAGGCAAGGATGGCCTTTTTCTAGGTTAAAGATAATAGTGTCTGATAGAGTGGCTAATAATGATTCGGTATTCCTCGTCTTGCGAAAACCAAATTGTTTTGGGGTGAGGATGTTGTTTTCTTCAAGAAATTCTGTGAGTTGTTTGTTAACAACTTTCTCCATAGTTTTGGCTAACATGGGGAGGTTTGCTATGGGTCTGAAGTTAGCTGGGTCTGAGGTGGGAAGGTTGGGTTTTTTCAGAAGCGGTTTGAGCATGGCTAACTTGAGTTGGTTAGGTACATGGCCTTGGATGAGAGAACAGTTAATGATGTCTGTGACAGGTTTGGTTATAGTGTTGGTGATCAGACTCAGGGTGTTTGATGGAATATGGTCTGCAGGGTGAGAGGATGGTTTTATCTTCTTGAGGATATTCTCTATTTCTAGTGTGGATGTAGGCTCAAACTTGTCGAGCTTTATTGGAGTTGTGTTAAGTTGTAAAGTGGTTGGGTGCGATGTTTGTTGCATGTGTGAAGGTGAAGATTGCTGGAAGGTAGAGTGCGAGGTTTGTTGATCTGTTGCGTGCAAAGATTGTTGGCTGGTTGATTGTGATGATTGTTGAACGTGGTTTGGAAGAGTAGCTGCTCCTTTGAGAGGGGCTAGGAGAGCTGTGATTTTGTTATCGAAGAAGTCAGCTAGTTCATTCGCTTTGTTGAGAGCTTGATCGTCTGGAATGGAAGGCGCAGGGGGTTTAGTAAGAGTTGAAACATATGAGAACAGTGCCCTTGAATCAAAGATGAGGTGGTGGATTTTTTTGGAGAAGAATTCTCTTTTGGTTTTGTTAATGTCGTTTGTGTATGAGTTGAGGCACGTTTTGTAGGTGAGGCGGGTGGTTGAAGATGGGTTTTTTCGCCAATTTTGTTCCTTGCATCTCAGTTCTTGTTTACGTTTTATATATAACTGGAAGGGGTTAGGGAGAAAGTTCTTTTTTACTCAACACACAATTAAACTCTGGAATTTGTTGCCAGAGGATGTGGTTAGTGCAGTTAGTGTAGCTGGGTTTAAAAAAAGGTTTGGATAAGTTCTTGGAGGAGAAGTCCATTACCTGATATTAATCAACTTGACTTAGAAAATAGCCACTGCTATTACTAGCATCAGTAGCATGGGATAGACTTAGTTTTTGGGTACTTGCCAGATACTTGTAGCCTGGAGTGGCCACTGTTGGAAACAGGATGCTGGGCTTGATGGACCCTTGGTCTGAACCAGTATGGCATGTTCTTTTGTTCTTAGAATGTAGCTAGGTGGGTTATAAATTTCTTAAATAGATAAATATAGTGATCACTAACATTCTAACATGATGAACTTACAGCAAGGACTCCATTCTGGTGACAATCTGAGTAAGTAAATTCTGTTCTAGCCAATTAATAAAGTTCTAATCCTAAACCCGATGTTAGGGAATGTCAGTTTAGTGGATCCTTGGGCCGACCTGCAAGAGACTGGGAAAGGTATTCAATGTCTCTGGTACACCGTAGGCCGGGAGGCAGATGTTCAGGCAGGACGTAGTGGTGCTCTTCACCCTGGAAGCTGGTTCTCCCCCGGGAGGAGCCCGTAGAAGCCCAACCGCTGGGACATAGGTGGCTTCACCTTGGAAGCCGGAGCCCCCCTGGGAGGAGCCAAAAGGGGCCCGGCCGCTGGGACTTAGGCGGTAGTGGATCAGGACTGGGAACTGGAACCAGACTAGGACAGTAGGTCAGTACTGTAACAAGACTCGGGAACTGGAACCGGGCAGGAACCAAGCAGGTACTGTAGCAGGCAAGCAGGAACGGAGCGATAGCAAAGCAGGACGCTCCGGGGCACAGCGCAACAGGGATCCGGTAGGTAAGCCCGTTGCAAGGCAAAGACTGGGTGGCCGCGGCCGGCTTATCAAGGCCGCGGCGTCTGACGTCAGGATTTGGGTGGAGTCACCGCTGGCGGGAAACGGCCTAGAAAAGCGCCCAAGTGGCACGCGCACCTAGAGACAAGGGCGTCCATGGAAGGCTTCCCTGCGGCGCGGCCCTCACCGGGACGCCGCCAAACAGGACAGGAACTAGGCCGGTGAAAGCGGGAACAGGTCCAGAAACACGGAGGTAAGGGTCTGGTCGCGGCGCTTGCGACCAGAACCGCAACACCCAATGTTCAGGGTCAGAACAGTCCATTTGTCTGTTTAGTCACTATTTAGGCACTGTGTTAAGAATAAACACACTCTCCCACACACAAGCCTCACCTATTCCATTCCCACACACGCCATCACCTATATACCTCCCCCAAAACACCCCTCCAAAAACATATACACCCACTGCATGCTCATACACGCACATACACTTATAGACACACAGACATGCAGTACAACACTAGAGAATTAGAAATAGAAATGCATTTCTTCCTGTTCTATGCAAAAGATGCACATTTCCCAAAGCTGACGGAGAAAGTAAGTGATTTTTCAATGGATTTTACCTAAGTGGTTAAGCAGTTACCCAGTTAAAATCTGTGGCTAAAAGCTGCTCTCTGCCAACATATGTAAAAGTACCTATGCTATAAAAGTACTTGTGCCAAAAGGAGCAGCGGTACCAAGTAACACACAGGGATTTCATTTTGTCTTGTTTACAGCACCAACTTTCCACGACGAGCAATTCTGTACCCAGAGCGCCAGACGGCCCCAAATTTTCAAAGGGATTGTGATAACTGAGACTGGCAACTGTTATAAGCAAGGGGTGTCTGTTTTTTTTTATAGTTTCCAGCATATGGAGTTTTGGAAAGAATTATGTAAAAAGGATCAGTGTTTGTCTATCCAGCCATCTGTCCATCAGCACAATAACTTTTCACAAAAAGGATGGAAATTCACCAAATCTTGCAATGCAGAAAGAAAATGTGAATATCTTGGATGATTCTGAAAATCAGAAAGTTCAAATCAGCATTTTCAGAGAACCGGGTCGCCAAACAATATCCCTATTGCAGCCTCCATATATCCACACACAAACACATATCCCATCTCATACTCCCACATCTTCCCACAAACAGATACACACATTCACATTCCCCATATACATCCTGCACATTCTACACCATCCCACACACATGCACCTTCCCCCCGCACACACACACACACACACACACACACACACACACACACACACAAAGAATAGGATAAGAACATTAGTAAATCAAGCCTGAGTAACTTTTTGGGTTTCTGGCAGCATCACAGAATTTTAGACTATAAAGTCTTCTTAAATTGTTTTTATGATTGAATCAAAGCCCACAAGTGACTGTGGAAAAGAGATAATGGTGTTAATTTGTATAGCCAGCCTATTAATAATCTCAGCTGTTGCTCTTAATATTATAGCAGGCTTTGTAGCCTGTCTCCACCACTCACACTTCATAGAAGCACTTTTACGCGAGAGAGCTATAAAGAACAATTGTCCCCTTTGTATATATTTTTTAAAATCTTTGCCACAGGTATTCTGCAGAGATCTTTCTAGACCATTTATTTTTAAATTACCAGCCAGAGGAGAGAGAGGGAGAGAGAAATGGAAAGAAAGTTGTGGTGCTGATAGCTTATCAGAATGAAATCCAAATGCCATGTTCTGTTGTGAAAGTTGGGAGATTACATTTCCAAACGCCCTTCATCTACTTCTGACATTTCAGGGGAGAGGTTTAATTTTTTATATATATTTTTCCCCTTGGTGGGTTTAAC
Source organism: Rhinatrema bivittatum (assembly GCF_901001135.1). Classification (NCBI taxonomy): domain Eukaryota; kingdom Metazoa; phylum Chordata; class Amphibia; order Gymnophiona; family Rhinatrematidae; genus Rhinatrema; species Rhinatrema bivittatum. The sequence goes on along the minus strand of NC_042618.1, from coordinate 199,138,723 downwards.
ATCTTGAGCTAAAAGCTTAGAGAAGAAAACAGATAGCTGGTAAACCTACTCCACCTGGTTTTATCTTTACCTTGAGACTTCGTAATGAATTATGTACTACATCTTTGAATGCGACCATACAGATTCGCTTACCTTTTAATCAATTTCAGTTTAATCTTATTTATTTTTATTTGGAAATCAAAATAACCCCACAGTTTAATTTATGAGCATCAAGTTACTTATGTCTTCTTATTGGTGCAAATAATAAAGTTTCAAATTGAGAACAGCTAAAGCACACAGATGCAATTAGAGCATGGAAGCCACAGTTTTATGGACTAGCATATACACTAATAGTGTTCACACACCATTATGACTAATTTTTGGTGCATGCGCTAAAAAGAAGTGCATCGTCTGATATCCTGCATTAACTTTACCCTCCTCGTAAAGAACCTGAAGACTCTGTACGCAGTCTGAGTGTACAACTCAACCACCATCTCATAATGAAAACTCGCATCTCCGCAGTAGGTAGTAAAGTTATCTTTTATGCCCCTATGCCAGATTCCTCAACTGCATAACTACTTCAAGAAATGCGACCTAGCTGCTATTTTACACTCACCAATCTGATCACCTACTGTAATTCTGTATTCCAAGGCATCGCACAATACAACCTCAAACGCTTATGCTTCTGGCGTTGCTACATAGCAAAGCTAGACGTTCCGGGCCCAGGTCGTAAAGGCAGGATACCACAATCTGGCTGAAGATTTCAATTTTCAAGGCATCAGAAGGGTTAGGATTGTGGTGAGGACAGGGAGGGAGGGAGACATTAGAACTTCTAATGTCTCCCTCCCTCCCTGTCCTCAAGAAGGCTAATTTGGTTAACATTAAAGTGAACTGGAGAGTGGGCGGGGCAAGTCTGGGCCCCGATCCCTTCAACTGTGCCAACTTACATCCTATGAAGGCTTGGCCAGGCAGAGCCCATGATTTAAAGCTTGGATCTGGGGGCAGTGATGGGGTCACTAAGGCCCATGAGCTTCTTTTTGATTTTAAACAGCAGCACCAATTAGGCCTGGATTCACCATTCTATCGCAGAATGGTGAATCCAGCAAAAATAGGGGGCGGGCCTGCGAAAGCCGGCAGCCATCGCACCACCGCGGTGTTCTCGCTGCCGGCTTCATTCCTTTTGAGTATTGCCAGTTAAGGGTAAAGTTATCCAGACACATGAGGCTGTATCACTTTAAACCAGTTAGGTTTAAAGTTGTCTGGCTTAAGATAGCCAGAGTACTTTAATCAAGAATATTCAGTGGTATAAGTTATTCGTTCTATTTTTTTTTTTTTTTTAACATTGGTCTCATAGAGATTTGAATAATCTCCACAGGAGCTCATGCAGGTGACCCACAGTTCTCATAATTTTACAGGACGGCTTTCAATGTATAAAGTCTACCAGGGTTCACCGTAGTGTAAAATGTAGAAACTTCTAGCACTGGGAATTTTCGGTGGTGTGTATTAATTTATTCGTTTTGTGATTAATAAGTTCCCTCCCCTGCAGGCTTGATCTAGGTCTAAATTCTGTAAAGATGACTCCACAAGTCTGTAGAAGGAGATGTCTTCCAGAGAAGCTAGGGAGAAGCAGCAAGGGCTGTGGGGGCAGTTTGCCCTCCTTTTCCTTTTAGGATAGTGAGTTACTCCCCTTATACCTGTTTTACAGGCCGATACAGTAAGGACGTGTAAGAAAAAGTGTGGCAGAGCCGGGCGCCCACTTGTTTGCCGCGTGCACAGTTTGGATCACATACCGCTCGATACAGTATTTAAATGGAATGCAAATGCAAGCCGCGTCCAAAGCGCATCCATGAAGCATCCATGAAGCGCAATCCATTTTACTGTATAGAGCACTATACAGCGCCTGTACAGTATCCTGGGTGCGGTGGTACCTGTCATTTCAAATGTCATTTGAAATGACAGGTACCAGGAAGTGGATGGTTCTCCTACGCTCGGGCATCGGGAATTGCCAGTCCTCTCTCCCCCTCCCGAAGCAAAGTGCAGGGCGAAAATCGACTCGACATGTTATTAAAGCAAATAGAAATTGTAACAAAAGTAAACTTACTGCATGCTTCCAGCAGCCCCAGTCCTCTGTCCCCTCCTCCCGAGGCGCCCACCGCGGCTCCCCTGCCTCCCGGGGCCAGCCAGCGGCGAAAGCGGCTTCCAGCAGCCCCGCCGGCGAAGGTGCACGAACGCACGTCCAATTTGGGCGCTCAAGCAGCGAAGGCGCATTGAGAAAACAGATGCTGAATTTATGGGCATCCATTTTCCTAACCAGTGCACAAGCATGGGTTCGGAAAACAGACACTTGTTAACTGATCATCCGTTTCCCTAACCTGACCGCCGGCACTCTCTTTTTTTTTTTTAATTTATTTTTTTTTTTAAATCTTTTAAACTTTTCGTTTCTGCAACTTAATATCCTCACGATATTAAGTCAGAGGATGTACAGAAAAGCGGTATTTTCTGCTTTTCTGTACAACTTTTTTTGGCTGTTCCGAATTTAATCCCTGCTCTGTGCAGGCTCTGTGCAGGCGTTAATTTCTGAGCGTAAAAATGTGCGGGTCCGGTGCACTTTCACTTTTTGCATTTGGGGAGCATAGCTAATAGCCTCATCAACATGCATTTGCATGTGTTGAGCGCTATTAGTTCCGCTGCGCATTGGTCACACATTGTGGACGCGCTAATCCCCTTGTAGCATAAGGGGCTGTGGACGCTTGTCCAAAACACGCATCCAACCGCAGGTAAACCGGTGCGCTCGGCTGAGCGCACTGTATTGCTTCGGCCTGAAAGTGCTTTAAGAAACAGTTTGGCCAAAAAAATGAACATTTAAAAAAAAAAAAAAAATCTTCTTGAGAATAGTAGGGGAAAGAGAGCAAAGACATATGAAAGAACAGTTCATTTCAGTAATGTAGTGGGGACTAGTTGTCAGAAGATGAAATTACAGTATTTGGAACTTCTCTAGCTTTGTATTGCAGAGAGGAAGGGAGAATAGGGTCTCTTTCCATAGCCGTCTGTCTGTCTGTTCATTCCACCCTTAATTATCATCAGCAATATTTGGTCTTGATCAGGGAGAGTCAGGATAAGCCTGAGAATGACGCCATGACGCCAAGAAGAATGATCTTTGTTTAGTGTCACTGTTTCAGAGATGGACAGCCTTGCTGCATACATGCTGAGGGTGGTGGTAGTTTGTGCATTGGGAGGAAGGGATGAAGGTTGAGGTGTTCAGGTATAAAAGTGAGGGGTTAGTTAGAGAGGGAAGCTCATGGAGGTCAGTGCACAGATGTTTGCGGGGCTGGGGGGAGGGGGAACAGGGTATGTGGTGGAGGTTCCTCTCTTTCTGTTACATCTTAACATACCTGCAGCATTCACTTACTGATTTTCCCCTCCACTGTTGCCTCTGCTCCAATTACATCTTTTGGGGTCTTTCATCTGAGACAGAGCTGAGAGTGGGTGGTTTGCTACCTTGTGCCTGTCTAAAGTGAAATGCCATAATTGGCACCTGTCAAAGGAGGGGCATGAATCTGTGAGAGGATGGGGGAGGCGCTGTTTTTAGAAATTTTGCATGAATCTTCTCGGCTCATTTACCACATTGTGAGCTGCAGTTTTTTTTCTGCAGTAGATCTTCAACTTACCACAGAAAGGTGTACATCTTAAAAAAAAATGCATTTCATGGATTAAAAGAGGTTATTTTGGTTTGTTTTTTTTTCCTTTCTCTAGGTCACCACGAAAAATTGCCCAAGCATGGAAAATTTGAAAAAGTTTAAACCCAAGGGATTCTTTTTTTCTACCAGACTTAATTAGAAGAACAGCCAGGAAACATTTATGACTTTCAATTAGTCTTTGTATTTATATGTTTTTAATCTTGTATTATTTTTAGAGACAGCCAAGACAGGACTTGTCTTGGCTCTATATCTGTTCACCCTAATTCGAATCTGCAGCAGTGGAGTTACAAATATTCTAGTACTGAGTTCCCAGCTCACAGCTGTATCAGTGCCCTTCTCTCTTCACCAAGCCTCACTGGTGCATTATGGAGCCGCACACAGACCCATCCATATATCTCTATCCTAACCAGGAATCCCCCATAATGTTCCAGTACTGGAATCCACATGCAATTCTGCAGTGTTCCTAGAATTGCCAACTGCCCAGATTTTCTCTGGACAGTAAAGAATTTAAAGCATTCAAACGGAAGACTAAAATGTTGGGAAATTGTCTGGATTTTAACTCTCCAGTCCATCCCAGCAGCAACCTGCATCTCCTAAGCTGAAGGAACTGTGGTTTAATTCCACAGTCAACAGTGGTGCTTCAGTACCCTCTCCCTGCTCCAGTAAACAGCAATCTCCAGCACAGGCTAGGGTCTAATTAGTCATAAGTCTCTGCTTCTTCAGCCGCTAGCACTTTCCCTCTGGCCTGAATAGCAAGAGGCTTGGCTTGGTCGCCTGCATCTCCCCTCCCACCTGAACAGCGAGAGGCCCAGCTGTGCTGTCGGCATTTTCCCTCCTGCTTGAATAGCAAGAATTCCAATGGGGCTGTTGGTGTCTCCCCTCCTGCCCGAATAGCAAAGGCCCAGCACAAACCCAAGTATCTTCCCTCATGACTGCAGCCAAACAACAAGAGACCCAGTGGAGTCCCCACATTTGGAAGAATAGACCCAGGTGAGAGACAGTCCATGTGAGAGAGTGAGTGAAAGAATCTATATATGTGAAGGAAAGAACCAGTGCGTGTGAGAGAACCTGTGTGTATATATGTGAGTGAGGGAGAAAAAGCCAGTGAGTATGAGAGAGACTGTGTGTGTGTGTCTATGTGAGAGAGAATCAATGAGTGTGAAAGTCTGTTTTGTGTATGAATATCTGTTTGTGATGGAAAAAGAGGGACAGTGAGTGTGAGAGAGCCAGTGTGTGCATATGTGTGAAGGAGAGAGAGCCAGTGCAGTGAATGTGAGAATGCCTATGTGTATGCGTGTATGTGTGAGAGAGAGCGCCAGTGAGTGTAAGAGAGCCTATGTGTGAGGGAGAGAGAGCCAGTGAGTGTAAAAGAGCTTGTCTGGGCATATGTGTGAGGGAAAGAGAACAGTGAGTGTGACAGAGCCTATGGGGTAGATTTTAAAAGAAGCGCGATCAGCCTACTTTTGCTTGCGCATCAGACTCAAGCAAAAGTACGCTGGATTTTAGTAGATACGCGCGGAGCCGCGCGTATCCACTAAAATCCCTGGATCGGCGCGCGCAAGGCTATTGATTTTGTATAGCCGGCGCGCGCCGAGCCGCGCTGCCTAACCCGTTCCCTCCAAGGCCGCTCCGAAATCGGAGCGGCCTCGGAGGGAACTTTCCTTTGCCCTCCCCTCACCTTCCCCTCCCTTCCCCTACCTAACCCACCCGCCCGGCCCTGTCTAAACCCCCCCCTTACCTTTGTCGGGGGATTTACGCCTCCCGGAGGGAGACGTAAATCCCCGCGCGCCAGCGGGCCTCCTGCGCGCCGGGCCGCGACCTGGGGGCGGGTACGGAGGGCGTGGCCACGCCCCCGGACCGCCCCGGGCCGTAGCCACGCCTCCGTACACGCCCCCAAAACGCTCCCGACACGCCCCCGAAACGCAGCGACGACCGGGCCCGCCCCCCCGACACGCCCCCAACACGCCCCCCTCCGAAAACCCCGGGACGTACGCGAGTCCCGGGGTCTGCGCGCGCCGGTAGGCCTATGTAAAATAGGCTTACCGGCGCGCAGGGCCCTGCTCGCGTAAATCCGGGCGGATTTACGCGAGCAGGGCTCTTAAAATCCGCCCCTATGTGTGTATCTATGTGAGAGAGAGAGAGCTAGTGAATGAAAGAAAAGCTGTGTGTGTGTGTATGTGTGAGAGAGAACCAGTGAGTGTGAGAGAGCCTATGTGTGAGGGAGAGAGAGCCAGTGAATGTGGGAGAGCCTGTGTGTGTCTATGTGAGGGAGAGAGATCTATTGAGTGTAAGAGAGCTTATCTGGGCATATATGTGAGGGAGAGAGAGCCAGTGAGTGTGAGAGAGCTTGTGTGTGTATCTATATGTGAGAGAAAGCCAGTGAATGTGGGAGATCTTGTCTGGGCATACGTGTGAGGAAAAGAGAGCAGTGAGTATGACAGAGACTGTGTGTGTCTATGTGTGTGTGAGAGAAAGAGATTCAGTATGTGCATATGTTTGAGGGAGAAAGAGCCAGTGAGTGTGAGAGAACTTGTGTCTGTCTATGTATGAGTAGCAGAAAGCTAGTGAGTATGACAGAGCCTGTGTGTGTCTATGGGTGAGGGACAGAATTCTAGTGGTTACGACAAAGCCTGTGTGTGTGTCTGTGTGAGGGAGTGAGATCAAGAGAGTATGAGAGAGCTAGTCTGGGCATATGTGTGAGGGAAAGAGAACAGTGAGTGTGACAGAGCCAGTGTGTGTCTATATGTGAGGAAGAGAGAGAGCCAGTGTGTGTGGCAGAGCTGCGTATGCATATGTGTGAGAGAATTAGAGCCAGTGAGTGTGACAGAGCCAGTATTTTTGAATGTGTGAGGAAGACAAAGACAGGGCATGTGAAAGCTTGTGTGTATGTGCATGAGAGAGAGAGAGAGTATGCATGAGAGTGTGTGTATATGAGAGAGGATAAAGTTTGTGCACCCTTCCCCACCCACACTAATCCAGACAACCTCAGCCTGACTGGGAATCAAAAGATCTCAGATATGAAGAGTGGGGAATTTTTTTTTATCCCTATTAGCTTTAATTATTGAACTTCATTTGTGTCTGCAGTTTTGAAATATTTTATTGGTGTTTGGTAAATTTTTTAACATTTTTATATGAGTTATTATTATTGGACGTTATTCCATTCATCAGCTGTTTTGAAATATGAATTATTTTTATTAGTATGGTTTTGCCATTACTGATGTTTATATTTCTTGATTTTTTTAAATGTTTTATGAGGAATATTGATGTTTCTGTTATTTCATTGCTGCATTGCATACAGAGATTGTCTTTTTGCAGTTTCCATTTCAGTTTTTGTTTGCACATTTCTATTTCTACTTTATGGTTTCTATTCTGTCTTTGCTGAGGTTCCTTCTATGTTCTGAACATGTGACAAAGGTGAGGTATTCTGCTAGCATGTAGTTTCTATGTAAGAATCTGTAGCATCCTGGCTTGTTCAGTTTTCTTAATAGGAGGTATATTAGTGTTTTAGGGCCTGGAGTAATATGTGCAGTGTTGTGTTTTCTTAGGTAGAGTTTTTACTGTTTGAGCATTGGCAGTTAGTGCTGTTTTAATATGGGAGTTTTACTATATTAGAATTGTAATTCTGTTTGAGAGCCAAGCCCATATCCAACATGCATTACATAGACCTAATACCATATGTGTTCCAAGTGTCTTTTTGCAGGGTTTTCTAGTCAGCACCACAACAGTACATGTAAATATAATATACATATTGTAAGCAATATCTTTTACCTCAGACTGTACATTGAATGCCCCTTTCTATATAAAATATTTTATAACTGCTTAATTTTTAATTGTGTGTCAGAAGGGCTGGGGCAGATGGGATCACACAAGGCTGTAAGCTTTGCCTAGGGCACCTAACATCCTTGCACTGGACCTGGATGCCAGTGGTGGGTAGAGGGGTGTAATATCAAGTAATAAAGACAAGATAGTGGGAGGAAGTTGATGTTGGGTTGCATATGGAAATTTGTTTGCTCATCTTCCCAAAGCAAAGGAATCTCAATTGCGCAGGCTGGACGGACCACTTTGAGTTTTATCTACCAGCATCTTTATGTTATAAGAGACTGATCACTGGATCAAGGAATAAGCAAATGTGATGGGGCATAATAGCTTTAATGAGTTATTAGAAAATGTGTTTGAAGTGATAAATGGCAGGTATTTTTTTTTTATGTGAAAGCAATTTTTATTAATTTTTCACAACAGTAAAAATAATACAACACTGAGGTAGGTGGTTCCTGACCTAGCCTCAGAATATCAAAGACAACATGCAATATCACCTAATGAGAACTCTGCCCCGATTCTTCTTCAACTTACGTGTATGCTTTCCTAATGGTGGTGTTGGTACTGGCAGTTTTTAAGAAATTTTAGCTTTCCTGGCTGTTCTAATGGGATGTTGTTGGGATATTTATATTTGGGATCATTTGGTTGTTTCTTGCTTTGTGTACAGTTTTCTAATAATAAGGCAAGTAACTCGTTTAAAATAAATAAATATTTGTTTGGTGAAAATTTTACTGCATGTTCGAGCATTTGGAATTTTCACAGTTGAAAGCTGCCAACCCTGGAGTCACATTTATGCTTCGGTTTCCATGAAAAGGCTTGATTAGATTGAATAATGCCGTATAAATTTTTTTCAGATCCCAACTTATTGGAAGGGTTTATTACTAATAGAGAAAGACCTGTGACTAGCTCACCTCGATGAGTAGATCAGTTAGCATTCATACATCTTGAGCATTTTATGCTAAACAAATAGACGGTAACTTTTAAAAGGAGCGCGGCGCACATGTGTGCATGTTCATTGACCCTTGTCCAGGGACACGGACATTTTATAACATGTGCACATATATGTGCACATGTTATAAAATAGCCTGAAATCACACACATTTGCACACAATTTTAGGTGGATGCATACCTATGGGGCAGATTTTATAAATCTGCACACACGCGTACTTTTGTTCGCGCACCAGGCGCGAACAAGAGTACGCGGGATTTCAATAGATATGCGTAACTTTGCGCGCGCTGGGCCGGCTGCCGCGCTCCATGTTCCGGTCCGGGGGCTGGTCCGGAGGCCGCGGCCTCGCCCCCAGGCCGAAACCACACCCAAGGCGCCGCTCCCAGATGTCACGCCCCCTCAACACGCCCCCCCAATGACCCGCGGATCGTGACACGCCCCCCCGAAACGCCCCCCCGAAACGCCCCCCCCCTAGGAAAGCCCCGGGACTTACGCGCGTCCCGGGGCTTTGCGCGTGCCGGAAGCTTATGCAACATAGGCTCGGTGCACGCAGGGGGTGGTTGGGCCAGGTTTTCGGGGGGTACGCGTGTATCTTACTTACGTACCCCTTTGAAAATCTGGCCCTAAGTGCACAAAAGCTGCTTCTACTGCATACGTGGGGGAATTTTAAAACACACGTGCGCCAACGCCATTACCAGTTTTCCCAGTTCGTTCCCAGTTCACCCAGGTAAGGAATAGGATTTCCACATACACACCCCCCCCAGTTTAGTAACCTCCCTTTTCCCCTGTTATAAAACCCTGCCAATCTGTCTATTTGTCGTTATTTTATAACTCACACGTTATCCACAGTAGAAGTAAAGTTACGTGACAGGGGATGCTGGTGTGCTTCTGTGCGCGGAAGTATTTGCACGCTAATTTCAATGTGAAACCCAGAAATGCCCATGAGCCGCTCAGACCACCCCCACACCCCCCTCCTTTTTTGAACTTTTCATTTGTGTGGGAGATACATGTGTATCTGGGCACCAGCTCAACATAGGAGTGTATCTCCTGGTTTCGGCGTGCACCAGCCTTTTAAAATTCACCTAATAGTCTGTAATATTTCCTCATTTAATGTTAATGTGTTCCCCCATGTGGAGGTTATAACTGGACATCAATTTTGCTTGGGGCACATTTGCTTGGGGCACATTTAAAACTAATCGGAGAAAGTTCTTTTTTACTCAACGCTCAATTAAACTCTGGAATTTGTTGCCAGAGGATGTGGTTAGTGCAGTTAGTGTAGCTGGGTTCAAAAAAGGTTTGGATAAGTTCTTGCAGGAGAAGTCCATTACCTGCTATTAAGTTCACTTAGAGAATAGCCACTGCCATTAGCAATGGTTACATGGAATAGACTTAGTTTTTGGGTACTTGCCAGGTTCTTATGGCCTGGACTGGCCACTGTTGGAAACAGGATGCTGGGCTTGATGGACCCTTGGTCTGACCCAGTATGGCATTTTCTTATGTTCTTATGTCCTCTCTTATTTTTTCTTTGTCTTAATGTCCTAAATTGTGTATATCAAGTCTTTTTTGATTAATGACTTGCAAAATTAATAAATAAATAAAGAATACATATATATATATATTGTTTTTTATTCTCTATTTCACGCTACCTATTTTTTCCCTCTCTTCTCCTGTCTCCCTTACCCCCCCTCCTCTTTCTGGCCTGCTCCAATCCCCTGTTCCCTGTTCATTGTAATTCCTCCTTTATTTGAGTTAATTGTAAACCGGCGTGATGTGCCATACGAACGTCGGTATATTAAAAGTTGTTAAATAAATAAATAAATTTTATATATATATATATATATATATATATATATATTTAAAGAAAGTTGGCAACCCTAAATGTTCCTAAACTGATCTAAAGCAACCCCTGCATGCCTAACACGAACAATGCACCTCATTCCTAACCTACAGCACCTGCTACTACAGTCCTGAGGCCCCTGAGAACTCTCTGCATATATCCACAGTAGCTCTTTGCTTGTGAGTCATAGAAGTCCTGCCCTATCCACGCATCTTGTTGTTCTGATCCTGGAGCCGCTCCACACAGTTCTTCATATAGATCCATATTTGTGAAAGTGACGATGCAGCAGGAGTTTTCAAATGCATTTCTCAGGAATAAAAGGATCTTGAAGGAGTAATTCTGAATAACTCAAGCAGGTGCAAAGTCCGCGGGTACTTTTGTATCTGAATCCCTTGTAGCTAATTTTCCAAAGGAAACTATGCGATTAGTTTCCTTTTGAACATTAGCTACAGGGTACATGAGTTCATAAATATTTTCAGCCATTGACACCTGCTGTTTCCGCTGGGCAGCTGCATGTTTGAAAATATATGTAAAAGAGACCTCCCGCCCCCTCCCACACACACAAACACACACACAAGTGTGCCTCTTAATGGAGTTGTCCTTAATTGTTATGGCCCCTGTGGTCTCAACAGATCTGGTGTGCAAACAGTTTAGAGCTATGTGGTCTCAACATACCTTGCCCAGTTAGTGAAGTCCGTGTAGGTAGGAGCATTTAAAGAAGTGCGACACTCCCCCAGGAGGAGGGTACTGGGTTTTGATAAAACTCCTGCACCCAAGTGTTACAGGAAGAGTCTGGGAAAGTCTGAGTTATGAGAAGCCATTTGTACCCTATAGTCTGGGGTGCCCATCTCTCCACAGAGGGATGCCATGGGGCCTAATACTTTCAAAGGGAACATCCAAAGGAGTGCTTTCTCCCAACAGATAAAGTGAATTATTCCTCTCCAGGAAAGGTTTCTGGGGTTTAAGGACAGGATTGCCCAGGACTTACAGGAAGGAAGATGCTTTGGAGTTCAAAGGAGTGAGCGGTTGGATGTTGGTGTGTTAAAGGCAAGTTGCATTATTTGATTTCCATAAATTTAACTAGTATTGAGCTTATTTGCCTGTATTTGCATGCTTATTCATGTAAATCAACTCATTTAAATACCCATATTGGGGTTTTTTTGGGGGGGAGATCATGCACGGTATTTCAAATACCACATGTTATCTCCATGTTAAGGCTTTTACTGCGTGGTAAATGCTATTTACCACACATTAAAGTCCTAACGCAGCTTAGTAAATGACCCCTATGTTTATATCTGAGACAACAGTGAGAAAGATGACTTGGCCAAAGTCACAGGGAGCATTATTTATTTATTTGTTCATTCATTCATGTAAAAGATCTTTTTCTCACTCTAACCACCATTTAGATCAGGGCACATTTAACATACACTGGATTCCATTATTGGAATCTGAATGCTAGCTTCCCCAGTTCTTAGCCTATTGCTCTAACCACTGGATGCTCCTCCTCCATTCCACTCCAATATTATATATTTATTATAAGGCATCCTAGCCAAGTTACCATATAAAAGTCAAAATTATGACTATTATTGCTGCTTTAACAGTCCCAGTAATGCCAGTGAGCCTTCACAGCCTCCTATATGTGCCGTAAAACACATTCTCCAGGTGCAAGGACAGAAAAAATATATTATGTTTTTGCAGCTGAAAGGGGTTTTACCTTTTCCAGTCACGTCTGATATAATTTTTCTCAGGATGGTGTCTGATACCATAATCCAACAATTTATACTGGCTTAAAGATATTTTCTTCACTTGAGGAAAGTGAACAAAACAGAGAGAGAATGAGATACATCTTAAAAAATGCATGCTGTGGCCTAAGACAACTATCTAAGGCCAGGTCTCTAGATATATCTACATATCCATTAAATGGTACATATGTATTTATAAAGAACCAACTTGTTATAGCCACCTAAGTGGAACTTATAGTACAATAATAGTGGAGCATGCTGATATATAGAGAGATGCATAGAACTCAATCTCTGAACCACTATGATTTTTTTTTTCTTTTTTGAATGTAATAGTTATATATATACAATGCAATCATATGGAGTAAAACTGAACTCTCTCTTAATACCTAGCATATTCTCATATAATCATAGCCCTATACATTTTTATATAGGGCCTTTTAAAAAAACCAAACAAACCGTGAAGAACTTTTGTGTGTGTTGTAACATATGTGATACTCTAAAAGTCCCCTCTTAATGCAACAGAATGTAATAATAACGTTTTTAATGCACGCTGAAAACCATCTTTTGCTCACAGTTCAAAATCATATGTAACAGTACTTATCTCGTATAGCCAACATGATAATGTCAGTTGACGAAAACTCTTTCTCAAACCACCGACACAGAAGTGTTTTGGCATCTAAAAATGCCTGCTTCCAAGGCTTCCATTTACATCACAAACTTGAGCTACTGCGTGCGTATATGCTCACTAAAGGCAGCACAGATGTATTTGAACTAAAATCAAACATCACATGATCCATTATAACCAATAGAATAGATAAAGCATTTCCTATGCAAAACCACACTGCATTAGCTGGTAACCCATTGTAAAGGTATAGTCCAGTGTTCCTCAACCTGGGTTCCACAAGACCAGCCCAGGGGGTCCCCTAGAAGAGAGAGACAAGAAAGTTTAGCTAGGGTGAAAATAAGTGGACTGCTGCTTTCTGTGATTAGCTGAGCTGCTGCAAAAGGTCAGGAGAGTGAGAGAGTGGGGCCTGTTATGGCCCTGAAAACTTCACCCCCACATTGCTGCAGACCAGGGATAGAGAGGGGCCATTTGCACCCATTAGAAGCGTCAAACTGCAATTATGGCGTGTTTAGTGGAGGTGGGGAAGAGCAGAACCAATTGTAAACCCCACCGCTGCACTTCATGTGGGTGTGGGGAAGAGAGGGGCCGATTGCAGCTGTCAGAACCTTTGCAGCCTCTCCTGCACACTGAGGAAAGCTGGGTTTTATCACAGTGGTGAGAAACCTTTCCCACTGCTGCCAAGGGCTCTGCCACTGGTCTGACAGAGAATGAGCAGAGGAGAGCTGCACCAAAAAAAAGTGAGTAGAATAACTCAAAAGAAGAAATGGGACTAGGGTTGACAGTATGAGGGGAAAGAGAGAGGGAAGAAGAAATGAGACAGGAATGAAGAGGGAGACAGGAATCCATGATTGTCCTGGTAAAGGGGAGTGAGAGTGGATGGCAGCCTATCAGGGGAAAGATGGAGAGGCGCCATAGTGGATAATACATAAGAACATAAGATATGCCATACTGGGTCAGACCAAGGGACCTTCAAGCCCAGTATCCTGTTTCCAACAGTGACCAATCCAGATAGGTATCTCTGGTACATAGAGAGTAGGTTCCAGGTAACCAAATGTAGGGCAATAAGGAGAACACCCACAGCAGGTACAAAGAAGGCATTAGCCCTATAGCGATTCTATGAACAACTTTGCTTAAGATGCTGAGATGAACAACCTGGTTTCTCCTTTATGGAATACTTTTAATCACACAGGAAATTGTAGTGAAAATTCATCTCTCACTGGAACAATTGAGTGCAATAAGGGGAGAATTCCCTCCGAGCAGCCTGCAACTTCGCAGAAAAATCAGGATACAGCATTGCCATATTTCAACTCCAAAATCTTCCTATAAGCAATAAGGATCTTTGTTTTGTCCTAAAGCTCAGATATTTAACAATGATTTACTGCGGACTGTTGCCATTCGGCTCTCCTGCGCCAAGTCTATTCGCATGCTCGGCAATGATGCTCCTGCTCGCGGTTGAAAGATTGAGGGCCTCTGGAATGCATATCATGATTTCATTGATTTGGCATGCAAAAAACAAAGAGAAGTGTGTGGGGGCCCGTGAAACATTTTGAAGCTGAAAAGGGGTTCATGTTCCCTGAAAGGTTGATAACCCCTGGTATAGTCCAACAATCTCTACTTGTGACAGTTTTTAATAAGTGGGTGTTGCACCCGTCGGTCGCAAACGGCTGTGACCTCTGTTGCTCAACTCTCTTTTGCCTGCTCCAGTGATTTCAAGAAGCATTTCAGCTTTAGCCTGCAAATGCTGCTATCCCCAGCGTCCCCGGGATGGCGTGGGTGATCCCGGACGCCATCTTGATGATGAAGTTACCTAGGGCGCACGCACATCTGCCTCCTTCTTATTCCCATCAAGGCGGGAACCTCTGGGGCATTCTCACCTGTGACGTCACTCGCCAAGAGGTATTTAAACCCTACGCTTCCTACCATCCAGCGAGTTAGCAAGGACTTCTGTCTTGCCTGATTCCACTCCTACGGAGATCTTCTCTGCGCTTCACAGTATTCGTTCTGACTACTGATATTGGACTTAAGGTACCTGCTCCTCGGGGGCCTATTGTGCTCTGGCTATCCGCTCCTCTGAGGGCCATCTATTCTGCAGGTGTCTACTACTTCTGTCTGTGAGTATCATCATCTACCACCTTGATGACAAGACCTCCAGTGTACCCCGTTCCTCGTGCCACTACCGAGCGCTTTCTGTTGCCTGCCTCATCTCTACCAAGTGAGTGCCCTCGTCTTCTCTGCTCCTCTGCTACGAGTGCTTCTCTCACTTCTCCAAGTGTGCTGCGGGCCACTACCGGATCACATCTAGAAGCATCTCCACTCCAGAGGAGCTGCCCTGGCGTACCCTGCTCTGCGGACCATTACCAGGAGGACCAGCTTTGCACCACTTCACTCCAGACTGAGTATATACCCACCTAGTGGGATACCTATGTTTCTGCTTAATAAAATCTATTACTGTTGTCTGCCTATTGAGGCTAGAGCCTGTCGTAGTGAGTCTCCTCAGAGCTCCTCCCTGTAGGTGGAGCCAACTCTCACTACGAACCAGGGGTCCACAACCACACCGAACAATAACAGTGGGATACAGACTTTCATGATAGTTCGTACTAAGGCTTCTCATTCCATGTTCATATTTAAGCCCAGTGGATACAGAGGGGCTGATGCAATAAGACACTCATTAAAACGGGCGCTCATTTTGAACGCCCATTTTCCTAACCCACACACAGCTACATCCACTGGGTACCCAATGCAATATTAAAATGAGATGCTGTGTTAAAAAGGATGTGCTAGGAAAAAAGTGCATCCCTAGTGTTCAAATGTATCAGGCACCCACAACTGCAACAGGCGTGCGTCCATTTTATCCCACATCAGGCTGATTTCACCTCTTGCTTTGGTGCTTATATATTTTGCATGCAAAGTGATTTTTTTTTTTTTTTTACATCAAGCCATTACATTGTCCCTTTATTTTTATACACGTACAATAGCAAGGGATGAAATCGGCTTGAAGCAAGATAAAACAGATGCGCACCCATTGTAATTCTGGACGCTCAATGTATTTTTTAATTTCTCATGAGCCTTTGACTCGTGGATTGACTTAACTCCAGCTCCGGGGCTGGAGTTAAATTTGCTGCGTTAAAAATTGTGCGTTGGGTGACCGGTGATTTTTCTGCATCAGGGGGATAACAGCTAATAGCCTCATCTACATGGAATTTACAGGTGATGAGCGCTATTGGCTATGCATTTGTTTGGGGGGATACGCTAATCTCCTTATTGCATCGGGTGCTAGTCTGGTGTGTCCAAATAAAACGCATGTAAACCTGGGCGCTAGGCTGGGCAGACTTTATTGCATCAGCCCCAGAGTGTTTAGTCTATAGATACAGTTTAGTTCTCTTTCTGCGAGCTGTTTTTCAACATCACCCCCTCTCTGATTGATCTTAAGTGATCAACCACAAACCATTTCAGATCTTCACAATTATGTATTTTTTCAATGCAGTTTGTCACTATTGAGACTGACACCGTACCAGTTGTTGTCCAGCTTCGGTGTTCAATAAGCCAGATTTTAACTATGTGTTTTGTTTTGCGCACGTACAGTAATGTGCACGGACATAGTATCACATAGATGATGTATTGTGACAAATGTGCAACGTTTTAAAGTATGCATACATTTAGGGGATGGAAAAACAAATGTATTTATTTTATTTATTTATAACTTTTCTATACCGAAGTTCAAATAACAGAGTTACTTATCACTACGGTTTACATTTCAACCATAAAATAGACAGTAACAAATAATTGTCTTACAATGAAACAAGGAGGAAATAAACTTGGATAACTTAAGCAAGGGGGAAAAAAAATTGTTACAATTCCAAGGTATAGGGGTACATCGTACAACCCACCTATCTCTCATGGCTGATCGGCCCTGTCATGGACTCAGATTTAAAATCAGCTGATATCATTGTAACCTGACTATTCTGACCATGGGAATATGCAATAAGTGGGGCATTCTTCAAACAGAGATGCAGCTGCAAATCATGCTAATAATGATTAATAATTTCAAATTCTTGTCACAAATAAAGAAAATGGAAGTATGTATGTAGCTATCTTCCTCCTTTGGTTTGCTATTATGATGGCCAAGCAGCTGAGTTCTGTCAGAAAAAAAAAAGGCATATTTATATGTGGTTCGAACTGCCCTTCTTGGATAACCCCTGTTCAGGAAACCTTTCTTATATCTCAATGGCCTTGAACAGAATCATTTCTGTCTAAAGAACTAACTAACCAGAAGAACTTGTTTTAGTGCAATAGGGTGACAACTGCTGTAATGTAATAGACTATTGAGCTCAGTTTCCTTTCTATAAAGAATGGTGTTAAAGCTATAATCTGTATATTTGATGAGAATATTAAGAAAGGCTATCTTCCGCTTGTCTGACTGTAAAATAAAATGTAAATTCATATCATACTGGTTAATCCAGTTATGAAAAATATAGTTGTTCATCTGGGCCAGTCCAAATCATAAAGAAGTCGTCTAGGAGCGATTCTATAATGAAGGAGGGTGAGACGGCTGCTTCAGGTAGAAACATTTTCGAAGCAGTAGCAAGTGACTCCTCCATCCCCAACCCCCCCCCCCCTCCCCTGCAGAGGCTGCCTCACTTTTTTCAATTCCCCAATTCCCACCCCTCCACTGAGGCCCCTATGATGCCACACAGGATGATGTAATGGCATGGTTTCCTTTCCCTGCTAGCACTAAGAAGGTTCCCTCGGCAGAAGAAAAAGCCCTCACCAGCGTTTTCCCTGCAGCACTGGCTGTAGGGAATCGCCGGCAGCCCCAAAGGGCCTCTTCTTCTGGTATGGGGGTATTCCTATAGCTGGCAGGGAGTGGGAACCTCACCAGCATGTCATTGTTCCAACTGCTGCAGGGTCTTCCCTATTGTTGGTGGGGAAATGGGAACCCCGCTAGCATAGCATTGCTCCTTACCACACTTTTTCACACACACACACACAGACACTCACACACACGCGTCCAGGCATTCATAGGCAGTCAAACCACAGGCATTTCCCTTGCAGAGTGAGAGGTCCAGAGAATATGTGTATCTGTGTGTTTATGTGGGAAAGAATGCCTGCATGTGTGTGAGATTTCTTGCATGTGTGAGAGACTGTGTGTGAGAGAGGGCATTTGTGTGTGGCATTTGTGTGTGGGTGACTGTCTCTCTATGTGTGTGTGAGAGAATGCCTCTGTGTGTGTATGTGTGTGTATATGTATGTGTGAGAGAGAGCGAGGTTACAGTATGTGCACCCTCCTCCAATCTACAGCAATCTCAGTGTGATTGGAAATCTAGAGTTCCCAGGTGTGGAAAGAGGGAGATTTTTTTAAAATCCTTATTAGTTTTAATTATTGGATATGCTATGTGTTTTGAAATATTTTATTGGGGTTTGATCATTTTTTAAACATTTTTATATGTGTTTTTAATTACTGAATGATGTTCTATTCATCAGCTGGTTTGACATTCCTTTTATTGGTATAGTTGATTGTTTATATTTCTTGATTGTATTTGAAGTTTGCACTGCATGCAGAGTCTGGCTTCTTGAAATTTCCAGTTCAGTTTTTGTCTGCATGTTTTCATTTATACTTTATGGTCTCTTTATTCTGTATTTGGTGAGAGTCTGTCTTTGTTCCACATGTGGGACTGAGGTCAGGTATTCTGCTAGCATGTAATTTCTGTGTAGAGATTTACAATAGCCTGACTTGTTCTATTTTCCTAACAGAAGGTGTATTGGTGATTAGGGCCTGGTGTAATATTTACAGTATGGCTTTTTCATAGGTAGGGTTGTTACTGTTTGAGGGCTGGCAGTTATGGTATGGAAGATTTATTTTATTGTAATTGCAGTTCTGTTTTTTCATGGCTTTCTGTGAGCCAAGTCCACACCCAACACACTTTACGATAGGCCTAATGCCATATGGGATTGAAGTGTCTTTTTTGCAGTGCATGTAAATATAATATATATGTTGTTATAAGTGATATTTTTACCTCAGAAGATTGTAGTTTGAATATATTTTTCCCATATAAAATCTCCCTTTTTAGGTTGGGGAAATGGTTAATGAGAAATTTTATAATGGAAAAAAATTGCATAATTTTTAATTGTGAGGGAAAGGGGGAAGAAAAGCTATAAGGTTGACCTAGGCCATCTAAAACACTTGCACTGTCCCTAAAAGTGTACCACACATAGACTCCCTTCATTCACCAGTCTCCAATATCTCCAGGGCGCAGATTCTGGGGAAGGGTGGAAGGCAGGTTACAGGGATCCCAGGAGGGTGGCAGGGTTGCCAGCTTCCTGGAAATATTGTCACTATTCTACCTGCCACTCATCTGGGAACTCTCTCCCCCTACCTCCCACCCTTCCCCAACATTACAAATCACTGAAAGGGACAGAGTCGACCCCACCCCCACCTCCATAGCCCTCTTGGTGAGTTCATCTGCACCATTCCTTGAGGTGGAGGGCATCAGTTCATCCTTTGTCTCAGGCAGCAGTTTGCCTTGTGCCATCCCTGATGTCGTCAGTGTACTGTTCCTCAAAAAAATTAATGGGTTGAATGAGAAACATCTAAAAAATGTTGTTCAGAATCGGCAATGTATAAGTTTGCTGTTAAGGTTATTGATGTTTGGGTGGATCCTTGGACACTGGGGCAGCTGACAACGCCCACGGGGGGGCAGTCCCGTGAGGGACCACGGTGTCAGGCTAGACTCTGGACACACAAACACAGATTTGAATCTTTATTTAAACAGTTTTGGAAACCACCAGATGTGGCAGTAGTGAGTAGTAGATGTTGAGCCCGGCTGGGCGAATATCCCACAGGACGCTGGAACAGCGAATCCTCTTCTTGGCTGTGCTGTAGTGGAAAGAGACTAAGAGTTATGAGTAAGTACACAATGAGAAACATACAGAGTCCCAGGTAGAATAGGAGAAGCTCTGAGACAGGGAGAGTAGGCCCTCAAGGAGCGAGTACCTGATCCCTTAGAGCAGAGAGACTCAGTGGTATTGTACTCGCACAGCGAATCCACTAGACGAGAGGTCTGGCACTGGAACAGAGGGCAGGCCCTCGAGGAGCAAGTACCTGGTTTCAGGGAAGCAGTACTGTGGAATAGATGGTAGTTGTACTCACAGATGGAAACTGTTTGTGAAGTCTTCCAAGTAGAAAGGGTTGTAGATGCAGGCAGCGACTCAGGGAACATGGGCCCTCGAGGAGCGAGTACCGGTTTCCTGATAGCACCTGAAAGAAGCAGAAGAGGCCCCCGAGGAGGGGATACCCCATTAGCAACCCCGAAGGGTGTAAGAGTTCCAGATAGCGCTGGAGTGGCAGAGCAGCTTCGGTATGGAGAGTGAATCCCATCCGTAGTGTTCCGGGTTGCTAACTCGATTAGCTAACAAAAGTAGTAGGCTTAAATATCTGGGCAGTGTGATATCGTCTCAGGGGGATGCTCCTGAGGTTCGCGCCAACGAGGAAATAAAGATGAGGGCGGCGTGTGCGCGCGCGCCCTATGGTACCTTGGAGGAGCATGGCGGGAAGCAGCACCAAAGCCAGTTCGGGTCGCCAGAGAGGTTGGCAGACAGACGCCGTGGCAGCCAGTAGTCCGAGGTGAGTGGGAGGAGCCGCAAGAAGAGTGAGGTAGGCGGGGTGAAGCCGTTGCAGACCGACGGTTGCACATTTGCAACATCTGGGGACACAGCTGCTCCTATGGCAATTCTTTTACACTGGATGTAAAATGTGCTTCCTGATATATGAAATAGGAATCCGGTCATATAGTAAAGATGGCATTGTTTTACTAAGGATCTACTACCTGACCATGTGAAAGCCCAAATAGGAATGATATGCAAATTAACAAAGAAGAAAAAGTCAAGAAAAGTCAATCTAACACACTGTTTGTGACAGTTGATCTTTTTTTATCAAGGACTATCCACTGAATTAAAGAATCACATACAAATAAACATTTCTACAAAATAATATTTTTTAGGGACCTTCAGAATCTAAACAGAGTCAGAGACTTCCATTCAAAGAAGTATCAGTCATCAGTCCTATTAGACTGCATTAAGAAAAAGCAATTTGTTAAAGTCTAATTTCTAAATATTTGTAAGGTTAAATAAGGAAGTGGAGTGATATACATTATGATTTTTTCAATCACAATATGATGCCATCATATATCGGGGTGTAGAGGAATATTTTATTTAAATTAATGCATTATGTTTTACTTGCAATAATGGTAGACTTCATAGAGCAGAGGCGGTTCTATAATGAAGAAGGGTGAGGCAGCTGCTTCAGGCAGCAAAATTTTGGGAGTGTCAGCAGGCATCTCCTAAAATATGCCTGTGGTGGCCACCTCACTTTATATTTGGAATGCTAATGCAAGCGGGGTTCCCACAGGCTGCCAGTAGAAAGAATGCAGCACTGCAAGGTGATTCCTGTGGTGCAGGAACCACTGGATGATTTTTCTGGCTGGGTTCTCATTCCCTGCCAGCCCAGTAATGAACATGCTGCCAGTGACATGCTGGCAGAGTTCCTGTTCAAAGCCAGCAGAAAGATGACCCACAGTGGACCTCATCCCAGCGAGGCAGTGACTGAAGAAGTTGCTGTGTGTGTGTGTGAGAGAGAGAGAGAATGAACTTCTGGCATGAGAAAAAGAGAAAGCTTGCTTGTGTACATGAGAGAGAGACAACTTGCTTGTGAGTGTATGAGAGAGACAGCTTGCTTATGTGTGTGTGAGAGACAGGTAGTTTGTTTGTGTGTTTGTGTGTGTGTGTGTCAGAGAGAGAGAGGCAGCTTGCTTGTGTGAGTATAAGATGCAGCTTGAGTATGAGAAAGAGAGAGAGACAGTGTGTATGCATGTGAGAGAGGCCCTTGTGTTGGTGTATGAAAGAGAGAGAAGCAGCTTGCTTGTGTGTGAGAGAGAGAGCCAGATTGCTTGTGTGTGTAAGAGAGAGATTGAGAGGGAGACAGCTTGCTTGTGTGTGAGAGAGAGTCAGCTTGCTTGTGTGTGTGAGAGGCAGTTTGTGTATGTGAGGGAGAGAGAGAGGCATCTTGCTTGCATGTATGAGAGAGAGAGACAATTTATGTATGTGAGGGAGAGAGAGAAAGGCAGCTTGTTTGTGTATGTGAAGGCAGTTTGTGTGTGAGAAAGAGAGGGTCAACTTGTTTCTGTGTATGAGAGAGAGAGAATGGCAGCTTTCTTGTGTATGAGAGAGAGGCAGCTTGCTTGTATGTATGAGAGAGGCAGTTTGTGCGTGTGAGAGAGAGAAGCAGCTTGCTTGTGTGTATGTCTAAGAGGCAGCTTGTGTGTGTGAGAGTGAGAGAGGCAGCTTGCTTGTGTGTGTGTGAGAGCGAGCTTGTGTGTGTGTGTGTGTGTGTGTGAGAGAGAGGCTATGTTTATGTTTGTGAGAGACCCTGTGTGTTTGTATTTGTGTGAGAGAACCTCTGTGTGTGAGAGAGTGAGTGAGCCTGAATGTGTGTATATGTTTGTGAGATAGTCTTTATGTGTGTATGTATGTGAGAAAGTGTGTGTGCATGTATGTGTTGTGTGTTTGTAAGAGAGCCTGTATATGTGTGAAAGAGCCTGTGTGTGCCTGTATGAATGTAAGAGAGCCTATGTGTATGTGTGTGAGAGAGGCTATGTGAGTGTATGTGTATGAGAAAGCCTGTGTATGCATGTGTGTGTGAAAGACAGCCTGTTTGTATGTTTGTGACCCTGTGTGTATGTGTGAGAGAAAGAGCCTGTATGTATGCATGTATGGGTGTGTGTGTGAATGTTTGTGAGAGAGCCTGTATGTGTGTCTATATGTGTGTGAGAGAAACTATGTGATTATATGTATGTGTGTGAAAGAACCTATATGTATGTGAGAGAGACTGTTTGTACATATCTGTGTGAGAGAGCCTGTGTGTATGTGTGTTTGTGTATGTTTTTGAGTAGCCTATAAATATGTATCTGAGAGACTTTGTCTATGTGTGAGAGAGAGGGTAAAGTTTGTGTATTTCCCCCCCCCCCCCCCCCCCCCCAAACCATGACAATCTCAGGGTTAATGGAAATCAAAAAATCCCATGTATGGAGAATGATTTTTTTTTTTAATTAGTTTTAATTGTTGGATGCTATTTGATATGTCTGTTTTGAAATATTTTATTGGGTTTTTGAAACTGAAAAACATTTTTTAGTTTAATTATTGAATAATGATCTGTTCATCAGCTTTTTTTAAAATATTTCTTGTTTCTATAGTTTTGCTATTATGATTTATGTATTATATTTTGTGTTTTTATTATTGTTTTATGCAGAATGATGATGTTTCTGTTTTTCTGTTGTTGCACTGCATAGAGTCTGCCTTCTTGTGGTTTCCAGTTTTGTCCACATGTTTCTATTTTTACTTTACAGTGTTTTTGGTGAGAGTTCATCTGTGTTCTGCATGTGTGACCAAGGTGAGGTATTTTGTTGGAATGTAGTTTCCGTGTAGGAATGCATAGCAGACTGGCTTGTTCTGTTTTCCTAATAGGAGGTGTATTGATGTTTTAGGGCATGGTGTAATATTTGCAATGTTGCCTTTTCATAAAATAGAGTTCTTACTGTTGAATGGTGTTTAGTGCTGTTTTGGTATGGGAGGTTTACTAAATTGTAATTGTAATTCAGTTTACATATAGCTTTCTGAGGGCCAAGCCCTCATCAAACACAGTTTACAATAGGTTTAATACCATATGGGTTCAAAATATCTTTTTTGCAGGGTTTTCTGGTAAGCACCATAAAAGTGCATGTAAAAATAATATACTCGTTATGATATTTTAACCTCAGAATTCTATGACTGATCTTTTTCATGTAAAATAGATTGTTATAAATGCACAAATTTTAATTATGTATGGTGAGGGCTGGGAGGAAGGAAACCCAAGGCAGTAAAGTTTGCCTAGAGCGCCTGATACCCTTGCACCAATTTGGAGAGTCTACAACACACAGGTGGCAAATGCTGGGCAATTGGAGGCACATCTTAGGGTTCCTGGGAGTGTGTGGCATTCTGTAGCGTTTCAAATCATCAAAACGACCAGACTCCAAGTGAAACCCCCGATTTGGTCCTCTCGACGATTTGACCTGTGCTGTAACTTGGGAGAGGGGGAGCTTCATCTTATCCCTCGCCTCAGGCAGCAGATTGCTCTGATCCGCCCCTGTCCGAGAGATCCAGGTGTGAAATTTCTTCTGACGTGGATGTCACAAAATGTGGTTCCACATCGGGACTGGATCTTATGGGACTGGATTTTATGATTCAAACAGTATAATGTGGGGACTGTGTTTTCAATTTAAGGCTGAAGTAATGTACTGACACGCAATCTGTCTTTCATGATAAGCTCCCCCATGGGGGAGAATCAGATTGTGCTTCCGTTATAAATCCCTGTTACTATCTTTCAGCATAGATTCTTAGATTTTCCTGAGTTACCCTGCTGTGGGACAGCTCTATCTGCGCAGTCCCCATTTTTTACCTATTTTCCTGGGAAAAGGATTTTAAGTTTAAGGTGCTCACTTACAGAGGCCCTGGTAAAGAGTGGAGACTGAGTCCCTTAACCCAGCCATTTTCAGTCCAGGATCTTTGGAGACCTATTGTTGCTGGAGAAGGAAGTGTTTGCACCCTTCCTTTGTTTCTTTTGGTTTTCCCTTTTAAGTAAGATTTTTTTTTTCTGCTGGTGTTTTTTATGGACTGAGAACCCTAGGGCCCAGGAAGTAGGTGCCTTTCACCTAGAAAGGACATGTTGTGTCATTGAGGATAAATGGATTCACATCCATTACTAGTAATAAGTTGGAAAGCAATATATGAAGGGTCTGACTATTGAGTCAGGTGAGGAACATCTGGGCAAATAATGAGAGGGTGCCTATAGAGGAGAGGAGAATCAGAAAGACTTCAGGAGAGGTATGCAAATTGTGACCTTTTCATCCTTTAAGCAATTGGGACTAGGATTCTAAACATTCCCCAACGGGAAGAATCTACCAGTAGATTTGGAAATTGGGAGAAGGTTTACACTTTCTTCAATATGATTAATTGGAAAGATGAAGGAAATAAATTACTAAGGAACTGGCATTCATAAATTCTAAAGACTGTGCCTGGAAAACTAAGGTCACAAATATTTTAATTCTCAGTCTGTAAATCAGTTGGATTTAATATCAAGAGCTGCAAAGAACAACCCTTACTGCATTTTACAACTAATCAGTAAAAGTAAGTAGGAAACCATACAGCTTCTAGCGTGATTACTGTTGCTTTAGTCTCTTTGGAGATTACCAGTGCTGTTTACAGAGGGACTTGAAGGGCAATAACAACGTGAAAGGGCCCTAAATTAAGCTTCCCTCCACAGGGAGCTCTGGACACGGAGATTTTTTTAAGCACTTACAGGCTGATGCAATAAAGCATGCCCAGCCTAGTACACAGGTTTACTCGTAATTGGACGCACATTTTGGGCACACAATCATAGCATCCGATGCAGTAAGGAGAACAGCATGTCCATAAAATACGTCCTAGCCAAAGCGTGTTGGATATTTATTTTTTATATATTTATTTAGAGGTCTTGTATACTGTTGTTCCAAGTGAAAATCACTGGTTCACCACAGTTCATGACATTTACATTTATAAATATTAGAGAACACTGAGTACATCAACAACATACACTATTATTAGTTACCGGGCAATGGGTAGAGTATTCGAGTGGTAGCTTAGGAGGGTATTAGGGGGAGATAAGGGGGTATAAGGGTGAAAATAGGAAGAGAGTTAAGGTGAGAAAGTAATCCTTCAATCAGTTTGTGTTGAGTTGTATGCATTTTGGAACAGCCATGTTTTCAGGATAGTGGATACTGCCCATCACCTTTAAATTCCATATAAATGAAGACTTTAGCTATTACCAACCAATGCAGGAAAGTGCATCCAAAGCTGGGTACACCCAACATATACTTTTTTACGCCGGAAAATTAACTCCAGCTCTAGCGGTGGAGTAAAGTTTACTCGCAGTCAAAGGCTCATGAGAAATATAAACAATTTGGTCCTCTGTGTTGCAATAAATGTGCCCCTTGGAGGGAAGGGTTGTTCAGAGAGATTAGTATAAGATTTAGTTATTTGGGGTTAGAATAAAAAAAAAATGTATATAGGGATTAGTGGATCAGAGCATGATGATTAGCTAAAGGATACCTTAAAAAAAACATGGGTAATTGCTTTACTTTTGGTAAACAAACAGGCATTGCAGATTTCTGTAACTTCATGTAAGCGATACACTTTTGCTAGGAACGCACAATTTGGACATCCATGCACCTGATGCAATATACTCTTGAGCTCCAGAAATTCATATTTCTCCCTAGTGTTCCCGCTTTGATTTCATTCTCATTAGAATGTTGCATCGGGGATGTGGATGCGCTCGCGTTAGGAAAATGGGTGCACGTCTTATTGCATCAGCCTGTTGGTGAGAACTCTGCAAATAGGGTCCAAACTGAGATGTCAACCTTATGGGTCTATAATCTGGGGTTTCCCACCCACTGGTTACATTTATCACAAATATTTAGAAATTAGACTTTCACAAATTGCATTTTCTTAATGATGTTTCATGGGACTGATGACTTTGAATGGACGTCTGTGACTCTGATTAGATTCTGAAGGTCCCCATAAGATATTATTTTGAGTGATGTTTATTTGCATGTGATTCTTGGATTCTAACATTTTTTGTGCCTCTCTATGACAGTCCATCATCACTCCTTTAAATGAGTGTATTAATAATGCTGCAATACATATAGTCATTGATGGAGGTGGATTTTTTTTTGTTTTTATGCATATTGATATTCTCATTCTACCTTATTTTGGGCTTTGATTGTTGGGAGGTATTGAAATGGAGGTGTCAGAGGCTCTGACTTAATACCTGTTCCAGCAGCAGGTGTAGTTGAGGAAAGGTCATTAGGGGAAATATGGAAGAAATTGAAAGTGAAAAAGACAAATGGGTCTTTTCCCATTCTGGAGCTATTGATATTGATGATAGGGGCGATGGAGATAACAGAGCTAATCCTGTTAGCAGAGATGCCAGCTCAGCCATAAACTGGAGGAGAGAGCACTGGGAATCCCACCGGGGAAAACACACAACATTTTCTTTCCTTGCTGGAGATTTTCGGCACTGACCTTAGGCATCTTATCCAGCAATGTGCTGCTTCTGTGATACAGTTTGTATCAGAGGTTTTAAGCAAAACCAGTTTTGCACCACACATGCTTTTTCTGATTGAGTCTCTTATTAAATCCCCAAATAGTAGTCAAAACAATAAAGACTTTCGTCTTACAGAAGTTGTCCATTTCATCCCCCAGTTCCTTTTTGTTGGGTGTCCTGAGTGCAGGGGTACACGATTGCCTTGGGAGCCCACAAACTCCTTCTTTTACTCTCTTTCTTGTTTCTCTCAGTTCAAGGGCCCTGATTGCCGTGGTTCTTTCTGGCGGGGAGGAGGATTTCACTTGCGGGGCCTAAGGCACATAGGAGTAGCAGCACTACTCACAATCTCTCAGTCTCCTCGCTCAGGTGTGCTCACAGTTAGGATGTCCTTGCTTTTGGGGGGGGGGGGGCACCTTGTATTCTCACAAACAACACTGGACATGCTGGTGGAGTGTTCCCAAGAAACAAAAAAATGATTGCAACCAAAAATACCTTCAGTCCAAATAGCCAAATAGATTCTCCAATTGATCTTCCCAAATAAATTCCAAAAGGATTGCTTGCTCAACTGAGTGAGTGTCTCTTTGCATGGAAGGTAGTAGGAAAGGTCCCAACACTGCTAGTGTTAGAAGGTGGAATCCTTCTGGGGTACTGGGGTCTCCTCTCTCTTTGTCTGATATTACTTTGGACTTCGGTAATAGAAAATTCCAAAACAGCAAAACACAAAGTGCTTCTCCTTCTCATAAGCAGGAACTGGTGACAAATATTCCTCCCAACAAAACAGGAATAAAACGCTTAAAAACTGCACTCAATTTCTCCACTGGCAAGACACTGTTGTCCCTCATTTGTATGGCAGGCAGGGAATCACAGTTCTTTATCCCGACCTCCTCCAGGCAATGGGGGATCTCCTTCTGGGTAGGACCCAGGCTCCACACAAAACTCTTCAAAAACAAATCTCACTCTCCCACAGTTCTTCTTCCACTCTATTCCTAAACACACTCCCTGCCAGACTATGGGGTGCAGAGACAGGAATCTGCCTCTTCCCCTGAATCAGGCTGAGGAGCGTAAAATTAGGGAATCCTCTGCAAAACCTTCCAGCTTCTCTAAAAACTCCCAAAGCAAAATGCCACCTTGCACCTTGTGCTCTGCCTGCTTTTATGCAAGCTGCTGACCAATCCAGAGCATTCTCACAGGAGGTGCCTGCAAGGGATGGTCTGCAAAATGCCTACCTCCTACCTAAACCTATTTAGGGCTTAAGCTAAGGACAAACTAACAAGCAGGGACCTAGAGGGTCCTTTCCCTTTCCTCATATACAGAGTGGTAGCTACAGTTCTAGGCAACAGTGTTTATGACTGCATCAGGCTTCCAAGAAAGCACTGGGGTAACCTGCCCGGAACAGTTACAGGCCAAAACAACAGTGAGTCAACAGCGTCGGGATTCCAAGAAGGCGGGGATAACCTACACTCAGGTGCCATGGTTAAAATCCAAACTTCAGTGAAAATGAAGCGGCCAGATTTTTACAACAGCCTCACTAACTTTGGTGACTGTGGGGTTTATTGTGGAATTTGGTAATAAGACGTAGAAAGGGGAATGATTATTTGGCTAAAGAATTAACCTTGTAGGAAGCAAACTCAAAGGTGGTAAGGCCGGCGGTTGCTTGCAAGCACAGGTTGTGGAGACAATGCTTATAACAGGACTTGGGCGTGCTGGGGACAGATACGGGAAAGCGTTGATGAGGAAAGGATTGAGAGGCTGGGTTAAATGCTGCGGGGGAGGGGCAGTTGGTGTTGGGTTGTCTATGGAAACGTAAATGTTGCACCGTTTACCCAAAGTGGACGAATCTGAACTGGTCAGACTGGATCGGATATTTTGATCTTTGTCTGCCCTCATTTACTGTGTGACTGAGTAAGCAGCCAACAGTCCGACAAGCCTTTGCAGTGAGTACTGTACATCACGGGAGTCATTCTGTTTCATGACGCCTAATGGAAGCAGTAACTGGTGAGACAGCTTCAGCTCCCTCTCCCTTCTCTGCAGCTAAAGTTATTGTTTTCCACAGGGTCCTGCTAGTTGCATGGGCCCCATTCACAGATGCTATCACAAAAGTTGGGGGGGGGGGTTTGTCTTTTTTTTTTCCTGCTGAAACGTTCCAGAACCTTACTCCAGTTTGTGTCAGACTGATAATGGCCTCTAGGAGACATTCCTGTGCCGGCTGGTCATTTAACCACAAGTGGAACTGGCAGACGAAAGACTACATGACACTAGTGATATGCTCGCTTTCTCTAGCTGCTGGCTTTATTACCACCATCATCGTCCTTATTAAAATCCTATAAAATTATTGAATAATGCCCATCTTTATTGGATTGTTTGGAAAGCTCACCCATAGTCTTGCAGTGGTGATGCCCTTCTGACTGGCGATGCAGCACCAGTGCAGTGATGAATGATAATGGCACAGCTACAGATAACGTGAGTGGTGCTAGCATTGCTGCTAAGGTCATTCTCTTGAAGGAATGGCATTTTCCTGACTCCTGATGCCAGCATGGCTCTCCTCACTGATTGCCAATTGTTCTTCAGTTCTTTACTTGCATTCTACCAGAGACCTTTTTTAGCGTCCTGGATTATCAGAGCTCTTATCAGAGACATAGAATGAAAGGAAATCCATGATAAATCAGACCCACTGTTTGTAGGAAATAAACTGGGAGAGACCCAAGTGTTGGAGAAATGCCAAAGCTGGTTTCATCAATCACACTGCCATTGATTTTTCATTATTCTTTGAGTTGAGAGGAGTCACAATGTATTGGGTGTGGGGGAAGTTCACAATTATCTAGTTTAGTAAAGTCCCAAAGGCTTAGTTTATTTCGTTTGCTTCAGGGACGGTGGAAGCATTAGGCAAACTAGGCAGGATGCCTAGAGCGCCACAATTTGGGGGGCAGCAGCAGCAGCACACGAGCTTCACTGCTGCCAGTCTCCCGTCCTCCTTGTCAAGCTCTGGGACTCTCTCTCTCCCCCCTTCTGCTTCCTGAGCTCTGGGACTCTTCCTTTCTCTCCGGGTCACTCTCTCACTCTTTCACCCAGGCTCCGAGAAGTGGATTGTAGTTGTACAGGCATCTCCCGGCCCCCAAGGATTAATCTTTACTGCTAGTGCTGGGGTACATTCAGTGGCGTAGCCACGGGTGGGCCTGGGTGGGCAGGTGCCCACCCAACTTAGACCCAGGCCCACCCAACTGGCACCGGAACTGCAAGGCTGTCGCGGGATCTCATCCCCGCGACAGCGAACAAGAGAACCCACGCCTCGCGCGCCATCACGGCACACATGGGGAAGTGCTGCTGCGGCCGCATGGCCAACCGGTCTTCCTGTTCGGGGGGGAGCGGAAGCGCCGCGCGCAGCTTCGCTTCCTCCCCCCAATGCAGGAAGATCAGCTGCCTCTCCTGCTGCCACCCGTTCTCCTGCTATCTTCGGACCAAACGGCCTGCCGAACTTCCTGTTTGGGGGAGCGGAAGCGCCGCGCACAGCTTCCGCTTTCTCCCCCAAAACAGGAAGATCAGCTGCCTCTCCTGCTGCCACCGGCCTCCTGGTATCTTCGGGCGTCGGGCCGTACTGCCCGCCGATCTTCCTGCTTGGGGGGGGGAGGGAGGAAGCAGACGTTGTGCGCTGCGCTTCCGCTCCCCCCCCCCCGACAGGAAGTTCGGCGGGCAGTACGGCCCGACGCCCTAAGATAGCAGGAGGCCGGTGGCAGCAGGAGAGGCAGCTGATCTTCCTGCTCTGGGGGAGAAAGCGGAAGCTGTGCACGTGCTTGAATGTGTATGTGTGGATGAGAATGGGAGTGTGTGTGGGTGAAAACTGGAGCCTGGGTGTGTATGTGGGTGAGAATGGAAGCTTGAATATGTGGGTGAATGGGAGCTCGAATGTGTGTATGTGTGGTTGAGAATGGGAGCCTGGGTTTGTGGGTGGGTGAGAATGGGAGCTTGAATGTGTGTATATATGGGTGAGAATGAGAGCCTGGGTTTGTGTGGGTGGGTGAGAATGGAAGCTTGAATATGTGGATAAGAATGGGTGCTTGAATGTGTGTATGTGTGGGTGAGAATAGTACCTTAAATGTGTATATGTATGGATGAGAATGGGAGCTTGAATATGTGTGGGTGAGACTGGGAGCATGGGTTTGTGGGTGAGAATGGGAGTCTGGGTTTATGTGTGTGGGTGAGAATGGGTGCCTGGATGTGCGTCTGTGTGTGTATAAGAATATAAGCCTGGGGAGGGGTGAGAAAGTGAGAACTTGAATGTGAGCTTGTGGGGGGTGGGGGGGGGGGGGGGAGCATATGAGAGTGACAGCTTGAGTGTGTGAGAGGGAGTCTGTGAGAGAAAGTGTGTATGTGTGTGTGTGTGTGTGTGTGTGTGTGGAAGGGAAGAAGACAGTAATAGAAGAAAGACACTGAAAAGGAATTAGGAAATGAGCTATAAGGGAAAAAATGGGAAAAAGAGACCAGGACCAACTGATTAGAAAAATACAAAGATCAGACAACAAAGGTAAAAATATATATCTATATTTTGAGATGTTAGCAATTTAAATATAAGCAACACAATCGCTCTCTCAAAATTTATGGACAGGTAGGAGCCGTGTATAAAATCGTAATAATAAGAAGGCTAAAGTACCACAAATCACCGTGAATTATGTTTGTATCATTAAGTAAACCTCATACTTAGGCGTAGATGTGAATGCTATGCTGCATAATTTGGCATTATTTATCAGTAAAAAAACAACTAGTAGACCTGCATGCCTACAGCCCACCCATGTTAACCTTGTGCCCACCCAAAAAATCAATTCTGGCTACGCCACTGGGTACATTTCCTGTTCATCACAGGACGGCAGCAGGAGCTTGTTGGCTTGGGCTCAGGCTGCAGGGTGTGAGGGAATGGGAGTGGGGATGGTAGCAGCCGCAGATGGTCGGTGCTCAGAGGAGCGGTAATGACAGCCTCAGTCCTCTCCTCCTCAGTTCTGCAGCAGCAGCATGTCCAGGAGTGACTAAGGAGACCCCTCCCACTGGTCCACTGGCGGTGCTGAGGGAGGAGATGAAGAAGGTACAGAGAAGGGCAACCAAAATGATAAAGGGGATGGAACAGCTCCCCTATGAGGAAAGGCTGAAGAGGTTAGGGCTGTTCAGCTTGGAGAAGAGACAGCTGAGGGGGGATATGATAGAGGTCTTTGAGAGGTCTTGAACGAGTAGATGTGAATCGGTTATTTACACTTTCGGATAATAGAAGGACTAGGGGGCATACCATGAAGTTAGCAAGTAGCACATTTAATACTAATCAGAGAAAATTCTTTTTCACTCAACGCACAATTAAGCTCTGCAATTTGTTGCCAGAGGATGTGGTTAGTGCAGTTAATATAGCTGTGTTTAAAAAAGGTTTGGATAAGTTCTTGGAGGAGAAGTCCATTAATGACTATTAATGAAGTTTACTTAGGGAATAGCCACTGCTATTACTGGTATCAGTAGCATGGGATCTTCTTGGTGTTTGTGTACTTGCCAGGTTCTTGTGGCCTGGTTTGGCCTCTGTTGGAAACAGGTTGCTGGGCTTGATGGACCCTTGGTCTGACCCAGCATGGCAATTTCTTATGTTCGTATGTTCTTATTGTGCTTGGCCTCATCAGCAGCTATTGTCTGCTCCGTGTCATGTGGCTGGACAGTGGAGAAGCGGCACCAAGGATTGGTGGGAAGGGGGGTAGAAGAACCAACTGCCATGAGGGGAGGGGAGAAGTTAAACAAATAATATGAGAAATCTATCTGCCATAAACCGACTCTTAGCTCAAATGAGCTTATCGTTAAACCCATCTAAAACAGAATTTCTCATTCTATGCCATAAACTAAATAAACAAACCAATTTAGAAGTGAGAACAGCACAGACTAAATATTCCATTTCAAATGAAGTTAAAGATCTAGGAGTAATACTAGATAGCGAACTAAATCTAAAGAAATGTATAAGTAATTTAATTAAAGATGGTTATTTTAAATTACATGTCCTAAAAAAATTAAGTCATACAAATGACTTCAGAATTGTATGCCAAGCCCTCATTTTTTTCAAAAATTAATTACTGTAATGCCATACTCTTAGGCCTTCCGGCATCTTCCACCAGACTGCTCCAACTACTGCAGAATGCAGCTGCCAGAGTACTAACTAAAACTAGGAAAACAAATCATATAACACCTATTCTAAAGGAACTACACTGGCTACCAATAATACATAGAATCTAGAATCCATTTCAAAACTCTACAATGACAAAGTGGAATGGCTGAACGCTGCTCTCCATTTCCATACTCCACAGAGAATTACGTGCTCAACAAGCAATGGCACTTTACCGATACCCTCTCCCAAATCAGCACACCTAAACACTGTGAGAGAGCAGGGCCGCAATTATGGAACTCCTTGCCGCAGGACCTAAGATTAGAACCAAATTCCCGAACGTTGAAGAAGGGAATAAAGACCTGGCTATTTCAGCAAGCTTATGCATAATTAGAGATGACAGCCCTATGTATTTTAATTTTGAACAAATTCTACTTTATTTAGCTACTTTAGCTATAACTTTTTTAGATGCTTTTAGAAAATGTTATTTATTTTATTTCGATGTTTTCCTTAACAAATTTTGTATTTCATTGTATATTTTGAATTATGTGTCTTATATTATATTGTAAACCGATGTGATGTTGCCCACGAACTTCGGTATATGAAAACAAATAAAGAAATAATAAAGAAAACTAAGCTAAACTAGGAGCCACCCAGCCTTGGAGGAGGGTGCTCCTGGTCATCCCCCTGGCTCTGCCCTGCCTCAGAGCTTGCAGACTTTCTGCTGCGACTGGAACATGTCTGCACAGAGTCGCAGAAGGGAACACTGGCCAGGAAATGGAGAGGCCTGGGTGACACTGTGCTGCAGCTGCCCTCTGGGGGAAAGGGGTGAAAAGCTGAAGATTTGCCTAGGGCACCTAATACCCTTGCAACAGCCCCGATTTGCTTTTACTTGTGAAAAGGGAACTAATCCTTAAAGAATGGGTAAAATCTGTATTCCCCAATGCAATTAGGATCCTTTAAATGGATTAGTGTATTCACTATGGGGCGGATTTTAAGAGCCCTGCTCGCCTAAATCCGCCCAAAACTGGGCGGATTTAGGCGAGCAGGGCCCTGCGCGCCGGGAAGCCTATTTTACATAGGCCTACCAGCGCACACAGAGCCCCGGGACTCGCGTAAGTCCCGGGGCTCTCCGAGGGGGGCATATCAGGGGCGGGCCCGGTCGTCGAGGCGTTTCGAGGGCGTGTCGGCAGCGTTTTGGGGGCGGGTATGGGGGCGTGGCTACGGCCCGGGGCGGTCCGGGGGCGTGGCCGCGCCCTCCGTACCCGCCCCCAGGTCGCTGCCCGGCGCGCAGGAGGCCCGCTCGCGCGTGGGGATTTACGCCTCCCAGAGGGAGGCGTAAATCCCCGGAGAAAGGTAAGGGGGAGGTGTAGACAGGGCCGGGCGGGTGGGTTAGGTAGAGGAAGGAAGGGGAAGGTGAGGGGAGGGCGTTAGAGGATTCCCTCCAAGGCCGCTCCGATTTCAGAGCGGCCTTGGAGGGAACGGGGGTAGGCTGCGCGGCTCGGCGTGCGCCGGCTATACAAAATCCATAGCCTTGCGCTCGCCGATCCAGGTTTTAGCAGATACGCGCGGCTCCGCGCGTATCTACTAAAATCCAGCGTACTTTTGTTTGCGCCTGGAGCGCAAACAAAAGTAGGCTATTCGCGCTCCTTTTAAAATCCGCCCCTATATATCTGGTAGTGTCCTACAAGGGAATAATCAAACTCTTGATAAGGTGTGGGGAATTTCTGAGTTTAAGTTAAAAGGCTGATTTTTTAAAATATATTTTTTTAAAGTGCAAAAGTGACACCTGTCTATAAATTAAAGAATGAGTTGGGGTGGGAGGGAGAGGGGTAGAAGGGCTGGGAAATGCAAACACACACATTTCTATTTGTTGCCTGCCTTTCTGACTACCTATTTCAAACAAAACACACAAACTTCTGTTTGTTGCCTGACTTTCTGACTACCCATTTAAAACAAAACACATGAACACACTAAATAATAGTCCCAAATAGTTTACGTCTCCCCTATACTTTTAAGTTTTAAAAATTTCTTCAAGCAGTACTTACTTACTGATTCTTTCTAGCCACCAGCAGGATGATCCTCTCCTCTTAGTGCTTCCACCGCACACTGAGGTCTCCAGTTTTAAAATATGGGATTATGCACATAACTGTTGGCCCCGCTCCATGATGCTCCGCCCACGCCCCACTCCTTTTCCACCCTTTTATTTCTGATGTGCACAAGGGTATATACTCGCGTACATTGCAGCTTTTTAAAATCTGTGTTGCTGGTGCACAGCCCACATACACGTATATGTGGGCATTTTTGCATGAGCATTGCTTTTAAAATCAACCTCTAAGGGCCTTGAAAATACTTTCTTCCCTCCCCCCGTGAAGGAATCCCAGGAAAGTCCCCATGCTCAAGAGCTGACTGGAACAGCAGCAGCCAATAAAGATTAGTAGCAGAGAATGTGAGACTGGAGCAGACCGAGAACAGAGCAGAGAAGAACTACTCTGCTCCCTAATCCTGCCCGTCCCCCTTCTGCCATGTCCCAAGGGCTGATGCAGAGTTAAAAAAATAAAAGGTGCTGGAACTATGTACCATCAAGTACCATCAGAAAAAAAAAAAGCCTTGACCGTATCTAACCTGATAGTGTATTTAATATTAAATGTATACAAATATATCTCAGGCATCTTCCTTGTGAACAGCCTGAAAACAGGTATCAAGCTTCAAGAATCAGTTGGCAAAGCCATCAGAAGGGATAGGCATGGTTGACGACTGCCTAAGGTGTTAGGCCCGGGAAGCACAAACATTCCTCATCAGGGGGCGGGATGCCAGTGCACTATGCCACAGCTGTAGCGGCAGGAGCAGTGGTGTGTCATCGGAAGAGGACCTGCCCCCCTGGACTGAAATCGGTCACTGGTTGGCCAGTCGATAGACCCTGCCAGTTGGGAACACTATTCTAAAGCAGGAGTAAGCTACTCCAGCTCTCAAGAGCAGTAAACAGATCTTGTTTTCAGGATATCCACAATGAAAAAATCTTGTTTGTGGTCTCAAGGACCAATGTTGCCTATACTGGCCTAGAGAAGATAAGAGAGCATACTTTGAAATTACAAAAATGGAAATGCAATTTGATTTTAAACAAAAATATTTTAATATGAAGCTCTTCAGGTTCTGGCATCCTCTGCCTAGTAAAGTTATTTATGCTATATCTTTGGTTATTTTGAGGAGAAAATAGGAAAAAGTTTGCAAATTTATGCTATATTGATGAATATGGTAGTGTTAATACATGAACAAATAAATTGTTTAGCTGGACACAGGATGAAGGTTGGGTCAATGAACACAAGTCTTTTTTTTTTTTTAGTTTAAAAATGTATGCAACTGTCCTGAACACTGTATTTCCATGGATACTGTTCTTAGACTGAACACAATTTGGTCATTATTTTGATATCAAACACAGTCAAAATGAAAGTGTGGTACCATTTTAAGCAGCTAATTATAAGAGGGTTTTTTTTAATGAAATTACACCCATGAATTTATCTCTACAAATTACTTGCTGTGAAGTTGGCTCGAAATTAGCTTTTTGATGTGAAGTGAATAAAAATTGCAGCGTACTGATGCTGTGCACCAAAGTCTCATTTGTGATGCTTGAAACAGAACGTTCAGGCTCCAAGATGTCTCATTGTGCCAACAGGAACCAAAATAGTCTCAAATCAGCTTGCCTTGAAGAGGACAGCCATTGTGTCCTAGCAGCAGCACCCACCGAGCATCCAGTGATGTCTTGAGGACTCTCCCATTTCCCCACTTTTGTACATGCATTAACATCACTTCTGGTGGCACAGGATGGATGCAGCAGGAGAGAGGCCTCTTCAGTGTCAGCGATCTCATGACCTGCTTGGGGCTAAAACTTGCTGTCCTGCCTGGCTGAAGAGGAAGCTGCCCTTGAATTTTGAGCTTGAGGGTTTTCTGTTTCCAATTCATACAGCACCTTTTTTTCTTTTTTTTTTTTTAATGCCAACATCCCTACATTTTTAGAGGTCATATTCCAACAATATGTGGCTAAGAAAGTTACCTGGATAAACATATCATGAGCATGCTACTGAATATACCCGGATAACTTTGAGTTAGCTGGATATGTTTATCCGGCTAGCTTTAGATCTGTTCAACAGCAGGTCTAATTTATCCAGCTAACTTAGGGGGTTATTTTGTAAGCCCAATGCACGCGAAAAGGTTGCCGGAGGCGGGGGCAGGGAGGGGAGGAGTCGGGGCAGCGAGGAGGCAGATGCGGCAGTAACTTCACTGGCAGCGATAAGGTAAGACTTGTTATTGCCGCCAGTAGCGCGCCCAATAGCGCCACCTTTCATGGTGGTGCTATTGGGTGCGAAAGCCTGCAGCGATAACACTGCAGTGGTGCGATCGCTGCCGGCTTTCGCAGGCCTGCCCCCGGTGAATCCCGGCGGTAACGGGGGGCGGGCCTGCGAAAGCCGGCAGCGATAGCACCACTGCAGTGTTATCGCTGCCAGCTTTCGCACCCAATAGCCCCACCGTGAAAGGTGGTGCTATTGGGCTCGCTACCGGTGGCGATAACGGGTCTTACCTTATCTCCGCCAGCGAAGTTACCGCCGCGTCCGCCTCCTCACCGCCCCGACTCCTCCCCTCCCCCGCTCCCGGCAACCTATCGCACGCGAAAAGCCCCTTTTCGCGTGTGATAGGCTTACAAAATAACCCCCTTAGCTGGTGAAGTTTGAATATCACCTCTTATCTGGCTAGTTAGCTGGATAAGTAGCCAAGCCCTGGAATGCCCCTGTCCCACCCACCACTTAGATAAATAACTAATTAGCCGGATATTCAAACGCCGCCACTTACCCAGATAAGTCCGAATTTATCCAGGTAAGTGGTGCTAAATATCGGGCCCTTAGTATTTTGATATTGTCTTGTCTTTAGTCAAGGGGCACTAATACAAGCTTGAAGCTGGTTGGTCAGTTTAACACATATCACAGGCCAGCAGTTTTCTGGCAACAAAGCCTTCTAATTAAATGTACAGTAAATTAAAAGTGTGTAACAATTTTTTTTTTCATATGTCTTTGCCTCAGGGCAGTCTGCTACCACAGCACTGTATTAGGAACCATCCCAGCCTTTCATATCTGATGAAGAAATGGTATCAAATTCCCGAGTCATTCTTCCCAGCAGAACCCCTGACCTGTAGTGCTGCTCCGTTGTTGCTTCAGTAAGGAGAGCACAGCAAAGCTCTGCAATAAGAGAATCATATCAGTGCACAGATTTGAACTTTATCCCATGTCATTGTATTTCTTGTGATTTATGGCACGTTAACAGGCGCTGTGGGAGATGTCTCTTATTTTAAAAGAAAGTCATTCTGCTTAGTTCGGATGGCCAGAAGCTTTCCTGATCCCTTCAGTGCTCTCTCACCCAAACTGAACGGAATGACCTTCAACATTAAAAGACATATTTCACAGCAGTTATTACCCTGAAAAGCCCCCCTGCTGAAGAAGCTCGCATTCTTTATGCCCTGTACACTGATCTGTAACTGCTAATTTACACATTCACCCTTAGGATACACTAAAATAACAGTGCATTAGCACTGCAGCAGGTGACTTGCTAATAGCATGTACAGTACACTGATCTTCCTTTGTAGTTCCACGGTATTAATAATTTCGATGGTGAGCTAATGGTATTTCAGTTTATCCTATCTGTAAATTATCAGTGGCAAATCAATGTGCATTGCAGTGGTGACTTCCACTGCAGTGCACACACCGGTTGACTAAGGATAGGTGAACTGTATAGAAATAATCTACAATGCAGAGCATGGTGCGCGCTGCCTCAGCAAATACAGCATGCTGTGAGTGAGTCTGCCTTGGCCAGTGCCATCAGCTTCGCAGGACTGTGAGAACTCGATTTTAACCACAAACTCATTTTACATGCCTCACTAAACAGCTTTCAGGCAGTAATGACTTAACAGTCATTGTCCACATGAGCAAGATTTAAATCTGCATCTCTGAGGTGACAAGACAGTATCCTGATTTTCTTCAGCATTAGAAATATTTTATCATCTCCTGGACATTAACTCTGAACATATTCAAATGGAAGCCAGTTGTGGCTAGCCTAGTGGTTCCTTGATAGTGCTGCTTGTTGACGTGTGAAGGCCCTGGGTCAGGCTTCTGCTCCCTGGGTTGACTGGGACTGGAAATGCTGTGGCTGTAGCATTCACAGACCCTGGGAGGGGAGGGAATCTCAGTGTACTGCAGCTACTTACCGTACTTGATTGTAACTTTCCTTGCGCTACCAAGGAAAAGGTCTGAGCTAAATAAACAATAAAGAAGTAAAATTAATCCTACAATGTTGACACCTAGCAGCCAGACGTGGGGGTCCATGTTACAGGTATGTGGCCTCCTGGCTGAGGACCGTCACTGTAATGGCTGAACTAAGTGAGTTGGAATGAGACATGAAATGGAAGAGGGTGGATTAGTTGTGAATGAAGGCTTATGACACCATAGCCCAGAGGAGGCTGATTCTGATTGAGCTGGAAACCCAAAAGAGCAATAAGAAACTGCTAGGTCAAAGAACCAAAAAAGGAAACAAGCTGCACCACTTTTGGTAATGACGAGGGGACCAGACTTGTTGAGATGGCCACTGTGCCATCAAATTCTAGAGGTAATAAAAACGATTGGACCTGTGTCAGTTCATTAAACTTGCTGTGCTACAGGTGGGCCAATTTCCTGAGCTACTCAGTACCGTTTTGGAGCTGTACATACCGGAGAATACATTCCTGGAGGTGAATCTGTACCAGTCTGAATTATTTGACAATCAATGGGACTGGGACTTCTGGCCTTCCTCAAGCAAGATAGAACTAGCTCCTCCAGCTCCGATTTGATGCAATCAGCCACTGGGTCCAGCTCAAGATGCATCTCTCAGCGGCACCATTCAGACCCGCGATGTATTAGCAGTT
The DNA here is from genome assembly GCF_901001135.1 of Rhinatrema bivittatum. Lineage (NCBI taxonomy): Eukaryota > Metazoa > Chordata > Amphibia > Gymnophiona > Rhinatrematidae > Rhinatrema > Rhinatrema bivittatum. The sequence goes on along the minus strand of NC_042618.1, from coordinate 199,098,852 downwards.
TAACCTCAAACTACAGTGACAGTGGAAGTGTGAACTGTTTGATCCTAAGGATTTCCTGGCTCCCAGCCCCAGGAAAAGCCACTGCACCATGGGTCTGTCAGAGTTCTTCTAAAGTGAAATCTGATTTCGCACCACACTTGACCACTCTCATCCGTCCCAAAGATTATCTTCCCAAGCATCTGGAAAAGCTTAATTCTCCTTAAAACAAAACAAAACAAGCAAAATGACCCCTGTCATTCAATTTCTGTCTCCAAGGAAACGGGATGAGGCGAGCGGAAGAGAGAGTGCAGCCATTCCATCTAATGCAGTGGGGAGTTTGCCATTCTTCGCACCATAATTAAATATTGTTTGCTATGCTTATTGACAGAGCGCTAAGCCGCGCTCCGTTTTAATTTGTTCTTTGATAGTCCCCTTTTTTGCTGCTAATTGATTTTCAGCATTTTTCTTTGTCTGATTTAATGCTTATGGTGCCATTGGAAACAGAGAAGTGAGGTTAAACAAGAGTAGAGGAACTGGGGGTGGGGGAGGAAAGGCTGCAAGAGAGACGAGGGGTTCAGGGAGAGGAAGGAAGCTTTCTGTGCCAGCAATGACTGATGTCTTGCTAGCAGTACTATATAGATAACATTTTGAAGCTCCCAGTGTTTTGCTGGCAGCATAAGGCATTCCAGGCATAAAGCACATTTGGAATAAAAATTACACTTATAGCCTTTGCTATAAGGAATGGTACAAGAGCACTGGGGATGAAGAAAATCAAGCCCAGCCTTTCCCAGTAAGAGTCAGCACAGGGAACAGTGGAGGAGCATTTGCTGGGGGGGGGGGGGGGGGGGGGGCTCACAGCTCCTGCAATCCCAGCCTTTCCCTACTGAAGGCTTTGTGTAGGGAATGGTGCGAAGCTCAGAGATCCTGCAGTCCCAGAAGGGAGACACTGAGGGAGAGCTCACGGCAGGAATCATCATGGGGAATTTAGCAATGGAGAAAATTATAGTCCTTAATGCTGTGCTGTAAGAGAAAGTCTGCAAGGTTTCCTTTGGAGAGGGACTAACTGTGATTTAGTGGTTAGGGAGCTGCAAGCAAGGGTACAGTCATATTGATTTTGGGGGGCGTAGGCGTTCCTCCCTTTCTCATTCATCTATTCTTTCTCTCCCCCCTTTCATCTTCTCTTTTAGCTCTTTCCTCCACAATCCAGAGCTTCATCTCCTCTTCTGGCCTTCATTCCCACTACCTTGCTGTCCTGTCTCTTAGCCCTCCAACTCCCTCCTCAGTTCCCTCCCTCATCTCCCCTTCTCACAATTCATATCCCATTTCTCATACCCCTATCTCATTCTTCTCCTCTGAGTCCCCATCACCTACTCTCATTCAGCCCCTGCTTCCATCTCCTCCTCTTCCTCAAGCCCTCTTACTCTACCCTCTCTCTTAGTCCCCTGCCATCAACTCCTTCTTCTCAGCCCATTTCCCCCATTGCCCTCTCTCAGTCTCCTGCCTTCATCATCCTCCCTCCAGCCCTTCATCGCCCCAATCACTTCTTCTCACCCCCATCTTGTCTTTTGCCCCTTGTCCCTTCTCCGTATTTTCTCTCCCTGTGCTTCCATTTACCAAATTATCTCTAAATAAAATAAAAATAATAATATTATTTTCCATAGGAACATATGATAAGAACACAAGATGTGTCATGCTGGGTCAGACCAAAGGTCCATCTAGCCCAGCATCCTGTCTTTGATAGTGGCCAGTCCAGATTATTAGGAAGTATCTGGCAGACTCCAAAGAGCAGATCCAACTCTTTCTAACTCACTCCCAGGGATAAGTAGTGGCTTTTCCCAAGTCCACCTGGCTAATAGTGGTTTATGGACTTTTTCACCAGAAACTTGTCCATATTCCTTTCTGAACCCAGGTATGCTAACTGCCTTCACTACATCCTCTGGCAACAAATTCTCCCCTCACTCCTTTGGGACCTTTGAGGCCTATAGTGAGAAGCGTGTAATCAAATCTTTTAAATAAACCTTTTCTTCACTGCAGGTGCACCGAATGGATGCTTGGGTCATTTCATTTGTGCCAGAGATGGCTGAATTTCAGTTTGAGTTTATTAAAATTTATATTCCACACTTGTCACAAAAATAGTTCAAAGCGGATTTCAGATAAAACATACATGAAGTCAATTATATACAGTTCAATAATACATAATCAACAAATAAATAGAGCTGCTCGAATAACCATATTCACTCAAGGTCTAATCCAACAGAAGAAGATGAATAATATCAGCACTGTGCCTGTCCAGCTATTTAACCATTGCTCAGAAACTGTAAGATCATGGTTGGAAGTTAATAGATTAGTTCTTAATTTGAAAAAAACTGACATGGTTAAGATGGATAGTCCAACCTCCTTAAGAACAGTTAACTTAGGTAAGGTTTGATGACTTTACTATCCTGATTGTTTCAGATGTTCAAGACTTAGGGGGTCATTTTCCAAGGTGTTATTGCGGGAGATAAATTAGCAAATCGCGCTAACAGCCGTTAACGCGAACGCAAATTCATAATTTTATATTCAGGGGGCGGAGCATATGTAAAGTTATCGTGTGCCGCGAAACAGCCGCAGTGTTAGCGCGGCTCCTATCGCGGCTAATAGCTACAACACTTTCATTTGCGTTACCTTGTGCGCTACAGGTCAGTAAAGGGTTATCGCGGTCCACGACAAGTCCGAACAGCTTATTTCGGGGGGGGGGGAGAGAGAGAGAGAGAGAGAGCCAGTGGGTTGTAGTGGACCCCATTCTGCAGCAGCTGAAGAGAGGTCCAGCAAAACTGCGGCAGACCCTATTCTGCCATGACTGAAGAGAGGCCTGGTGGGGCCACAGCAGACCCCATCCCTCTGCAGCCCAAGGAGAAGCCCGGCGAGGCTGAGGTGGACCCCATCCCACAGCGGACGAATGGGGAAGACCCCGACAGCATGTGTGTGTGTGTGTGAAATCTGGGTGTGTGAGAGATGGGTGTGTGCATAAGAGCCTATGTGCATATGTATGTGTGAGAGAGGGAGTGTGTGTTTGTGTCCATATGTATGTGTTTTTGTGTGAGAGAATTTATATGCATGTGTGGGTGTGTATGTGTAAGAGAGAGGGTATGAGTGAGAGCTTGTATGGATGTGTGATTGATATGCTGCAATGTTTCCCAATACAGTGCTGCGGTTGGCTAAGAGAGGATGTGTGAGAGAGCCTGTGTGTGTGTATGTGTGCATGTGTGTGTGTGTGAGAGAGAGTCGGTGTGTGTGTGTGTATGTGTGTGTGTGTGTGAGGGAGAGAGAGCCTGCATGTGTAAGAGCATGGGTGTGTGTATAAGAAAGGGAGGGGATACGTATTCAAAACCCTTTTAGACAAATAACAGGTAAGTTATCTGTCTAAATGGCTTAACCGCATTTTGAAAATGTTTCTTTGGCTAGATTCTAGCTGGATAGAAAATTATCCAGCTAGAATTTAACCAGATAAGTCGGGGTGTTCCTGGGAAGGGAGAGAAGCATTCCAGGGAGGAGCTGAGTTAGCCGGTTAACTTAACCAGCTATCTCGGCAGGTCTAAAGTTAGCCAGCTATGAGTACCCAGCTAACTTAATTACAGGCCGATACAGTAAACGTCGCTTGCCCGCTCTCCTGGCGCGTGCACAGGCCACACTCCTGTGCACACGATTCAGTATTCAAATGAGGGCCCTCAGTAAAAAGAGGTGCTAGGGAAACTAGCGCGTCACTAGCACTAGCACGGTGGCTGTCACTAGCACTAGCACGGTGGCTGTCAGCGAGTTTGACAGCCGACGCTCAATTTTGCTGGCGTCAGTTCTCAAACCCGCTGACAGCCATGGGTTCAGAAACCGGACGCTGGCAAAATTGTGCATCCGGTTTTCAACCCGCGAGCCGCAGGCTGATTTTAAATATTTTTTTATTATTTTAAATTATTTTTTACTTTTGGGACCTCCGACTTAATATTGCCATGATATTAAGTCGGAGGGTGTACAGAAAAGCAGTTTTTACTGCTTTTCTGTACACTTTCCCAGTGCCGGCAGAAATTAACGCCTACCTTTGGGTAGGCGCTAATTTCTGAAAGTAAAATGTGCGGCTTGGCTGCACATTTTACTTACTGAATCACGCGGGAATAACTAATAGGGCCATCAACATGCATTTGCATGTTGAGGGCGCTATTTGTTTCGGAGGGGGGGGGGGTTGGCCGCTCATTTTCAACGCACTATTACCCCTTATTGAATAAGGGGTAAAGCTAGCACGTCGAACACGCGAGTCCAAACGCCGGAGCGCACTGTACTGTATCGGCCTGTTAGCCATTTAGCGACTGAATATTTACCCCGGAGTGTGTAAGCATGTGTGCGAGAAATAGACAAGAAAGTTTGTGTGAATCCCTTCCCCAACCCATGACAATCTCAGGGTGACTGGAAAATCACAAGATCCTAGGTATAGAGAAGATATCTGGAATTTTTTAAAATTCTTGTTAGTTTGAATTCTTGGGTGTTATTTGATGTGTCTGTTCTTTTGAAATATTTTATTGGTTTTTGAGAATTTTTAAAAAAATATTTTGAGTTTAATTATTGAATGATATTCTGTTCATCAGCTGTTTTGAAATATTTCACTTTTCTATTAGTATAGTTTTATTGTTATGATTGATGTGTTATATTTCTTGATTTTATTATTGTTTTATGAAGAATGATAGTGTTTCTGGTTTTCCATTGTTGCACTGCATAGAGGATCTGCCTTCTTGCAATTTCCAGTTTAATTTTTATCTGCACATTTCTATTTACATTTTATGGTGTCTCAGTTCTGTGTTTAATGAGGGTATCTCTGTGTTCTGCATGTCTGACCAAGATGCTGGTATGTAATTTCTGTGTAGGGATCTATAAGCAGCCTGGAATTTTCTGTTTTCCTAATAGGAGGTGTATTGATATTTTAGGCCTGGTATAATATATGCAGTGCTGCCTTTTCATAGGTAGGGTTGTTACTGTGTCAATACTGGCATTTAGTGTTGTTTTGGTGTGGGAATTGTAGTGAATTGTAATTCAGTTTACTCATGGTTTTCTGAGGACCAAGTCCACATCAAATGCACTTTACAATAGGCTTAATTCCATATTGGTTCCAAGTCTCTTCTTTTGCAGAGTTTCTAGATACTAGCACCACAGCAGTGCATGTAAATGTGATAGTTTTACATCAGAAAACTATAAATGTTCTTTTTCATGAAAAATCTAATATTATACATGCATAATTTTTTTACTATGTGTGGAGAGGGCTGGGAGGTTTCCCTATAGCACCTAATACACTTACTGTGACCTAGAGAGAGTGCATCACACAAAGACCCCCACCATTCACCCATCTCCCACTTTTCCAAGGGGCAAATAGTGGAGAAACATGAGAGGCAGGCTATAGGGTTCCTGAAAGTGTGACAGGGTTGCCAGCTTCCTATAAATATTATCACTGACACTCTGTCTGCCATGCCTCTGGGAACTCTGACTCCTGATTTTCCCCTTCTGCAGCATTTCCAGGCCCTGAAAGGGCCAAACCAGGGGCGGTTCTATACGAGGCAGGGTGAGGCAGCTGCCTCAGGCAGCAGAATTTTGAGGCGGCAAAAAATGCCCCCAGAAAAGGGCCCCTACATTGTCTGCCACCCATTGCCCTCGGTGTTTACAAACTGCACCCTTCGGAAAAAAAACAAAAGATGCAGTTTCCCATGTCATCAAGGCGCAGGTGCTGCACAGGCTCACCATTACCTGCTGCCTCCCTCGTGTTTTGGTGCCTGACAAGAAGTGCTGGTTGCACTCTTCGGCATCACTTGTGGCTTGCAGAGCTGCTTTCTGTATCAGGACTCTGCTTGGTTCCCATGCCACAATGCCAGTCCTGCCTGCCTTTTCCGTGCCTCCACGGATCATCAGAAAAGTATGTAACCACAACATTTTAAAAGTGGCAACGGCAAGCAAAGCTGAGCCTCTGTTCCTAGCATGTCTGCTGCTTGACTACTTGGCAGCACGTGGGAGGGGAAGCTGTGCACTCGCTGAAGAAGGAAAAAAAAAACCAAACTCCAGTCTGCGGAGATGACAGTGAAGGAGGCCTCGGGTGGGGGGTGTGGGGCGGAACGGGAGAGCTGCAGCAGAGTGTCGTTCCAGGCAGCGCACATACATGCACCCAAATTATGGAGTCTGGGGCAGGACTGTGGCTGGAGCAAAGAGCAGAGAAGGACACCTATGGAAAGTGTTGAGTAGGCAGGCTGCAGACCCTGATCTTCAGTACTAGCAGCACAGCCTGCAGCAGTGATACTCGGGCTGGAAGCTCCTGAATATGCAGAAGTTCCTGAAGAGAGAGAGAGAGAGACGTTGATCTTTGGGTGGGGTTAGGTGGAGGAAGACAGTGACTGAAAGAGACAGGGAGAGAGACCAGCCTGGGGAAAGGGAGGGAGTTAGTGACTGCAAGAGACAAATATGCTGGGGGGGGGGGGGGGGGGGCGGTGATAGTGACTGGTGAGAGATTGTTTGGGGGAGTGACAGTAACTAGTGAGAGAGAGAGACTGGCCTTGAAGGGATGGGGGTGACAGTGTCGAGAGAGAGTCTGGTATGGGGGGGGGAGGTGTGACAGTGACAAGAAAGACTGGTCTAGGGGAAGGATGACAGTGAGAAGAGAGAGACTGGTCTGCGGGTCAGAGGGTGACAGTAACTGGTTAGTGAGTAGTGTCAGCCTTTGGGTAGGATACACTGGGGAAGTCACCCTGTCAACATCAGCATTGCCTATCCTGCGGCAGATCTAAGAGAGAGGCCTGGCGAGGCTGTGGCAGACCCCATCCCCACATGGCCCAAAAAAATAGGAAGGCCTGAGAGTGAGAGCCAGTGTGTGGGTGTTCATGCTAGAGATGAGAGAGCCTGTGTGTGTGAGTGTGTGTGTGTGTGTGTGTGTGTGTGTGTGTGTGTGTGTGTGAGAGAGAGAGAGAGCGAGAGCCTACGTGCATGTGAGAGAAGCAAAAGCCTATGTGTGTGTGTGTGAGAGAGAATCAGTGGGGTGCGGTCAGAGCCTTCAAGGGATTTAGTGAATCCCCAGCCCATAAGCATCACTACGGGGTGACAAGTTCTACTCTAATTTTGTACATTAGATTGGGCAGGGATAAGCCAAACCCCTTCCCGATCCGATCAGTGGTAACACACTGCCCTAACCCCTCCCCCTCTCCATCCCCTGGCAACAGAAGTCACATTTATCCAAAAGTCATCACCTGCTGCTATGAGGCTGGTCTAGCAGCAGCAGGAGATGACGTTCGGATAAACATGATTCCTGCTGCTGCTCACCCCACAGGCCACTGTGGAGCCTGTCGTAGTAGCTGAAGAGAGAGAGAGAAAGAGAGGATGCAGTGTCTGGCAGTGGACTTCATCCTGCTGGTGTCTAAAGAGAGGAGTACAACACAGTGACTGTCTGCAGATTTCATCCCACCGAGGGCCAAAGAAAGAGGGATGAGCTAGCGGCCGCCAGCAGATCCTATTCTACTAACGGCTGAAGAAAAGGCCGTGTGTGTGTGTGTGTGTGTGTGTGTGTGAATGCCTGTGTGGGTGTGTGTGTGTGTGTGTGTGTGAATGCCTGTGTGGGTGGATAGGTGACAGCCTGTGGGGGGGGCGCAGTGAGTAAGAGGCTGTGTATGGGAGTGTGTGTGTATGGGAGTGTGTGTGTGTGTATGTATCTGCCTGAGTGTGGATGTGGGTGGGTGATTGCCTGTGTGTTTATGACTACCTGGATAGGTGGGTGCGATTCTGTATATGTGTGTGTGTGTTTGGGGAGGTGTTGAAAGGCTGTATGTATAGAGGAGGTTGGGTGAGAGTATGTGTGTAGGGATATGTATGCATGTGTGAGAACCCATGTGTGGGTGTGGGGGGATGACTGCCTTTGTGTGTCTGTGTTTGGATGGGTGAGTGACTGCCTATGTGGGTAAGAGTGGGTACGAGTGCATGTATGGGGTGAATGAGAGCCAGTGAGTGTGGGTGTGGTTGGATGAGAGCCAGTGGATGTGAGGGAGTGAGAGCTTGTGTGTGAATGTGTGAGGATCAAGTTTGTACAGCTTCCCTCCTCCAATCAACAATGTCCAGGTTTGAAGAGTGGGAGATTTTTAAAATCCTTATTAGTTTCTTTATTGCATGTTTGATATGTCTGAGATTATTAAACTTTATACTTAATTTGGGGAATTTTATAAAAGTTTTTAAAAAGGTTTTAATTATTGGATGTTCTATTCATCATTTGTTTTGAAATATTTATTCCTTTTATTAGTATGGATTTACTTTTATGATTGATGTTTGATATATATTTTGTTGTTTGCTAGTCTCTAAATCTGTGTTTGCAAGGGATTTTCTGTGTTCTGTGTATGTGGCAGAGGTGAAAGATTCTGCTAGTGTGTAGTTTTGGTGCAGGAGTCTATAGCAGTCTGTCTTGTTCTGTTTTCTGTAGGAGGTGTATTGGTCTTCTAAGGGATGTTGATCTTTGTGTCCTGGGAGTTAGTGTTTTGATATGGCAGATTTGTCTCTTGGAGTAAACTATATTCTTGGCAGGCTGAGATTTTACTGGGGTAATGTAAATATGATCCAGAAATAGGGATGTGCATTTGTTTTTCACGAATTAGACAATGTCAACGATATTGTCTAATTCATCATGGTTCGGTAGCGCCGATATATGAAGCAATTTTTGCCGAAATTTAGGAAAAATTAATATTACGTGTTAGTGCGCACTAACAGAGTTACTGCGCACTGCATATCTCTTAGTGTGCAGTAATACCAATTACTGCACACTGTTTTTCTAGCTAACAAGCTCCTCTGAAATAATAATTTTTAATTTTTAAGTTGCATTTTTTAGTGCGCACTAACATTAGTTACAGTGCACTAGTACATACTTAGTGCGCTGTAAGTTCTATTAGGGTGCTCTAACTAACCTGTTAGTGCGCACTAATGGGCCTTAATGCGCAGTAGCATTATCTCGTTCGGTGTACTGCGCACTAATGCTGAGATAGTGCGCACTAACTGGTTGCTAGTGCGCAATAAAGCCCATTAGTGCGCACTAATGCACTTCGTCGAAAATTGCAGAAAAAAAAAAAGAACCGTGGGAAAACGAAATTTTCCACGGAACGCCCGATCCGAAGCCCGAACCGATATCTTTAAACAAAGCACATCTCTATCCAGAAATACTGTTTGTGAGTTATTGAGACAATATAGGACCCGTCTTTAGATGTGAATGCCTCTGATCTGACATCTGAAGAAGGGACTTATGTAGTTTTAAAAGCTTTTGCACAATATTTTTAGGTACATGTATTTTTTTATTTTACAGGTTTTTTAGGCAGCCTGGCTTGTTCTGTTTTCTAAATAGGAGGTATATTGCTGTTTTAGAGCCTGATGTAATATTTGCAGTTTTGCCTTTTCATAGTTAGTGTTGTAGTTTGAGTGCTGGCATTTAGTGCTGTTTTTGGTATGGGAGGTTTACTATATTGTAACGGCCAAATTTTAAATTCCCCCCGAGTGCAAAAAATAGGAGTTACGCGCATGGCCAGGCCTTGCGAGTGCCACATGCATCTTCAAAGGGGCCCGGCCACGCGCATAACCCCCGTTACACGCCGAAGTGCCAGGCTCAGTTAAAGGGGCGGGGCTGGAGGCGGCCAGTACAGTGCCCATTTGCTGCTGTACTGGGGAAGGAACGGAAGGCGCGCACAAGTTACAACTGCTCCGTTGGAGCAGTAAGCAACAAAATTAAAAAAAAAATCAACAGGTAGGAGAAAGGGTTTAGAGGGTGGGGAGGGAGAGGGGAAGGGGAAGGGAGGTTATGGTAGGTGGTAGGGTAGTTCCCTCCCAGTCTGCTGGGAGGGAACTGGGGAAGGCCGCGATGTGTCGCCGCGCGAAACTTGCAGAAATCTCCCCTCCCTACAGCTTGCGCGCACGTACTAAAATTTACCCCTAATCGTTTATTCATGGCTTTCTGAGGGCAAAGCCCACACCCAATACATGTTACAACAGGCCTAATGCCATATGAGTTCCAAGTGTCTTTTGGCTCTAGGGGAGAGGGGGTTGTGGGAACGAGACTGCTGTAGGCTGGGGAGGGGGGAGCACCGTCTCATTCCTTGCCTCAGGCAGCAGGTTGCCTTGAGCCACCCCGGGCCAGGCTCCAAGGAGACACCCCTCCCTCCCCCCCGCCAAGGCCTTCTCGATGATTTGGCTGTGCCGTGCTTTGGGAGGAGGGGAGATGTGGAGTGCCATCTCATCCTGTGCCTCAGGCAGCAGATTGCCTCGAGCCTTCCCTGACCATTAGCATCATGTGTTCTGTTCCATGCTGCTGTGGAATGCCTCACAACCCAGTACACGGGATCCAGAGCCACAGAGGATCTGCCGTGACTTGGTCCGATGTTTGCTGCCTGCTTACCTCCTCAGAAAAGTCAGTTCACCTCCAGATCCTTTCCAGAGCTCTGTGCATCCCTAACTTAAAGCAGCGAGGTGCTTTCCCCTCTTCCCTGGCTCAGCTCGGTTCAGGAGAGACAGGATATCGCTGATGCTGGTGCCACCTGCAGGATGCAGGCCAGCAAGTTACAAGATTCAAGGCACACTTAAGGAGAAAAATTGCCTGATCACAACAGGTTTGTGTTTTTCATTAGATGCTAGTACCATCTCAAGAGAAATGCAGTTAGTTAGTGTTCATGGACTATGACGCCAGCTTTGGTTACTAAATAAATAAAGCTGTGTGCCACTGTGACCAGAGCACGTGTCAGTCATTCTGTGACTGGCATGCATGTCATAATCTGTGACAGGCACCCATGGCCGCGGTTTGTGCTAGGTGGACCTGCCCACCGTCTGCCAGTGATGTGCTGCCAGCTGTGATAAATGCACATGTCGATACCTGTGATGGTAGTTATGTTGTGGCTGGTGACAAATAACAGATGAATGGGCAGGTGCATGTTAAATCGTCATAATGTCCTTGGGTTGTGATTAGCTGGTACAAGTTAAATCATCAATTTTCAAATTAGTCACAATGAGGTTTGTATGTAAAGTTGTGTGATATCTCTTGAGTGTGCTGCTGCATTTGGGTGTGGCTGTTTGGTTCCTGTATGAAAAGGTCATGGCTCAATGTTTTTCTGAATTTTACTATTTGAGAAACCAGAAGTATAGATGCTAATGCAGTTTGATAATTGGGAGTGCATCCTAATTCCCAATGCAGAGTTATCTGTCGGATTGCCTTCTCTTTTGAAGTCAAATTCATTCTGTTAATTTGACATGAATTTCTTTAATGTCAAACCTTGACTGTGATACTTCAGTTACTATATTGTGGTTGAAACAACAGTGATTGAAAACATAGCGTGTGTAGCAAACTGATGGTGTTCAAATAAGCCATTTATCATCACCTCTTCAGGAACAATCACCTCTTGAATATTGTAGGTCTCCCTGTCCAAACTACTGTGTCTGTTAACCAGTGTTAGTTGAATTTAGCTGACAGCTATTCAAGCCTACAGAGATTTTTATTTTTTTTTTTTACTCAGCATTTTCTTCTTGCACCTCTGGACTTCCAACTCAGTCAGATCTGGCCTGGATCTGGCACTATGAGCCTTCATTTGCAACTATCCAGGGATTTCCCCCTCCACCCTATTTTATATTCCCTACCGACTTACTTTTAGTCCAATCCTTTTTGCCTGGGGGTCATGCATCAGTGCTCATCCAGAACACTGTGGCCACTGGGTGCTACTGCTGTGCAATAACCATGGCTCCCTCCTTTCCAGGGGCTGTGAGTTCTGCCTCCAGCCCTGGCAAAGCTGGGATGCGCTGGCCTGGATTTGCAATAGGCCTACTAGGGCCTGTAAGTGGAAGCTTAGTCCCTACTCTTGCTGTAATCTGAGCACTACCATCGCTGGAACACAGGTCCGGGGGAGGATTCCAGGGGTGGGGGGGGGGGGGGGGGCGCAGGGAAGGCTACAAGGTTTGGTGGAGGGGGTGTGTGACCATGGCACTGACACTCACACTACCTAGGAGCTGCGTCTTCCTCAATCTCTAACTGGGGGCACAGTGGACCTAAGCCAGAAATTGAACCACAGAGAACTTTTAAGTAATAAAAAAGATGATTTACTGTTGAGATTAACAACACTCTTACAGCATCGTCTTTGAATGGTTTGGCAGGTGTATTTATTTATTTATTTATAGATTCTTTTATACCGAGGTACGTATAGCTCTACATCACCTCGGTTTACAGTGAAACAATAGTTTAGCAACCAGCTTTACATATAACAGTTTGAACACAGTAAAACATTTAACTGAAAAGTCTTTACAAAAAATGCTAACTTCATTAACTATGAAAACCATAATATATTAATATTTACGTATTATGCGGGATAAAATTAACTGTCATAGGCAAAACCAAAGTTCCATAAAGGTCAAAATGTTGAATGAAAGACATAGGGGGGGTATGGTTTAGCAGTATGCAAAGGATTCAAAGAGTGAATGCTTGTTCAAACAACCATGTTTTAAGGTATTGTTTGAATGTTTTGTGACATGATTCAGTACGCAGGTCCAGCAGCATGTTGTTCCAGATATTGATACCTGCAATGGAGAATGAGCGGTCTCTGGTGGATACGAGTTTGACGTTTTTTTGAGGATGGACATCTAATTTTGCTTGGTGAATACTTCTAATAGGTCTGTTGGATGTGCGAAATATGAACTGATCCGAAAACCATTGCATCTCTTGGTTGTGAATTGATTTGTGGATTAGTGAAAGAACTTTGAAAGTAATTCTGTAGGATACTGGTAGCCAATGTAGGAACATGAGTGCTGGAGTAATATGTTCATGACGTCTAGTATTGGTAATTAAACGAGCAGCAGCATTCTGCAACATCTGTAATGGTTGAATTGTGCTTTTCGGAAGGCCCAGTAGAAGTGCATTACAATAGTCAATTTTAGGTAGAATTGTAGCTTGTAATACAGTCCTGAAATCCTGTGAGTGTAATAACGGCTTAATTCTTTTCATGGTATGTAACTTGAAGAAGCCACTCTTAATTGTAGTCGATATGAAATTCTTCAATGTAAAATGATTATCAAATTCAATCATGACTCCAAGGCTGCGGACATGTTTTAGTTTAGTATGATCTGTATTTGAAGACGGAGATTGATGAGTGTAGCATCACATTTCTAGACCTCGGTCCACCTATGGATCAAAATAAATGTGTACATATTTTAGATGTATCATGAAGTCTCAGTAGCCTCATTAGAGTCCACATGTTGGAGTGATATGACTGTTTTCACATGTCAAACAATGTTTTCCAATGCTTGGCATGTCTATAGAAAGCAAGACTAGGAACCCTCCAAGAGCAGCTACATATAATGTAAATGAGACTTACATATTTGGTGCTGGGCTATACTGATGATTTGTTTAAAGAAAATAGTTGATCTTGATTTAAAGAACAGTCCTTGATTTGCACCAGGAAGGCCCTGAGGAATAAGTGGAATGTGCTGCACGAGGACTGCATTCTGTGGTGATTGCTGGCAATATGAGAGTTTCAGGAGAGGTTTTATTATAGCTTATGAGGAAGGAAATGTTGTCCTACTTAGTTGCCATCAATAGAAATGTGCAGTCATCTTGGAGATGTCTTTAGGCTGCTGTGAACAGTGGAACCACCTTGGGTCTCATGGTTGGAAGATATCTACCAATAAAGTAGAAAGGTTGCCACCAGCTCCCACACATTTACAGTCAGTAAAAGAAGAAAGGTCAGTGCCAGCTCTCAAGCAGGACCAGCGAGCTGCCACAAAGAGTTGGCAAGAAGCTCCAGGAGCGCAAGCTTGATCCCTTCCAAATCAGTGACTGAGAGTAGGAATCAGGAAAAGGTACAGAAGAGCAGAAAGTGTGAAATAAAGGAGGGGAGGAGAAAGTTGAGAGCAAGGACTATGAGAGGTGGGAGGTAAGAGCAGGGTTGATATGAGAGAACAGGGATGTTGAGAAAGTTGCCAGAAAGGGGGATGGGAAGGGAGGGAGGGAGGTGGTGTCAGGGTGAGAGCCAAATATGTATGATGGTTTTGTTGTAAAGGTGGCAGAAGTGGGATAAATGAAGGCAGAACTCCTTTTATTAAGGCAAGACCATTGGGGATGCAGGGTAACTAATGCATAGCTGAAGCCCTTGTGCATGATAGTTGAGGCTATAGTGCCCAGTGCCTCTAGCCTTGCTGACTTGTGTAGAAGAAGGACTGTACGACTGTGAAAGTATGACAGCACTGCAGGGGTTGAAGATTGCATAAGGTGTAACAAAAGGGTATGTGACTGCTTTCCAGTGATTGCTTTTTCTTTATGAAGAGAACAGTTATGAATGAAGTATACAGAGTAAAGAATATATAGATGTGTAACTGGTCCCCAAGTTGGGTGCTTTATCCTTCTCTTTGGGGGTGGTACGGGTCCTGGTTCAGTCCAGAAGGGGAAGAAGAATAATTTTCTGGAGCCCTTTGGCATGTGAATCCACTCTTTACTCTTAATGCTCACACTGAAGGTAAAGGACCTCCAACAGATGCCAAACAGTTCAGAGAAGGAGCAATAAGAACATAAGAAAATGCCATACTGGGTCAGACCAAGGGTCCATCAAGCCCAGCATCCTGTTTCCAACAGTGGCCAATCCAGGCCATAAGAACCTGGCAAGTACCCAAAAACTAAGTCTATTCCATGTTACCATTGCTAATGGCAGTGGCTATTCTCTAAGTGAACTTAATAGCAGGTAATGGACTTCTCCAAGAACTTATCCAATCCTTTTTTAAACTCAGCTATACTAACTGCACTAACCACATCCTCTGGCAACAAATTCCAGAGTTTAATTGTGTGTTGAGTAAAAAAGAACTTTCTGCGATTAGTTTTAAATGTGCCCCACGCTAACTTCATGGAGTGCCCCCTAGTCCTTCTATTATCCAAAAGAGTAAATAACCGATTCACATCTACCCGTTCTAGACCTCTCATGATTTTAAACACCTCTATCATATCCCCCCTCAGTCGTCTCTTCTCCAAACTGAAAAGTCCTAACCTCTTTAGTCTTTCCTCGTAGGGAAGTTGTTCCATT
Source organism: Rhinatrema bivittatum (assembly GCF_901001135.1). Lineage (NCBI taxonomy): Eukaryota > Metazoa > Chordata > Amphibia > Gymnophiona > Rhinatrematidae > Rhinatrema > Rhinatrema bivittatum. The sequence goes on along the minus strand of NC_042618.1, from coordinate 199,083,811 downwards.
CCCCTTATCATTTTGGTAGCCCTTCTCTGTACTTTCTCCATCGCAATTATATCTTTTTTGAGATGCGGCGACCAGAATGAAGGCTGCATAATAGCAAGGGTAGTAAAATCAAGAAAAACACTTTCAGGAGTCCAAATGAGGTGTTCAAATAAACTAGACTTTACTGACACTTAAATAAAATAATCCAAGCCACAATGCCAAAAGTACAGAAAAGCATCAAAAAATGAAGAAGATTGTTAAGTTGTCCATCTTAGGTGTTACCTCCCTTCTCACTTCTCTCGCACTGTTACCCATGGAGAAAAACTGCTCCCTTTGCAATGTGGGAAAACTGGAATGGGATTCCAATATAAAGACAATCGACAAATACACAAAAACGGCAGGACACCTACAAAAACATCCAACTGCAATAGGTCCAAGTTTTTACTTTTCTTCAAACTGGAAAAAACTGTATCATTACCTCAGTGGGTTTAGCCCCTTGAGTCCTTGTATCAAAAAGAATCAAAACCTTCTTACTCTTACTTCAGATCAACTCAAGCAATCAGGACATACCCGGCGGTATGTCCTTCCCTTCAAACTAGTCAGGTCAAAGTCCAAAAAATCCTTTCTTTATCAAAATGCAAAAGTGATGAACAAAGGCCCATGCAAAAAAAAAAAAAAAAAGCGCTCAGCGCACTCTCTTTTTAGACCCTGTGAAAAGTCTGCAAACTCCTCTATCCTTCTCATAGATCATGGGAGGATCCAAAGCACTCCCAAAAGTATCTGGAATGCTGGGGGGAATATCCAAATACTAACTCCTTTGCTCTGAAATCCTAGGGGGATCTGTAGCTGCTTTCCAGTGGCTCCTTCAACTGCGCCTATCTCTTTCAAGTTCCTCCTTCCCTCTGAAGTTCTGGGCATGCTCCAAGGCAATAGATATCCCCAGATACCATACCCCCAAAAGATAGGGGTTATCATATAGGGAAGAATCAAAAATACAAGACCCCTCCTATAGATACAGAATATTCAAATTGCAAGGGCAATATTAGTGACAGCTTAGACGACCTGTGCTGGCCTTGCATGCCAGCAGTTCTCGAAAAAGATATAATTGTGATGGAGAAGGTACAGAGAAGGGCGACTAAAATGATAAGGGGAATGAACAGCTCACCTATGAAGAAAGACTAAAGAGGTTAGGACTTTTCAGCTTGGAGAAGAGACGGCTGAGGGGGGATATGATAGAGGTGTTTAAAATAATGAGAGGTCTAGAACGGGTAGATGTGAATCGGTTATTTACTCTTTCAGATAATAGAAAGACTAGGAGGCACTCCTTGAAGTTAGCATGTGGCACATTTAAAACTAATCGGAGAAAGTTCTTTTTTACTCGGCGCACAATTAAACTCTGGAATTTGTTGCCAGAGGATGTGGTTAGTGCAGTTAGTGTAGCTGTGTTTTAAAAAAGGATTGGATAAGTTCTTGGAAGAGAAGTCCATTACCTGCTATTAAGTTCACTTAGAGAATAGCCACTGCCATTAGCAATGGTAACATGGAATAGACTTAGTTTTTGGGTACTTGCCAGGTTCTTATGGCCTGGATTGGCCACTGTTGGAAACAGGATGCTGGGCTTGATGGACCCTTGGTCTGACCCAGTATGGCATGTTCTTATGTTCTTAATGCCTTGCAGCTTGCTAAGACTTTAGCAGTTTGTTTTCTGAGTATCATACATTTTTTTATTTGTGTATAAATGATGGGATTTTCTCCATTATTTCCTATGGACAGATAAGTGTTTCAGAGAGAGTGCAAATGCAGTGGGCAGATGTTTTGGCTTCTTGTCTTTAGATCATGCTGACATCACATCCTGGGCATGCGCAATGTAGTTTCCTCACTCTTTTCTATAGGTGACAAATTTCATCAGAATGACTTTGGCAGGTCCAACATAGGATCATGAGGCTCATGCGTAGGTTAATTAGGCTGATAATGCATTCCCCAACTCAGAGTAGGAGGGTCTAAAAGGCCTCATTTAATGCCCATTTTTACCCTATTTGGCATCCAAAATAGCCTCTACTCCATCTTTGAAAACCAAATATTCTCATTAACTATTTTGCCTCATTTCTGGCTGCAAAATAGGTGAATTGACTCCAAGATCTGTAGGTTTCAAACTGCTCTTACAAAAGAAGGCGAAAAAATTCTGAACTATTAAGTATTAAACAGAGTCAATGTTGCTGGCAGAGAAAGTTAGCTTCTGTCCATTAGGCCCAGAATGTCAGATCTGTGAACGTCGCGTCTGCTGAATGTCAAATTTATTGCTGGCAAGCAGCATGCGATATTAAGAGGGCTGGGCAGTGTACTAAAACACCAAAACAAAAGCAGCACAAATGACCCAAATACTATAGATAGTTAATGATATATATTAAAAGAAAATATGCCCTCTGTGTGTATTGCACAGTACTTCAGCAATACCCATGATTAGCAGTAACACTCTCTCTGTCTGTAAGCACTGCAAACTATGCTGTGAATATTTTCAAAATTCTGAGTCCAAGGGGCAGTCGTGTTAGCAAGAGGATTGTAAATTACCTCACGCTTATTGGATCTGATGGCATTGAGGCAAGTGATTTAAATTGATAGCTATATGACCCCTATATGATCTGGGGGTTCCAGGCTACTGCAAGAAAAGTCCATAAACAATTATTAGCCAGGCAGACTTAGGAAAGCCACCGCCCATCCCTGGCAGTGAGCAACAAGAAATTCTGTAGATCTACTTAATGGGATCTGATGGGTACTTGTATCCTGAACTAGCCACTGTCAGAGAGACAGGATGTTGAGCTCGACGGATTTTGATTTGGCCCAGCATGGTATATCATAAATTCGTATGTGTATTCACTACTACTATTTGTTTATTTACTTGTTTCTGCTTGTAATTACCCGCCTGATATTATAAGCCTGAAAGCAGGGAATGATAAAAAATAACCATAATAAATACAGTCACATGATAAAAAATGTTAAAAATTAAGCCAAAATACAACATTTAAAAAGTAGCTAATATAATCATAACAAAAGCACTCCTTATTTGCTATACTGGCAATCCTAAATAACTAAGAGGTCGATATTGAAGGGCTTCGTGCAGATAACTTTAGAGTTACACTTACAAAACCCGATGTTTTGTGTACACAACATTTATCCAGACAAACAGGGACATCAGTGGAAGCAATCTGAGGATGGGGGCTAAATATTATCAAGTGAGGCTCTCCTATCAAAGTTGCACACACAAATCTGATTAGAAAAAGAGTTGTCCTAACTTTTCTCTGCATATTTTCAGCAGCAGACTTATCTGGGTAAGTCCCACTGAATATCCATGAAAAGTTACATGTGCAAATCTACCCAGATACGTTTTACACTTGCTGCTTCTCTGAATATTGACCTCTAAGGCATCACTTTTCAAAGAGTTTAGGTGCCCAGCTGTTGTGTCTGTGGAACCTTGGCCTGAGGTGAGACTGGCTCTAGTTGACTTAGAAAATAACCACCGCTATTACTAGCAACGGTAACATGGAATAGACTTAGTTTTTGGGTACTTGCCAGGTTCTTATGGCCTGGATTGGCCACTGTTGGAAACAGGATGCTGGGCTTAATGGACCCTTGGTCTGACCCAGTATGGAATTTTCTTATGTTCTTACCTGCAAGGAGGAGCCCTACAGGTTCCAACTTTCAGCAGGCAGACCTAGGCGTAGCAGAGACTGGACAGGAGCTTCACCTTTACTAGCACACCTTCTTCCTCTGGTTGAACCTTTAGGTGCCAGGGCTGGCAGGACATAGGTGAGAGTCTCCTGGGGACTGGAAACATAGTACGAGACCAAGTGAAGGTTGTAGACAGGCGGTGAGGAGATGTGTCAGAGTCCAGGCAACGGTCAGGTATATCCAGAATCCAGGCAAGGGTCAAACCAGGTATCCATCCAAGGGAGAAGAAGAGGAATGGATAGGGCAGGCAGGCAGACAAGACTGGAGCAGGTCGGGCACACAAGGACTAACACAGGCAGAGATGAAGACTGGAACAGACTGAAGATGAAGACTGGAACAGGCTTGGGAAGCAACACACACTACCTTGGTAACTGGACCTGTTGCTGAGGCAGGGAGGAAGAGACAGAGAGGACCCTTTATAGGGCTAAGCTCATGACATAATTAAGAGGTGCCGTGACGCTTTTCCTGCTTTAAATAGGCTGACGTCAGGCGCGGGCACATCTAAGGAGAGACTCGGCGTGAGAGGGTGACGGAATCCTTCCATGTAGAGCTCAGCAGTAGAGATGTGAATCGGAACCGGAATCGGTTCGGATTCCGGTTCCAATTCACATGTGGGTTTTTTTTCATCGGTCCCGATCATGGTTTTGTTTATCGGCTGCGCATGAGCCGATAAACAAAAAACCTACCCCGACCCTTTAAAACTAATACCTTAGCTTCCCCCACCCTCCCGATCCGCCCAAAAACTTTTACAGGTACCTGGTGGTCCAGTGGGGGTCCCTGGAGCGATCTCCCTCTCCCGGGCCGTCGGCTGCCACTAATCAAAATGGCGCCGATGGCCCTTTGCCCTTACCATGTGACAGGGTATCCGTGGCATTGGATGGCACGGATACCCTGTCACATGGTAAGGGCAAAGGGCCATCGGGGTCGGGAGGGTGGAGGAAGCTAAGGGATTAGTTTTAAAGGGTCGGGATGGGTTTAGGGGTTATTTTTGTGTGCGATTTTTCCCGCCCTCCCCCAAAACGATAAGAGAACCCCCACAATCAATATCGTGGGGTTTTCCTATCGTTTTGGGGGAGCCCCCGATTTCTGACGATTTTGAAAATATCGTCCGATATTTTCAATCGTTCGAAGCCCAATTCACATCCCTACTCAGCAGTATGTTGGCAGCGTTCACCACATCAGGAGGCAGCAGGGTTGGCCAGCCAGGAAGGTAAGGACAGCGGTTTGCTCTGATGTTTTATGACGTTGCCAACTCATCACGTGGCAGAACGCTGCTGGCTCAGATGACGCACTCCTCCTGAGGTGCTTGCACACCAGACCTCATCCCCTTTAAAAGGCCAGCAGAGGGAAAAGCCCCATGGCACCGGATGATGATATCACATGCCAACCCTATAAAGGGCTCACTCTCTCCTTCCCTCACTGCCTGAGCAATAGGTCCCACTACTCCTCAGTACAGCATGTTGCTTCCAGCATTCCTGTCTTTGTTCCAGCCTTGTCTTCAGTTCTTTGTTCCAGTCTGGTTTTCAGTCCTCACCCAATTGTCTTCATCTTTGTCCTGCTGTCTTCAGGTTGTCTTCTGTTTCCATTCCAGTCCATCCTCGTTGCCCGCTGCCTACCCTGCCTATCCATCCCTTTCCTCCTCCCTCAGATAGATACCTGGTGTGACCATTGCTTGGATTTTGGATATGACTGACCACTGCTTTTCTCTGACCATTGCCTGGACCCCAGATACGACTAATCACTGCCTGAGTCTAACGATTGCCTGAACCTCAGATATGATTGACCACTGCCTGATTCTGACCATTGCCCAGACCTCGAACATGTCTGACTGCTGCTTGTCTATGACCCTAGCCAACCATGGACCTACCCTTCTGCTATCGGCTGAGACCCCACATAAGTCCTGCCGGCCACAGCAACCAAAAGCTCAACCTGAGGAGACCAAGGACTGGTTTGGGGGAAGATCCTGACAGGTCTCGCCTTCATCTGGGTCCACCTGCCAATGATGTGGATCTGCAGGGCTCCTTCCTGCAGGTAGTGTCAATCCTGCCTTGGCCTAAGGGTCCACAGTTATAACAGGTTGCTGATACCACAGACTCGGCAGAATTGACTTCACTGCAGGCCATTCCCTACAGAGCCCACAGGCTACAAGATCAACAAGGCACCCAGGAACACTTGGCTGCTGTCATGGACCAGCTTGCCACTTGCCTAGATGCACTGACTACTCCCATGTTTCCTCCATCATCCGCACCAGTACTGCCACCCCTCGCAGCATTCAGTCGGCCCATCCCTCATCTGCCAACTCCTCCCCAGTATTCCAGGGACCCCAAATGATCTCTGGGATTCCTGAAGCTGTGCAGGATGCACTATCAATTACAGGCTTCACTATTCCCTGATGATCAGGCTAAAACCACGCAGATCCTTTCTCTGCTTAATTGAACAGCACTTTGATAGGCATCTCCCCTCTGCGAGCGACAGGACCCCTTCTCGCATAACTACAACAGTTCATGGAGCAGTTTCATACTGTCTTCAAGGAGCCAGGTCATGCAGCAGGCATGTCATCTGATCTACTCCACTTCCACCAAGGCTCCCGAACTCTAGCAGAATGTGCAGTGAAATTCCAGCCACTGGCATCCGAGTTGAATTGGTGCAAAGACACCCTAGCTTCATATTCTTGGAAGGCCTCTCGGGGAAGATTAAAGATGAGCTCACTGCCTGAGATCTTCTCACCTTGTTAGAGGTCCTCATTGACCTGAGTGGCAAAATAGATTGCCAACTGCAGTAGAGGGCTTGAGAGACCCATCCAGTATGAAGGAATGTCATATTGGCTACTCGATTTCAACAATCACTCTCATTCCCAGCTGCCACATACTCAACTTTGCTGCCTTCAAAAGAGCCAATGCAGCTCAGATGCTGTCGTTTGGCTCCAGAAGATCAGCTCTGGTGCAAATAGCAGGGCCTCTGCCTGTACTGTGCTGCCTGAGTCCATCTCTTGACCCAATGTCCACAGAGGTTAGGAAACCTCAATGCCTAGGGTTCCTTGAGAGATGACCTTAAGCGTTACCATTCCAATTCCCCAACTACTGCTACTGGTCACATTGGAATTGAGCTTAACTCGTTTCATACCTCAGGCTTTTGTGGATTCTAGTTCCAGAGAAAACTTCATCTTAAATCAACTAGTTGATCAACTTCGGATTCTCATGGTTCAGAGGACCTCTTCTTTGGTAATATCCTGTGTCTATGGAGACCCACTGTAACCACGGTACCTGTGGGCTTATGCATTGGCCTGCTGCAGGTGGAAAAAATCAGCCTTCTCATCCTTTCAACCTGGGCCTGATGTGGCTCCAGCAGCACCAACAGCACTCTGACTGGTCCACCTTATAACTCGCCCAATGGGGCCACAGATGTACAGAATCCTACTCTGTGCCAGTAGCACCCCTTTGTCCACTGACCATGGCATCCTTGATCCTGGGACTTCTTCCTCAGTAAGCAGACAACAAAGATGTCTTCTCAAAAAAGAGTGCGGAAGTTCTACCTTTTCATCGGACATATGACTTCAGCATTGAACTCCACCCAGGGGCCATACCTCCCTGTGGAAGGGTTTAACCCCTGTCTCTCCCATAAACCCAGGCCATGTCCATCTACATTCAGGAGAATCTAGAACTGAGATGTATCCACTCTTCCTCTTCTCTGGCAGGAGCTGAGTTCTTCTTCATTGCGATGAAGGATGAATTACTCAGGCCGTGCATAGACTACTGCAGTCTGAACTCCACCACTAAAAAGGACTGCTATCCATTACCTCTCATAACGGAGCTCTTTGACCTCCTACAGGGCACTAAGATATTCACAAAACTGGACCTCCAGAGTGCATACAACCTCATCCGCATCAAGTCTGGTGATGAATGGAAAACAGCATTTAACACTCGCGATGGACATTATGAGTATCTGCAATGTCCTGGTTATTTTCCATAAAATGGTCAACAAGATCTTCCGAGATCTGCTATACACCTGCATGGTTGTATTCTTGGATGACATATTGATCTTTTCACAAAACCTAACTTCTCACCGGAGAGACATTTGTATCATTCTACAATGCCTGTAGGAGAATAATCTCTATGCCAAACTAGAAAAATGTCTCTTCAAGCAGGAGGAACTGCCCTTCCTTGGTTACATATTCTCATGAGATGGATTCCAGATGAATCCGGACAAGATTTAAGCTATTCTGGATTGGCCTCGTCCCGGTGGGCCTTCGGGCCTTGCAAAGGGGCCTGGGGTTTGCTAATTATTACCATCAGTTTATCCCAAATTACTCTTCTTTGTCAGCCCCACTTACTGCCCTTACTCACAAGGATACCAATACCAAAAATTGGCTACCTGAGGCTTCAATGCATTCCGGCAGTTAAAGAAGGCCTTTGCTGACAAGCCCTACCTATGTCATCCAGATTCTACATGACTCATCTTAGAGGTAGATGCCTCTACCCTGGGAGTAGGGGCTATCCTCAGCCAACACACTCCAGAAGGGGTACTCCTTCCATGTTCCTTCTTTTATAAGAAATTCTCCCCAGCCGAACACAATTACAGCATTGGAGATTGAGAGCTCCTGGCCATCAAACTAGCTCTCGAGGAATGGTGCCACCTGCTTGAAGAAGCAGGTGCATCATATTACAATATATACAGATCACAAGAACCTTGATCATCTACATCAAGCTCAGCAACTTAATGCAAGCTAGGCCCATTAGTCTCTATTCACTCGCTTTGACTCTGAACTATGGTACTGCTAGGTGATCAATAATCAACAAGCAGACATCCTCTCTTGCTCCTTCCAGACCAAGGATTTCCAAAACCTCTTAGGCATATCATCAACCCTGCTAAAATAGTTCTGGCCACTATGGTATCTGTCCCTCCAGTAAAGATGGTCTTACTTTCCAGATTGCATGTGAAAGTGTTGAAATGGGCCCATGACTCCTGTCACAGGCACGAACTCTTGAGTTGCTTCAGCAACACTACTGGTGGCCCTAGATGAAGCAAGACGTCAAGGCCTATGTCGACTCTTGTCCCACTTGTACACAGCAAAAAGTACCGCATGGCTGACCCTGGGGGCTGTTATAGCCATTACCAGCCCCCAGGGAACCCTGGACCCACTTGATCATGGACTTTATCGTGGACTTCCTTGTCACTAATGGTGCCACCATGATTTGGATAGTGATTGATCAATTCTCAAAGATGGCACACTTCATCCCATTGTCAGGTCTTCCTTCTGCACCAGAGTTAGCATGTCTCTTCACCCTCCACATCTCTCACCTGCATGGCCTACTTCAACATATACTATCAGACAGAGAAGTTCAATTCACTGTCAGGTACTTGTACTGATACCAAAACGTTTGGTATCACCCTCTACTACACTACAGCCTATCACCTGCAAGGCAACGGTTAGGTCAAGTGCACCAACAGTATTCTCAAGACCTTCATTCGCTCCTATGTCAATGAAAGCCAGGATAATTGGGCCCCTCTCTTACCTTGGACTGCATTCTCTGATAACACTCACATCAACGCAGCCACCGACTCCTCACCTTTTCAGCTGGTCTAAGGGAATCAGCCTCTGCCTCCCTTACCATTTCCCATGACAGTCCCATCTCCAGCGAGTCAACTCTCTGCCCAGGAATTGAATGGACTATGGGACAGACCAATCACTTGATTAAGAAAGCCTTTGCCAAAGCCAAGAAAACAGCATATGCCCATAGAAGACCAGATTCTCAGTTTAAAGTAGGACAGAAAATCTGAGTACCTGGCATTTGTGCCTGTGACTCTTGTTTTTGCATCTGGCACCAAATTTTATTGGGCCTTTCTCTGTGCTTTGATAACTGGGCCCTGTCACATATCAACTAAGATTATCACCCACATTGAAGATCCACTCCAAGCACACCCACTGCAACCACGAGGAGCCATCCAGCCTGATGCCCAAGCCTTCGCACCGGACCCCCATCACGCCGACCGGCCCGAGCCAGTCCCGGACTCCACCTACCGCCACGTCACCAAAGCGCCGAGGGACAGCTCGTATAAAAGTCGCGCCAGTGACCAGAGTCTTCTCTCTATACGCGCCCAACCCGCTCCAAGCACACCCGAGTGCCCACCAAGGTCTTCGTCCGGCCCAGCTCCCCACCACGACCACAAGGAGCCGTACAGCCCAATGCCCAAGCCTTCATGCCAGACCCCCATCATGCCGCCTGGCTTGAGCCAGCCCAGGACTCCACCTACCGCCATGTCACCGAAGCACCGAGGGACAGCTTGTATAAAGGCTGCGCCGTTTAGCCATAGGCGCCGCGTGCCTAGTGTTGCGCGACAAAGGAGTGCAACAAAGGGGCCTGCCCCTTAGTGCGCCCCTTTGTGTCGACCCTCCCTTCTACCCCATCCTTCTCTTTACTTATCAATCCTTTCAACCTTTCCCCTGTTATCTCATCCACCCCTTCAGTCTTTAGCTCCTCCCTTTCTGCAAGAGACCCTCTCCTTGTCTCATGCACCTCGTCCCGGTCCCCACCCACCCCATCACCACCCAACAATCCAAAACTCGCCCTCCCCTACTTAAACCCCTCCATCCCCCTGTCTAACTTTCCCCCTACCACCTATCACTCCTCCAAGCACCACTGTCTCCCCCTCCACACTCCCACCACTTCCAACCATTCTCTCTCCCCCATCCTCTCAACACTCTTCCCATTTCCTCCTCAAAACAATCATGGATACACAACCTATTCCTAGGATCTCTAACCTAACGCACACAAACCCCCCCCCCCCCCTCCTAATGCACTCTACTTTTCACCCAAAATCCCTTATACCTATCATGATTTCCCCCCTGACATAACTACTTGGCCTCACAGCCTTCTCCCTATTACTCTTTAATTCACAATCTCTCGTCAAAAAGACCCCGATCCTAAACGACTTATTGTTTGACCTCAAACCAGACATCTGTGCTATCACAGAAACCTGGTTCAAACACACTGACCTTGTTCTCATCAACCAACTACCCACTTACCTCTATGATATCATCTCCATACCTAGACACAAAAAAAGAGGGGGGGACTCCTTCTAGCAGCTAAGAAAAACCTCAGACTCCTACATCAAGCACATTAAAACTGAACCCAGATTTGAAATTAGCCTTTTCAAATTTCCCCTCCTTCAGGTTTGCCTTGTCTACAGCCCCCCAGGTCTCCTCGAAAACAATGCCTCCCCAGTCATTGAATTCATTGCAGATAACATTGATATTGGCACACCCGCCATAATACTAGGAGACTTTAACCTACACGTAGATTCTGTTCCCCTTTCCCCCAACTGTGAGGCTTTCATGTCCTCTCTGAATGCTTTGGGCTACAAGCAAATCATAAACAACGCCACACACAAAACTGGTCACACCCTAGACCTAATCTTTATTAACTCCCTCATACACCTACCTGAACCCCCTACATACACCACTATCCCATGGTCTGACCACTCTCTAATAAAAACAAATCTCTCCTTAAACATAAACCCCTTCCCTCCTCCCGACCATAGTTCCTCCATACAATTCAGAAAACCTTGCAACAAAGATGACTTAACTGAAGCCTTTACAAATGCCCTAAATGAACTAGACAGCTCTAACCCCGATCTTGCCCTATCCACATGGACTAACATCACCAACAAACTCTGCCCTCTTACTACAAAACAAATAAACCCCTCACACAATAACAAAAAAGCCTGGTACTACCCTGAGCTCAAAACACTTAAACGCTACCTAAGAAACACTGAAAAGAAATGCCGGAAGGATCCTACTCCTACATCATTGGCCACCTACAAAACTACCCTCCACAACTACAGAACTACCATCCTTAAAACCAAATGCGACTTCCATGCACTCAAAATTCACAAATACCAATATAACGCCAAAGCTCTTTTCTCCTATGTCTCCAGCCTAACAAAAACCTCCCCCTCTCCTATATCTGACTCCGACTCCAAAACTAAATGCAATGACATTGCCCAATATTTTAATGACAAAATCTCTAATATTATGATGAGACTTCCCCCCCCCCAACACCTATTCTATCAACATCCCAGAAAACCACTATTCAATCCTAGACACCTTTAACACCATCTCCACTGCAGAAACTGAATCCCTCATGAAGAAAACTAAACCAGCTTCTCATCCAGCCGATCCCATCCCATCTCATTCCCTAAAATCGATCTCAAACATTCTAGCCAAACCATTATCCGAAATGATCAACTCATCCCTCACACATGGAAATGTTCCCACCATGTTGAAACAAGCTATAGTCAAACCCATATTAAAGAAACCCAACCTAAATCCCTCTGAACCAGCCAGTCTCAGACCCATCTCAAATCTCCCCTTCTTAGCAAAACTCTTAGAGAAAGTAGTCAACACACAACTCTCTGACCACCTTGAGAAAAACAACATTCTTTTCCCCTCTCAATTTGGGTTCCAGAAATTCTTTAGCACCAAAATCTTGCTCATCTCCCTCACTGACACACTCCTCAAGGGTCTGGACAATGGCCACTCGTACATCCTAGCCATGCTAGACATCTCCTCTGCTTTCGACACCATCAGCTATACAATTCTCTTAAACAGACTCACAGACATTGGCATAACTGGCACCACCCTTCACTGGTTTAAATCTTTTCCAGATAACAGACATTACAAAGTAAAAATAGGAAACAGTGAATCCGACCCCATCCAATTAACATGTGGCATACCCCAAGGCTCCTCTCTATCCTCAACTCTCGTCAACATCTACATGTTACCCCTTTGCCATCTCCTATCTAACCTAGGACTCACTTACTTCATCTACGCTGACGATGTACAAATTCTAATCCCCATCACGGAATCCATCACCAAATCACTCCAATTATGGGAAAACTGTCTTACTTCTATAAACCACCTTCTCACTAATCTTAACCTCACCCTTAATACCTCCAAAACAGAACTCCTTCTTATTTCCCATAACCAGTCTATCAAACCCCTCTCTGTCACCATCTCCAATTACCCCACGCCCCAGATCCTTCACCAGACCAGAAACCTTGGCGTCATCCTTGACAGCCAACTTAACTTAATAAAATTAATTAATTCACCTTGCAAAGACTGCTACTTCAAACTGCATGTACTTAAAAAACTCAGACCTCTCCTCCATTTTAATGACTTCCGCACTGTCCTCCAAGCATTAATCATTTCCAAAATTGATTACTGTAACTCCCTCCTCCTAGGCCTCCCTGCTACCACCCTCAAACCTCTCCAAATGTTACAAAATACCACTGCCAGAGTCCTCACCAACACTCACAAAAATGATCATATCACCTCCATTGGCTCCCAATCCCCTTCAGAATTCTCCACAAGAACATAAGAACATGCCATACTGGGTCAGACCAAGGGTCCATCAAGCCCAGCATCCCTGTTTCCAACAGTGGCCAATCCAGGCCATAAGAACCTGGCAAGTACCCAAAAACTAAGTCTATCCCATGCTACTGATGCCAGTAATAGCAGTGGCTCTCATTAATCCACAAGACTCTACGTAATCAAAATATACTCTGGCTAAACAACTCCCTACGCTTCCATACCCCAAATAGACACACCAGATCTGCCCACACTGGCACCTTACATATCCCCACACCTCAACTCACACACCTAATCTCCACCAGAGACAGAGCCTTTTCCATTGCTGGCCCCTCTCACTTGAACTCGATGCCACCTGATCTCTGACTAGAGCCCTGACTTGCCCCATCTACCGGTATGTAAAAATGGCACCAGATGGGCCCTGCAGCCGGCAGCATTTTGTTGTACAGAAAAACATGCACTGCTATGGTGTCACCTAGAAAACCCTGCAAAAAAAGGCACTTGGCACCCACATGATATTCAGCCTATTATAAAACGTGTGAGGTGTGTGTTTGGTTTTTATACAGCCTTGAGTAAACTGAATGAAAACAATATAGTAAACTTCCCATACCAAAACAGTACTTACTGCCAGCACACAACAGGAACAACCCTATCTATGAAAAGACAACACTACAAATATTACACCAAGCCCTAAAACACCTCCTATTAGGAAATCAGAACAAGCCATAAGAACATAAGAAGAACATAAGAAAATGCCATACTGGGTCAGACCAAGGGTCCATCAAGCCCAGCATCCTGTTTCCAACAGTGGCCAATCCAGGCCATAAGAACCTGGCAAGTACCCAAAAACTAAGTCTATTCCATGTAACCATTGCTAATGGCAGTGGCTATTCTCTAAGTGAACTTAATAGCAGGTAATGGACTTCTCCTCCAAGAACTTATCCAATCCTTTTTTAAACACAGCTATAAATTCCTACATAGAAATTACATGCTAGCAGAATACCCCACCTTGGTCACACATGCAGAACACAGACAGACTCTCACCAAAATACAAAATAAAGTATAAATAGAAATATATGTAGACAGAAACCAAGCTGGAAACCGCAACAAGACAGAATCTATATGCAATGCAGCAATGAAAAAACAGAAATATCACCAGTCCTCATAAATCAAACAAAATCAAGAAATATAAATCAGTCATAAGAAACCATACTAAGAAAAAGAATATTGCCAAAGAGCTGATGAACAGGATAACAGTCAATAATTAAAAACATATAAAAAAAAAGTTTACAAATTTTTCCAAACAGCAGTAAAATATTTCAAAATAGAAGACACAAATACCCAGGATTTAAAACTGATAAGGCTGGAATAATCCCCCACTTCCCATACCTGAAAACTTTTCTTTTCCAGTCATCCTGAGCTTCTCGAGGAAAACTGGAGGTGGCACAAATTTCTTTAAACACACACCCCAGGCTGTCAGGGTGGCATTCTCACACACACACACACACACACACACACATACACACATGCTGGCATTCACATACACCCCAATCTGGCAGGCTGCCATTCACAAAGACAAACATACACACACACACATACACACAAAATGCTCAGGCTGCTAGTCTCACACACACACAAAACCCAGGTTGTCATTCACACACAAAACCCTAGCTGGCTGGCTAGCAGGCTCCCATTCTTACGTTCTCTCCCAACCCCAGGCTGACAACAGGGTACCAGCGCAGAAATGCTTCCATTCCTTATCATACCAGGTTCCCTCTGTTAACCAGGGCTTCGGTTACTATTCCTGCATTTTTTTTTCCCTTTCAGGCAGCCCTGCACACCTTGTGTGCTTCCAGTGGTCCAGGGCCTGAGGCATTTATACCTCCCCATTTCTGACACAGCCCCTTCCGTTCTCAACCATTGTCTGTCGGGAGGACTGGCGCCCGGCATCGCAGGATAGGAATTGGCTGGATATGAAAAAAAAAAAAAGATTAGGAAGGTTCCGCACCTCCCCAACAGGGAGCAGTCATTGAAATCCGATCTAAAGAATAAATAAAGATACCAGCTTCGGTGACCAGTGCTGCACGGAAGGAGGAGGTGGAGGGATGAAGCAGCACATGAGTGTGCACTCTCCGAGTCTATAATGTTTGCTGTGGTCAGCACCGCACCCATTGGGACTTGGGACGGCAAGGATGGTGACTCTGCCCACTGCTGCCGCCACCTCCCAGGTGTGCCGACTTGTGCAATTGCACACAGTATGCATACCCGTTTGCACTGGGCCTCTGAACTGTATGCAGAAGGAAATGAGAAACAAATGCAGTGACCTGAGAAGAGTGGTCATATAATTCACGTTACCTTTTTAGCCATGCATCAAATTATTACCATAAGATTTTCTTATATTCAGTCACTATACTTTGTCCATTTACCATATGTACACTTTGTTCAATGATTATATTTTGTCTAATTGCCAAATGTAACATTTGGTCATTGTTAATTACTTTAATGTACTTCTTGCTGATGTTATGTTCATGTCCTTCATGCAGTATATTGATTAAGGGACGTTATTAATTGGTTATTTTTACTGAGAAGCTTTTTTCTCTCCATCGATAAGCAGGACTGATTTAGCCATGACAAATGGGTGAAGTCATTTGACAGCACCAAAGGTACCCTCTCTAGGGCCTTTACATCCTACTGAGCATGCACGAGATTTCCCCTGTGAGCACTGCCTCATGAGTCTCCTCAGTTTCTCTTTGCCCGCACAGCTGCTTGGATGTGTACCTTTTCTCTCCTACATAGTTTTCCTGTTGTTGCAATTTTTGTTTTTGATCTTTTCCCACAATGCCTCACTGCTTTGGCAGCTCCACAACAGCACTTCTTAGTGCTAAAAAAAGTAAAAAGTATGGGTAGGAATTCTGGGTAAGGGCACAGCCCTACGGTATTTTCAGGCTTGCGGTTGATCTATGTCACTTGCTGATGGGCATGAGATCTGGCTTTGGATGCCCTGGTGCAGATCATGATGACCCAACTGATGTGCCCTGTATACAATCCTCTCCTTCAAACAATGGGGATGCTATGACAGAATGTCTCCGAGACCCTGAAGGATCGGGCCTACAGGATGACAGAGCTCTGTGAATCACTCGAGCGCAGACATCAATCTTCATCCCATTACTGGGGCTCAAGTTAAGGGCTCTTTGCACCAATCTCCCCCCCCCCCCCTCTCCCCTGAGCCCTCCAGGTCTTCAGGGGTCAAGTACAGCCAACAGCATGGAGCACCGAAGCAACCTAGCTTCAAGCTGTATTCCCAGGCCTCATCTCCCGTAGGGTCCTCTGAGGTTTCTCATAAGAAATGCTGCCCTTCTTTGGAGAAGCCCAAATCCTCTAAACAGGTGATGATGCACAAGGAACACTCTGAGCACTCTGTGCATAAGATGTATGCAACTCCATTGGAGCACATGGCGCAAAAGAAGCATCCCATGCCATCTTCACATGCTGCATCGGAACCTCCTATGCCATCACCGCAGCTACCTGTACAATCAGTGCCAATTTGGTCTGCACAGCATGTGTAGTGCACCGCTTACAGTGCTCCTTCCATGCAATCTACACAGTACACAGAGCAAGCTGCACAATACACCTTGCACTCTATACTTTTCTAGCACCACCACCACAGCAACATTGCCTTTTTGTCCTCATGAAAGGGCAGGTGACCCAGATACTGAATGAAGAAGTCCCTTCAGGATACCAATGTCTCCTTTTCATCTGCTTTCCAGATCCCTGGCCAGCCAGACCGCCAAAGGATGCCTTTAGATGTCTGAGTGCCAGGCTGCAAGTTCTGGATCCCATTTGTTCTATCATGCCCCTAACTTCCCTAAATGCACCAAGGAATCTACCCTCCTGGGACCCCTGGGAGGTACTTCAGGAAGATGAACCAGTTTTGGCCTCCAAGGAAGTTATTTCTCCCTCAACACCATCCAGTGGGGACAGCAGTCTGTGGAACAGATGACAGAGTTGGTAAAGGGTTTCTTCTCCTCCTTGATGCACTCCTCCAAGGAAGGCGCTCTACAGCTGATCCTGAACAAATTATTGGCTCTCAAGGGAGACTCTCCAGAAACTCTCAGCCTTCCACAACCAGGAACTGCAGGGATTCCTACTCCAGGCACCTCTAATGGATATGGCCTTTCAGGATAGGGCACTATCAGTAATCCAGGTGATCGCAAAGAGGAGGAGCTCCTCTCACCAAGATCAGAGCTTAATTCCCCAGCATCTTCCTCAGGGTCATGGATCAGCATTCACCCCTGCAAGTCCAAGGAATAGGGGTCCATGGAAATCTTATCCAATCCACCACCTGAACCCCCCAGAGCATTCCTCCTCACCTGAGGATCTCACCTACTCCTAATCCTGCAATTTATCACATTCCACATGTGATTTAACTAATCTGAATAATTTTGTGTTATCTACAAATTTGATCACCTCACTCGTTATAACCCTTTCCAGATCTTTTATAATTATATCAAAAAGCATTGATCCAAGTACAGATCCCTGAGGAACTCAACTGTTTACCTTTTTCCAGTGAGAAAATTTACCATTTAATCTCTGTTTCCTGTCTGTTAACCAGTTTGTAATCCACAAAAGGACATCGCTTCCTATCCCATGACTTTTTAGTTTTCTTAGAGCATCTCATGACGGACTTTGTTAAATGCCTTCTGAAAATCCAAATACACCTCATCTACTGGTTCATCTTTATCCATATATTGATTAACCCCTTCAAAAAATGTAGCAGGTTTGTGAAGCAAGACTTCCCTTGGGTAAATCCATGCTGGCTGTGCTCCATTATTCTTTGATTTTGTTCTTTAGAATAGTTCCCACTATTTTTCTCAGCACTGAATTCAGGCTCACTGGTCTATAGTTTCCCGGATCACCGATGGAGACCTTTTTAAATATTGCGGTTACATTTGCTATCCTCCAGTCTTCAGGTAAAATGGACAATTTTAATGATAGGTTATAAATTTTTACTAATGGATCTGAAATTTCATTTATGAGCTCTTTCAGAACTCTGGCGTGTATACCATCTGGTCCAGGTGATTTGCTACTCTTCAGTTTGTCAGTCTGGCCTACTACATCTTCCAAGTTAACCATAATTTGGTTCAGTTCATCTAAAACATCATCCTTGAAAACCATCTCTGGAACTGGTATCTCCCTAACATCCTCATTAGTAACGAATTCATTTAGGGGTAAATTTTCAAAACTTTATGCGCGTAAATCCCAGGGACGCGTGTAAGTCCAGGGGCCTTGGGAAAGGGGCAGGGCGGATCAGGGCATGGTTAGAGGCGCCCGGCATAGCAGCCATTTGCCACTGTGCTGAGGGATTGCGTGCCGGTAGAGTGCTGGTGGGCGCAACTTGCTCCTGCCCCAAGGCAGGAGCAAATGGTAAGATAAGGATTTGGCGGGAGGTTAGGATAGGGCTAGGGGGCGGGAAGGTTAGGGGAAGGGGTAGGAAGGTTAGTATACAGGGTAGGGAACTGCGGAAGGCCATGGGTGTTGGCGCACACAAGTTGCATAAATGTGCACCCCCTTGCAAGCGACGACCCCCGATTTTATAACATGCATGCACCAGCACATGCATGTTATAAAATCGTGTGTCCATCTGTGCGTGCTGGGTAGCACACACAAATGGACACGCATGCACAAGTTTTTAAAATCTACCCCTTAGATTTCTGCAATCTTCCCTAAGAGCCACTTTAATCCCTCAATTATCTAATGGTCCAACTGATTCCCTTGCAGGTTTCTTGCTTCAGATATATTTTTAAAAGGTTTTAGTATGAGCTTTTGCCTCTACGACCAACTTCATTTCAAATTCTTTCTTAGCCTGTCTTATCAATATTTTACATTTAACTTGACAATGCTTATGCTTTTTCCTATCTTCTTCAGATGGATTCTTCTTCCAATTTTGCAGGACATTTTTTGAGCTAAAATTGCCTCTTTCACCTCGCCTTTTAACCATGCCAGTAATCTTCCACCTTTCTTAATGCAGGGAATACATCTGGACTGCGCTTCTAAGATGGTATTTTTAAACAATGTCCACACCTGTTACACTCTTAACCTTTGTAGCTGTGCACCTTTCAGTTTTTTCTATTTTCCTCACTTTATTAAGGTTTCCCTTTTGAAAGTTTAGTGTTAGAGCTGTAGATTTACATATTGTCCCCCTTCCAGTCATCTGAGAGATGTTTCTGTTGAAGACATCTGCAAGGCTGTAACTTGGACTTCTGTGCATACCTTCACATCTCACTACTGTCTGGACAATCTCTCGAGAGTTAATAGTAACTTTGGGCAGGCAGTTTTCTGTAACCTGTTCTCTAATTAGTCCACTCTCCACGGGGAGGCCAAGTTGCCCTTTAGTAAGTGCTCTGCCCGCGCATCCCTCAGCTTGTTGATGGCTACTTCAGTCCTGCTTGTCAACAGAGAAAAGCATGCTTACTTATCACAAATGGTGTTCTTTGTAGACAGCAAGATGAATTAGCCATGCTTTATACCTTCCCACCTCCCTGAAGAGTCAGCTTCCTGGCAAGAGCTAATGTACAAACAAACTGAAGAGGCTCACGAACAGTGCTTGTGCAAGAACTCCCGCGCTTGCTTGGTAAGGTATAAAAGCTCTACTGAGCTAGAGAGAAGGGGCCATTCTACACGATCAGATGACATCACCCACGTGTCATGGCTAATTCACCCTGCTGTCAATGGAGAAAACTGTTTACGGTAAGCAAACATGCTTGTCCATGATTTCCTTTCATTTATAGTTATTTTTATACTGGCATGTGGTGTAACAGTCTTCATAGTCTTTCTTCTAACCTCATTTACAGACTTCAGAATACGGCAGCAAAAATTATTTATTGCAACAAACTATGATCATGTTACCCCCACTACTCATGGAACTCTATTGGCTTGGTGTTTCATTTTGGATTCAGTTCAAGATTGGCTGTTTAACCTTCAAAGCTTTTTGGTGGGGTACTCCCTTATATCCTATCTTCTCATTCCTTATCAGCCTGTGTAGCTCTGCACTCCTCACAATAAGAATTACTGACACTTCCCTCACCAAAGCTGATTAGATTTGAACATACGGGGGGAAATAAGTTTTTCCTTTCTGGCCCCTAGCCTTTGGAACTCCCTTCCTCTAACACTGCACTTGGAGAAGGATTACATGAAATTTAGGAAATTCCTGAAACTTTTCTTTTACACAAGTTTTCCCAGGCTATCTCTTGCTGTTGAACTATCAAATGTTGTTATAACAGTTAATACCAGTGGTCAGTCCGTGGATAGTCAGCCAAAGCAGGGGTCAATACCAGTGGTGAATCTGAGGGTAGTCAGCCAAAGCAGGGGTCAGGTTCCAGGCAGCAGTCAGACGTGGTCAGTGGTCAGGCAGAGGTCAGTTCCAGGCAGCGTGCAGATGTGGTCAGTGATCAGGCAGAGGTCAGTTCCAGGCAGCATGCAGACATGGTCGAGGAAACAGGCAAAGGTCAAATCCAGGTGGCGATCGATGTAGTCAAGGACAGGCAGAGGTCAGTCCGAGAGATACTACCTGGGGAGATGAAGGAACAGGAAGGACGTAGGAACAGATGGACGCTGGAACAGGAGGATGTTGGAACAGGACTGGAACAAGGCTGGAACAAGACTGGAACAGACACTGGAATTGCAGAGGCAAACTAGATATCACAGCGTGATCGACCTGATTGTCAAGGCAAGGAAGTGCAGGCAGGCACTTCCTTTTAAGCGGTGTTCAATCAGGGCATGCCACGGAGCTGGGATCCACTCCAGGCCCTTTAAGGAGCTGGGCGGTCCGCGCACACGTGCCTAGGGGCAGGGCCAACGCCACAGAGGACGCTGAGCCCTGCTGTGAGGCCTGGCTGGAGGTGGAAGGTCCGGCGACCGCCTCTGCGGGACGCCGAGGCCTGGCTGAGCTCGCTACTGAAGCAGGGGAGGAGGACCCGGGACCCGTGGAAGTCTTGGTGAGGAGAGTAGGCCCAGACGCGGGCCAAGTACGGACAGGACGCGCAACACAGGGATTTTTTTAGAGGGAGGAGGGACACTTTAACAGGACCTTACAGCCCCTTTAAGTCAGTTACTTGGGAGTATAACCAGGCACCTTAGCCTGGCAAGACTCATAGGGAGGAAGCTAGCTACACCTCCTGAAATGTAGCTAATTTCTCTATGATAGCTCTCCTTGCAAATGTTTTTCGAGAGCTGTGCTACTGATTATCATAGCAATGAGCTGCTTTGCATGCATTTGCATGTGAGGCAGCTCATTACTATCACCATGTTATGCCTCATTAAGTGGCCAGCAAATAATGTGCAGACCTTTGTGATGATCACAAATTCCATGCGTTATTTGCATTTACCACACGATAATGTTTTTTTTAACGTGCAGTAAACACTGTTTACTGTGGGCAAAAGCATTATCACAGCTTAGTAAATAGACCCAGGATGAGATAGGCAATATCTGATACAAAGACCAAAGACCTTTTCTTCTGTGAAGTAGATCATCTTTAATGTTGCTGAAATGGTACAGGAAATAATGCCAGCAGCATATGTGTCGTTGTAACCAATAGCTGTATCTGGAAAGAAGCCAGCTTCCTAAATGTAAAGGAGTCACCATTGTGTCCCTTATTATAAATATTAGAGTCCTCACAGACACTACCATAGATGGATGACGTCAGAGAGAATAGGAATGCAGAGTGTTCTTTGACACTCCCCACTGAGAGATATCTTGCTAAGAAGTGTGATTCATGCAGCTACTATGGCTTGTGTCCTTTCCTGCAGTTTTCTGTCCTAGAAGGGTGGCTGAGGCTCAAGGAAGGAGCACTCAGGTCCCCAGGATTTGGATCGAGTCCTAGAGGACTTGCAAGCAAAAGAGAGGACCAGAGACTATAGTTGGCGAAAGAGGAGTTAGTCCCAAAGTCCTTGATTTCATTCAAGAGTGGCTAGAGCGTCTTGAGAAGCGGAGCTGCTGTTTGAAGCCTGGAAGAATGGCTGCCAAGTGAGTGGTGCCCCTGCAGTGTTGAAGTTGAAAGGGATTCAATAAAGACTCATCTAAAGTTGTTTTTTTTTTGGAAGAATTTCCAGTTTTCCTACTGAAGAAGATGCTACTCTCTGGAAAAATCCAGAGAGCTCCCATCTCCTAGACTAGGGAGTGCAGGTGAAACTTTACTGTGAAAGTTTGAACTGTATAGCAGTGGTGTTGTTCTATCTTTCCCCATGCTCTACCCAATGCATTAATCAGATGCATCAATTTCACCAGCCACAGGATTCTTTTTTTTAACAACCATAACACAGCATGTGGTGTTTATTTTTCCTGAACCGAGACTTCACCAAAGTACCTCCAAAGCCTAGGGCAGGGGTGGCCAGCTCGCTCCGGTCCTTGAGAACCACAAACAGGCCAGGTTTTCAAGATATCCACAATAAATATGCATTAAAGAGATTTGTACACAGTGGTGATAGCGCATGCAAGTCTATCTCATGCATATTGATTGTGGATATCCTGAAAACCTGGCCTGTTTGTGGCTTTTGAGGACCAGTGTTGGCCACCCCTGGCCTAGGGCTTTATTTTATGTTATTTTCCCCCCGTCAGGATAGAATTGAAAGGAAGATAAGCTTTCTACTTGCCCCACCTGATCCTAAATGTGCCCCTAAATCCTATTAGCCAATGAAATAGGGGCTCTATGGATAGTCCCTAGCTCATCCTGTTAATATGTAGCAGGGCAGCATCACAGAGTCTGAATACTTTTTCAAAGTGCTTTGCAGGCATAACCTACAGTTATTGTTCATTATAATGGATGCTCATTTTATCTACCTCAGACAGATGGTATGTTGAGTCATCTCACCAGGATTTGAACCTGGATAGCCTGGATTCCCACAGAAAGCACAGGCCAACATCTTAGAGAGCAGAGCTCTCGCTACGAATGATAAAATTACGGAGTGTGTAGTACAGGCAATCAGGAAATATAAAAGCATGAAAAACAATCTTCATTAGACCATGTATGGGCTTGATTCATCAAAGTCTTTTCCCAGAGACACAAGTCAGGAAAAAAGCCATAGTAAATCATTTCCTAAATGTCTGAGAAGAACTCATCATGGATGTGGGCTCACATTATTCTCCAGAGTAGAGGCTTTTTAATTTTTGATTGTCATGAATGAGCACTTCTTGTTTGTCTTCTTCGCTGCCATGGTCAGTGTGTAAATAGGCATTTTAGTACCCAGGTCAAGCAATTATATTTGCACCTCCCCCTAAGTGCTCTATCTCCAACCTTCCTCCCTCCACCAGCAGTTCTCAATCCCCAGCCAACTCTCCCTTTTCTGTCTACCTTCTAATCTCTCCCTTAGTGATCTACCATCCCTAGTTCCCCTCCTTATCATTATCTCACCCCTGATCCCCTTAGTTATCCTCAAGCCCTCCCCCATCAATGCTCAACCCCCAGGAGCCCCCCTTTCTTTCTATCCCACCTCTCGCCTCTAGTGATCTGCCATCTCCAGCTTTCCTCCCCCTCCATATGATCCCACAAGTGGTCCTCAATCTCCCCAGCTTCACCCCAAGCCCCCCAGTGGTCCTTGAGCCTCCACCAGTCACAATTCCTGGTGGTTCTCAAGCCCCCATGTCTTCACCAGTACTCAATCTCCATGGTTATCCCTTTCTCTCTACCCTCCTCCTTTCTCCTTCCAGCAGTTCTCCATTCTCCAATAGTCCTCCACCCCTGAGGGGGGGGGGGGGGGGTTACCAAGCCCCGCAGCTCAACTTAGATGAAGAAGCTACCCTTTCCATCTCCAGCAAGCCTCCTCCTTCTCATCTCCCAGACAGCATGCATGGTAGAAGCAGTTTTCCTCATGGCCACAACTGGCCCACTCTCTGCTACCTCCTCCAGCCTGTTCTCCTCTTGTTGGGGGGGAGGAGTCAGATCAGCCAACATTGCATATGCTCTCCTCCTTGGGTGGGTGGGGGGGGGGCATGCTTTTTCCTCCTCAGGTGGGAGGTCAGGTTGACCCGAGGGTCACCTCTCATTTTAGGGGAGGGGTGATGGAATCAACCCATGTCTCTTACTCTGGTTCACTCTGTGTACCACGTGGAGTATATTGTTTGGGTGGGCCAAGGTGCCGGTGGCAATGCCTCCCAACACTTCGCAACTTGGGCAGCTACCCTGCTTGCCTTGCCCTTATTATGTTCTTTAACTGTACCTTGTATCACAAGAAGGTAGATGTACTCCTAATATGAGAGTAATTCAAGATTTTGCAAAATAATCATAAAATCCTATTCAGATGGAGATCTGGGTCTCAAGCTCCAGAATGCTATTGTTGTCTCTTTTTGCATCCCTTTTTGGTGAAACATCTGCATTTGATCACTTTTCTTTAGCTGGCTGAACAGAGAACTAGATCAGGGATGACTGCTGAATGTAATTTATTTGAATTTTAATAAAGCTTTTGATACTGTCCCACATAAGAAAGTCACAAATAAACTGAGTTGCATAGGGGGGGGGGCGCCCAATAGGTGGTTGACTGAGTTAGAAACTGGTTAACTGCTAGACAACAGATGTGGTATTAAATGGAGTTCATTCTGAGAAATGAGAGGTTATCAGTGGAGTGCCTCAGGGTTCCAGCCTAGAGCCGATTCTGTTCAATATTTTCATGAACAATATTGCAGAGGGCTTAGTAGGAAAGGTTTGTCTGTTTCCAGATGACATTAAAATATGCAGCAGGGTGCACACTCCTGAGGAGTGATCTAAGAAAGCTCAAGAAGCAGTCAAATGAATGGCAGCTAAGCTTTTTTTTTTGCAAAAGAGTGCAGTATCATGCATATGGGGTTCAGAAATCCAAAGGAACAATTTGTGATGGAGGATAAGATACTGCTGTTCACAGTGAGGTTGGTAAATGCATGGAACAGCCTTCCAATGGAAGTGGTGGATGCAAAAACAGCCTCAGAATTTAAGAAAGCATGGGAGAAGTACAGAGAGTGCTCCTTAGCCACAAAGAAAAAAAAATAAATGACAGCGACCAGCTGGAGACTAAGGCATTGCAAGAGAAAGTAAATTGGGCATACAAGATGGGCCCTATGGTCCTTACCTGCTGTTACATTCTTCTGTGCTTCTATATTTCCACTTGTCTGCATATATGTCTTTCATTTCCTGCTTTCTCATTCCCTCTCCCTCCTACCTCTTTTTTTCTCCTTTTTTTGGTTCTTCTTATGCATATTAATTATATTTTCTTGCTTTATTCTTCCCCTTTAGGATGACCCTGAAGGAGAGGAGATGGAGAGGGAGCAGTCTAACCCCTTGAAACTGGATTTTACCGATGACCCAAACTTTAAAGCCAAGGTTAACTACTCCTATACGGCTGTCCAGATCCCCACGGATATTTACAAGGGCTGTGAGTGCTCCTGGCAATCTCTTTTTTCAGGCCATCCCATTCTACCTTTGCTTTCAGCTCCTGCTGTATCTTATCTAACACACTCACACACACAAGTAAGGCAATCTTTCACAGTTCACAGGATCGCAGTTGGCCAGTTATTTCCATCTTGATTAAGGAACAGCACCTCAGACTTGTTAGATTTGTTTCTTTGTTTAATATATATATATATATATATTTGTTCCCCACCTTGAACAATGGAAAGTGTGGGTTATAATTTAAAAAAAATAATAATGAATAAATACAATGCTAATCCGCCAACTGAAATGTGATTAGGCAGCACACATGCAGAAAAATGGCTGCATTAGTACAAATTTGAAACTTGTGAGCAGTGACATCAGTCCTGTTTTTTTGCCCGTACGTGGAGACGTGGTTGTAGTTCGAATTTCCCTCAGTAAAGTATTAAATGGGACTATAACAGAACTGGCCCAGCCTGTCTGACAGAGACGTCCTTAGGCGCGGAGATGAATAGGGGTACCCGTTATGGGGTACCACGCTTTCGGGGCGCCCTGTGCTGTCTGGCACTATCACTTCCTGTCAACATGAGAATGAATCTGCACACATCGGCATTTCGAGGGCCTTCTGCACACTCCTAAAGTCAGCCCTGCCATCTTAGGTGGCATGTTGACATCCACGAAACGCGGTCAAAGCTTCGCTTTCTGCCATTGGTCATTCACACATGCTTTTCCACATTTCTTTCTCATTCCCACTCCCTCGTACCTCTTTTTCACATTTGAAAATTAGCACAAGCTTGAATCTTGTGAGCACCAATTGGCATTGGTGCTCACAAGATTCAAGCTTGTGCTAATTCAAACATTTTTCTGCGTCTGTTATCACGTGTCCAGTGTTTGAGTACGTACTTTTCTGGTTAGACAGATATTATAGGTAGATAATCTTTATTACATTCAGTAAAATTAGCTTAAAGTAATTGCAATTAATTTTTTTGTTAAAATGTGTCAAAAAAAACAATAGCAGTAATTATATCAAATTAACAAGCTTGCAATAGTGAATAGTTATTTTCTCTCAATCTGCCTGAGTCATTGAGTGGGATTTTTTTTGACTTTCAAGAATGACAATGAGGGAATTCTAATACTTATGCAGATGATGTCATTTAAATCTGTGGAGGTGAAAGATATGGTTAGAAAAAGTATCTTTCTGAGGAGATATCACAGTTGCAATAAGGTAGATTTGAGATGTACAATATATAACACATTAAGTTTTCTACAATAGTTCCTGTGTGAGCTTCCTGTAATGCTGTTGTGATTCATTACCATCTGAAAACTATTCTGGGTAAAATGAGTCAGTGGTCTTAGAACAGTTTTTTAGTTTACTGTGTCCACATCACAAAAAAAAAAAATAATAATAATAATAATAAACACCATCACAATGTGGCATTCCTGGCAACCTAGCTGACAGGCTCAGCAGAGAGATCAAGATTGCCCAAGCCTGGACATTGGATTACTTAGTGGGTGGGTTAGGGTACATTGGCAAAGTAGCATATGTGAAGGAAGCTAGTACTGTCCTTCTCTGTGCCATAGCTGTTCGAAGTCAGGGTAGTGTATACGAGGGAAATTTGTACTCTTACTAGCTGTGCTATAGTTATCAGGATCAGCACACTTTAGAATATTATCTGTATAGGTGAATGAGGCATGGTATCCAAATTGATCATTCAGCCACACATTTATTAAATTTGCGATCTGCCCAGGAGATTTTAATGAATTCTTTGATACTGTTTATAAGGCTTAAATCTGTACACTATCTGTTTCTGTGATTTTGTCACAGTACTGTACAGTATTCCCAGGGCCAGCACATCCATGAGGTAGGACTAGACAGTCGCCTATTTTATTTTATTTTATAATTCTTATATACCTACTTTTCATGCAAGCATATCAAATCAGTTTACAGAGCGACATCAGTGGGCGGGGCACCGCTGGGGCATGTGAGGGTGCCAGGGCACCATTTTTAAAATGTGAAAGAAGGTGACAACAGCAGTCATGGAGGAGAGAGAGAGGAAATGGTATTCCTGTGATAGTGCTATGGATGTGATCTAATGTTTGGGGGTATTTCTGAACTAATATGAATTGCAGATAAATTACTTTATTTTCAGATTCCAGTTGCCTCCATGTTATCCTCTGGGAGAGCAAAAATGGAAATGTTCCTGATGAGAGAATTCTCAGGAAATTTAGTCATGAGATAGTAGGCAATGTCTTATTGTGGATTGGTAACTGATTAAAGAATAGAACAGAGTAGGACTAACTGGTCAGTTTTCCCAATAAAGAGAAGTGAATAATGGAATGCTCTAGGGATTTGTACGAAGACACAAAATTATTCAAAGTAGTTAAACCATGATCAAACTATGAGGAGCTAAAGGGGTGCTGGGTATGTAAAAGGCAGGTAAATTTAATGTGGAAAAGTGGAAATGAATGCACATAGGGAAAAATAACCCTAATTATGAGGGTAATTTTCAATATCTTTTACGCAGGATACAAAAAGGCCTTTGAAAATTGCACTTCCCTCTTGCTCCCCCATTGCAGGTAAAAGTGAGCTCTCTGTGAACAATGTGCCTCCACTTACCATGAGGAAAATCGGGGTGGGATTAGGTTGGGGGAGGGAATTAAGATTCAGGATTTCATTTCAAAGGACTTGCTTTCCCCTGCCAACTGTAATTTTCAAAAGGAAACTCCCTGGGGAATTTCTCTTTAAAAATTAGCTTGCACACACACAGGCAGTTTGAAAATTGCCCAATAAGTTTATTGGGCAATGTTGGGATTCTGCTCAGGAAAAGGATCTTAGAGTCACTGTGGACTGTGCATTTGACTCCTCAACTTTATCTATATGCAAGGTCGAAACAGGTAGTATGTCTGCCTAGATAACACTATAGCTTAACAAAGGAAAAGTGGAATTGGAATTTTGAGCTAAACTTGTACATAAAATTTGCTTCTGTTTGGCTCCTTTATTTTCATAAGAGGATTTGCATTATATTTTAAAGAAAATATACTAAAAACATAATACTGTATATTCTGCATACCCCCAAAACTGTACTAACTGTTTACTTACAAACTAGGGGCCTGATGTGCTAAGCTGCGCACAACAGATTGCACAGTTTTACCAGCAATTGTGAGCACATTTTGTATATAAAAACTGGAGATGCAAGACTGTGTGCATTGGCTAATCAGGCTGCCCACACATGGAAATCTGATGCTAATGAAGGCATTTAGCTATTACTCCCATTGCAGAGAGGTACGTAGGCTTAACCTGTGTTTAAATTCTCTAAATTTAACTTCTGATCAGAGGTGAAGAAAGTTCCTGGGGCCAGTGTTAGTCTGTGGGGCTGGACCTGGAATTGGTGGTGTAGGTGTCCTGCATGAGGGATTTACATACAGAAAACATGGTTTTTGTGCACAAATCATGTCTTCTGCACTTAAAATAGGGTTTGCGCACATTGCTGTGTGTAGAACATGATTTATGAGCCTAAAAATTATGCTCCTAAAAAGTTGTGTGCAGAAAACATGAGTTAGGAGTATAAAGTTGCACCCCTAATTCAAGTTATTCTGGATTTCCTCTCAGAAAACATGGTCTATGTACATAAATCATGTTTTTATGCACATTAAGCTTTTTTTTTTTTTTTTTTTTTTACACATTTCCAGGTTAGCATGCTTTTTCTGACTCCCGGTGCATTAGCATATCATTAGCTTATTGCATCTGGGATCAAAATATTTTTAGTGTACATTAAAGCAGTGTTTCTCAATCACTGGTCCAGGGTCCGATACCCGTCCCTGGCAACATTTCTGTCAGTCTGTGAGGATCAACGGTGATTGCAGGAGGATGAGGAGGAAACAAGACTTGCCCTGCAGTGGTGCCCTGCACCACAGCCAGTGGAGACTATTGCTAATTCCCCGTCCCACCCTGCAAACCTTGTTTTCCCAGTTGGGGCCAATCCTAAGGCCCCCCCAGCTCTGGGATGGAAGCAACTGCAACTGAATGTTAATGAGTCGGCATGAGACTGAGTAACACCTGCTCTAATCTCAACCGGAAAAACAGCCCATGCGATAGGATTATTAATTGTGGTAATGTTTCCGGCTGGTAATGGGGGAAGGAGAGAGAGGGCGGGATCAGTTGTGAACTAAGGCGGGGAGGTGAGGGGGTGGTCTTCCCCCCCCCCCCCGGGGACAAAAGGGGGAGGGGTGCCATTGCCACCAGCAGGAAGGTCCCGCGGTGGCACAGAGAAGTGACGTGCTGGAGGGGGTTCCCATTCCCCACCAGCAAAAGCGAGGTCCTGCTGAAGAAGAGGAGGAGATGAAGAAGAGGCCCTGCGGTGCCGCCAGCATTTCCCACGAACCGGCGGCAGAAGATGAGATCCTGTGGTGCTGCCGGCATTTCCCGGGAGCTGGTTGCAGAAGACGAGGCCCTGCGGTGTCACCAGGATTTCCCGGACCTGGAGGCAGAAGAGGCCCTGCTATGCAGCTAGAGGCCGAAGAAGAGCTCTAAAATGTGTGTGAGCGAGTGAGAGACTGGCCCTGTGAGAGTAAGTGCCAGTGTATGCGCTATGTGTGTGTGTATGAGAGGGTGCCTGTGTGTATATGAGAGGATGTATATGTGTGTGTGTGTGTGTGTGTATATTAGAAGGTGAGAGTATATAAGAGTGAGTGTATGTATGCCTGTTGATATATATAAGAAAAGGTGTGTATGTGTGAGAGGATCCCTGTGTGTGTGTTGTGTATAAAAGGATGCCTGTGGGAATGTGTGTGTGTGTGTGTGTGTGCGTGTGTGTGTGTGTGTGTGTATGAGAGGGTGCTTGTATGTGTATAAGAGGGTGAGTGTATATAAGTGAGTATGTGTGCCTGAGTATATTTATGACAGGGTACCTGTGGGTGCGTATGTGTGAGAGGGTGCCTGTGTGTGTGCAGGGATGGAAGTGGGGGTGAGAGAGAGGGAGCAGGTGTGTGTGTGTGGGTATGTGTGTGTGAGAGAGAGAAAGAGAGATGGAGGAAACGTGTATCTGTTTCACACACACTCAAGCTCCATCAGTCTCTCACCAAGCATGTATGTAGGTATGAGACAGAAGGAGCATATTTTATTTGTGTTTCTGTGTGTGTGTGTACCCCCAGTTCATGACAATCTCAAGGTGACAGGTATGCAGAGTGAGGGATTTCTAAAATTCTTATTAGTTTTAATTACTGGGTGTTATTTGATGTATGCTGTTTTGAAATATTTTATCGGTTTAGGACATTTTTTTAAATTTGTACAGGAGCTTCTAACTATTGAATATTATTCTATTCATCAGCTGTTTTGAAATGTATATTTTTTAGTATGGTTTTACTATTCTGATTGATTTATATTTCTTGATTGTATTGTTTTGAGGAATAGTGATTTTCTGCTTTTCCATTGTTGCACTGCATTCAGAATCTGGCTTGTTGTGGTTTCCAGTTGAGTTTTTGTTTGCATGTGTGCATGTGTGTGACAGAGAAACAGAGGAAGCGAGTGAGTGTGTGTGTGTTAGCGTGTGTGAGAAAGACACAGAGGAAGTGTGTGTGTGTGTGTGTGTGATAGAGAGATGGATGAAGCATGTCTATGTGTGTGAGACACAGAGGAAGTGAATGTGTGTGAGAGGTACAGAGAAAGTGTGTGTGTGTGTGTGTGTGTGTGTGTGTGTATGTGTGTCTCACACACACACCTGCTCCTTCTGTCTCTCACCAAGCATGTATGTGTGTGTATGAGAAAAAGGGAACATATTGTATGTGTGCGTGCGTGCCCCCAGTCTACAACAATCTTAGAATGACAGATATGGAGAGCGGGAGATTTTTAAAATCCTTATTAGTTTTAATTATTGGGTGTTATTTGATGTGTCTGCTGTTTTGAAATATTTTATCGATGTTTAGGAAATTTTAAAATTATATAATGGAGGGAGTGCCAAAGAAATATCCGCCCCTGGTGCCACTAACTATAAGTGATCAAGTTACTATGACTGGTAACTGAGATCTGTTCTTACCAGTGTAGACCAGAATAACTGAGCAGACTGGCTTGGCAATTGGTCTTTATCTGCCTTCTACTTGTGCGGGCGTGGACCTTTGGACCAAAGTTGAGTTGGAGCCACCTGCAGGGAGGAGCCCTGCAGGACCCCACCGTCGGCTGGCACTGCCGGCTGTGGCAGAGGCCCTTAGGTTGAGCCCTCGGGTGCCAGGACCAACAGATCTTAGATGCAGGCCTCTGCTGATGAGATAAGGATCTGTCGAGTCAATAGAGTTGCAGGCCTGGGTCTAGTGCACAGGAAATGCAAGCGAAGTCAGAATCTGGCAATGGTAGGCAGAGTGCAATCAGAGTCAGAGTTCAGGCCAAGGTCAACACCAGAAATCCATCCAAAAGGCAAAGAGGAACGGAGAGAAGATAGGGAGGCAAGGGACAGCACAAGCAGGAGCAGAGATACTGAGGGCTGACCAAAGGAAGACCAGGAACTGAAGATTGACCACGAAGAAGATGAGAACTCAGGAACGCAGACCAGACTGCCAACACAGGAACAAGAAACAGAAGTCAGAAACTCAGGAACATGGACCAGGACCACGAAGCCAGGAACAGGACCAAGCTGAGGCAATTCAGTACTTCAAAGAAGTCAATATATTACTGAGGCAAGGAAGAACGGCAGGAGTGGCCTTATATATGCCCCAGGTGGTATCATCAGAAAGCAACAATCATCGTTTCCCGCCACTGTCCCTTTAAGAAGGGCAAGGTCAAGCTAGCGTGTGCCTTAGGAGGGCCTGGGGCTGATACGTCGTCGGAGGCTGGCTGAGCATCACGGCCTGCCACACAGACATGGGAGAGCTGCATCGGCATCCCCAGGAGAGGCAGAGCTCCTGGCTTCGGGCAGTCTGCCACGTCTGTCTTCAGGGGTCTCCCCCGGCATCTGCTAGCGATGGGTCGGCCTCAGGGAAGGAGGTAAGAGCAGAGGACCATGGGCCTGCCCCGCAGACTGCTGAGCACAACACTGCTTTACTATGTTGCTTGAGGAGAGGTTCTGATCTTATATTTACCTTAAGCTTTCCAGACCTATTTATGAAACCGTGTGCCAGGGAGCAAATTCCTGCAGTCAGAGAGTTTGGAGAGTACTGGAGACCTGTTTATTAGGAAGCATTTCTTTCCTTTATAATCATGAAGGGCTGTTTACCTATTAAATTGGAATCTGCACGGATAACAAGATTGAAAAGCATACTCCATGAAAGTATACAAAATTTCCAAAACCGTTCTGTACATGGAGCATAAATTTGAAAATGCTGTGTGAGAGACACAGCTAGCCTGTGCTTGTGCATGTAAACAAGAACGACACTGTGAGTGTGTGGTGTGAGGTGATGCTCTTCTGTTTCCCTGCTGCTTGCAAATGTTTTTAAAACAAAGAAAATCATTTCCCCATTCATTCCTCTGCCAGCAAATCCTCCAGGGCTGGGGTGGCAGCAGAGAAGAGACCGCTTGTTCCACAGGAGTGCCTACCTGCCAACCTCGCTCAATGCAAACTGCAAAACAAAGGACCACACCGATGTTTGGCTGTGTCCTCAACCTACAGCCCCTGATTTTTCTGGCAAAGAATTGTAATGCGCATAAATTGAAAAAGGACACGGACAGAAGTCGGCATCCTCATAAGGCTTTTAGCCATTTTTTTCTTTGTGTTCCAGAGATATTAACTCTCCCTCTTAAGTAGAAAGACACCCTCAGTTTTTGTCAAAAATGGCCCCATTTATTCACTGCTTTCCCTGGTTGCAGTAGGAGACCTTTCTCTGTTTTCTCCATGGATTACTGAAGCTAAAGTAATCTAAAGAGAGTAATGAGAGTGAGATCTGTATGGTTGCAGTAGGGATGTTATGTGGCTTTGACTAACCATCAGCCAATGAATTCTTGATCTGAGACATCCATTGCTCAGCCATTAGTAAAAGCAGCTCTAACTGCAGGAGAGACCGGCACAGCAAAATCCATTTTTCTAGGATAGCTGCGGTTTAGCTTCAATAAAGCAACTAGGTTCCTTTGCACTACTATTACTTCTTTTAACCTGTCCTGATGATGAAGGACAGAATTGAAAGACACCACGCGCGCGCACACACACATAGTATGTAACGCCCTGTTCGTGTGGATGGCTGAAATAAGGGCTCACACAGCCCCGGAGCCAGTGCTCAACATTGCAGACTTCTAATTTTCTCAGACCTCTCAAATAGCTTCACCTGGCCACTGGGGTGCCGGGGTTCCACCAGCGAGACAGGGGACGGAGGCAAGATTAACCTTCTGGGTCCTAGGTGTGATAATTATCATTGATAAAGAACTTTCATTCAAGGACCACATATCAAGTAAAACTAAAGAAGGATATCACAAACTTCTAACCCTAAGACACTTAAAACCGTTTCTTAACCCTTATGATTTCAGAATGATCTTACAACTACTCATTTTCTCCACCTTCGACTACTGCAAATCCTTACTAATTGGAATACCTTATTCAAACCTCAAACCGCTCCAGATTCTGCAGAACTCATCAGCCAGAATTCTGACAGGAACAAAAAGAAATGAGCACATATCGCCCATATTGATCTCACTTCATTGGCTCCCAATTAAAGCACGCATTGAACACAAATCAATGACCATCATTCATAAAATTCTAAACAATGATCATCCTCAAATAAACCTACGTTCAAACAACTCAGGATGCTTAAACATCCCCCCCATCAGAGATGCGCATCTAACAACAACAAGAGAAAGAGCCTTTTCCATTGCCTCCCCTAAATTTTGGAACTCCCTACCTAAAGATCTGAGAACCCAACCCAACCTCAAAACGTTCAAACAAGACCTAAAAACATTGCTGTTTCACAAATTCTACACTGACCTCCATACTTCTGAACATCCTAACTCCCAATCGAACTTTCATCCAAAAACCTCAAAATAACTTCTCTCCAACCAGAACAAACAATCCCTCCTCCTCACACATAATGATACTTTCTGGACTTGAAATGTTTAACCTCTGTTTAATATGCACATTGTTATATTTTTTCCACAATTGTTAAGAGAGTTACAATTTAAATTTTGTAAACCGTTATGATGGCTTTACCGAATGACGGTATATAAAACTCAACAAATAAATAAATAATGGGGCAACCCACAGGGTGTCTCTCAGTCTCCATTCACATACACAGTCTCTCGGGCACTCACATGAGAAGCGCTTTCCAGCAGAATTTCTTACACAAAAAAACCCCGTCAGCTCTCCATTTGTGGTGTTCAACAAAAATGGAGAGTAACTTTACTTCAATTTGAAAATCTAAATCCACGCCAGTGTGGTGAAAATCAGGAATAACAGGAGTAAAAACCACAATTTCTTTGTCCGTGATGCACTTCTTTGGTTCCCGCTTCC
Organism: Rhinatrema bivittatum; assembly: GCF_901001135.1. Lineage (NCBI taxonomy): Eukaryota > Metazoa > Chordata > Amphibia > Gymnophiona > Rhinatrematidae > Rhinatrema > Rhinatrema bivittatum. The sequence goes on along the minus strand of NC_042618.1, from coordinate 199,048,928 downwards.
TTAATTTTGAAGCAACATTTGTTATCCCTTCCCTTAGAAGGGTAGGAAAATGTTCTTCAGGAACAATCATCTACTAACAAAAAAAAAAAAATACTCTCACAAAGATTCCCTCCTTACAGCAAACAGGTCAAGAAGGAGACTCTTCTATGTGAACATGGGAGTCTATTGTTAATTACTGTCCATAGAGCCACACCACAAAGAAAACCCAGTCCCTTGAAGCAGAAGTACAGCCCTACCAGCCAGGAGCTGGTCAATATAACAAAAAAAAAAAATCAAAACACAAAAATGTTCTCCTCTGATCACAAGGAACCACCCTGAGGTCAGTGAGGGCTCTCCAAATGAACTGTTGCACTGAAAGCAGGCCAGGAGTGTTCAGCGCTCACTTTCCTAATGCACCCCCAGGCACCTCTTCTGGAGGTGCGATGCAATATTTAAATTAGGGCTCGCACTGTCCAGGAGGCGCTAGGGGTGATTGCGTGCCCCTAGCGCCTCCTTGACAGCGTGCGCCTGAGAGAGGTCCGCTGTCGACGGCTGTCCACCAGTTAAGAAAACAGACACTGAATTTATCAGCGACCATTTTCCTAACCAGCGCAGATGCACACGTTAGGAAAATGGACGCTGAAATATTCAGCATCCATTCTCCCAACCTGACTACCTGCACCGGAGTGTATAAATCAATATTAAAGTGTTGGGTTCTTAATATTAATTTATTCACTCCTTCACTTACTGCCGATTGGTCCCTTCACTGTCACATGCCACTGTCACAGACATAGAGTAAAATCAATCACCTTTCAGAAGGCTGTCCCGAAAGGGAATTGGTGTTTTCGCTGACAAATGTCAGTGAAAAGGACCAATGGGCAATAAGGGAAGGAGTGAATAAATTAATATTAAGTGCCCGACACTCAAATATTGTTTTATTCACTCCTTACAGTGCCCCAGTCAGGATGGGAAAATGGACGCTGAATTTATCAGCATCTGTTTTCCTAACCCATGGATGTGCCATGGGTTCAGGAACTGGACACTTGTGAGCTGAGCTGAGCATCCGCTTCCTGCACCCGACTGCCGTGCTTTTTTATTTTTATTTTTTTAAAGAGTTGTTCCTCCTACTTAATATCCCAATGATATTAAGTAGGAGGCAGTACAGAAAAGCAGTTTTTTTCTGCTTTTCTGTACTAGTTTTAGGAGCACTCAGCAATTTGCATGTGATGAGCGCTATTAGATTCACTCCACGTTGGATGCACGTTGTAGAGGCGCATAAGGGGATTAATTAGCGCCTATAAAACCTGCGTCCAACTGCGGGTTATACAGTGTGCTCGGCTGAGCGCACTGTATTGCATCAGCCCCACAGATACATATATTTCAAGGACATAGAGCAGCGCGCCTAGTAATGAGGCAACTATCCTGGCGCAGAGTCACGTACTGAGAAAAGCAAGGCGCATGCTTCATGCCTATTTCTTCCCACAACTTTCCCTTTCCCCAGGGATGCACACAGAGGATATTCCTCTTGGATGTCTTCCTGGTGCATTTTTTTCCCAACTTGCCTGGCCACCGTCCTTCCTTGATTATCCTTACTTTCACGTCGTCCCTCCGACCATGCTTTCAAGCATACGTTGATGTGGTAGAGTTCATTACCAGCATGCGCACACGCGCGAAACCCACATCAGTGAGATGGCACCCCAGCCTCGGCTGCAATTAGTTTTATTACCCACCAGCACGGGCCAAGCAGCTAATGAAGCAGATCATGAGAATGAGAATGGGGAAGGGACTGGGGGGAGGGGGGGGGGCGGGAAGAAGATGGTTTATGTGATGAAATATTCATCATTTCCATCACACCTCCCTTCCCGATCCCTGCTGCCATACTTGGAATGTAAATCACAGCAGCACAGCTCTTAAAAGAAGACTGCAAAAAAAAAAAAAAAATGTCCATTGGAAATTCTTCGGATTTGTGATCTACTGGTGGGGGAGCGGGGAGAGTAGGGAGAGCACAGAAAAAGAGGCGAGTGGCTTGGGCATAACAGCGAGAAACAGCAACAAGTCTGTGATGATAGCTCTCTCTGTTTCTTAGAGACGTTTTGAGGGAATGCAGTTTCAGTGCAAGGAATACAGATCAAAAAAGGTTGAATTCTATTTGGATATTTATGAGGGGCTTTGGGGATTGTTTTGGATCAGGATCTACCGTCGGATTTTAAAACCGGGGTTAACACAGCTAAAACCCAGATCAGATGGAGGCGTCTGGTTAATTCTTTACCCCCCCCCCCCCCCCCTTTTCATCAGTCCCTGAAAATCCCACATGGATTGTAGTCCCAAACATTGGAGTCCAGCTTCCTGCCTTTTGCTCCCTGTGCTGTTTAACCCTGTGGTACTGTATCGGAAGCTGCAGACCCTGTGGCTGGGAGTCCAGAAGGCCAGAAGATTGAAACTGCTGCTTTGTTCAGCTCAGAAGTCAAACAATTAACAATAAGGAATCAAAGACTTGCGCAGGGCCAGATGTACTAAAGGGTGTTTACCCATTCTGGTCCTGTGTACTGCGTTTTCTCCCATTTTGTGTCTATGGGGAAACCGGCTAGTATATTCATTTACTTATTTATTCAAATTTGTTAACTGCCAATCCAGCAAGGCTAAAAGCTGTGTCCACAACATGTAATCCAGCTCAGGCTAGAAGTCAGCAGTAGTAAAAAATTAAAAAAAAAGTGTCCCACATAAAGTAGCACAGACCAATGTTCCAGACCTGGTACTGGAATATTCTCGGGCCCAGCAGCCAACTTGATGCTTTCCTGGTTACCTAATCTTCCGAAGGTCCCTGTCAATACATTGTCCTGTCTGTGCATTAGATGCTTTGGTATCTATGGACCAAGTCCGTCATTATGCTTGGGGTTCCGCCTGCAGGACTGAAGAAAATATACCAAAAATGGGATCTCCTGGCTAAACTTTGCAGCTCTTGCACCACGATTAGATATCTAAAACAGAAAATACTGACATGTAAATGAACAATAATATGGCTCCTTCCTTTTCAGAGACACACAGGAAGCATCTGAGTACTATTCTTGGACAGCCAAACAGTGGGCGGCTGGGAGGCGCGGCTTCCCACCGGATGCGCTGAACTGCTTTGCAGTTTCCAAGACATCCATTTCACATGCTATCGTACCAGGTATTTAAGTGTCAAAAAGGACCTATTTTCCATTTAGGAATCCAATCTGATTTTCGGATGAGATTTTAGACACCTGACCTTGCTTCTTAATTTTTGTGTGCCTGAACGTGTGCACCTGCAAATCCAGCGAACCACAACTGCTCAGAGATATTTGAAAATGTACCTCTTCTGGCCTGATCATTAAAAAAAAAAAAAAAGAAAGAAAAGGCTAAACCTTAGGTGGTATCAGCTGATGTGTACAGGACCGCGAGTAAAATCAAGAATCCCGTGGGAAGTTATAAAGGGATCATAATTAGAAGTCAGATTATTTTCCTCAATGGATATCAGCTGCTGTGCACACAGCACCCCAAGTAAAATCAAGAATCCTGTGGGAAGTTATAATTCTTTGTGAGTTTTAAGTATCATGATATTCAATTTATTGGGCAATTTTTGTGTCTCCCTTTAGCAACCCTACGTTGAGAAAAATAATTATATGTTTGAAAATCCTGTTTTATGAATTTACATTGGATTTGATACTTGTTTATGTTTTGTAAATGTTTTTAAATAGATGTATGCCCTTAGTGACTGTGGGAGTACTTCAGGATGTGTGTGTGTGTGTGTGTGTGTGTGTGTGCATGACTGAGTGTTTTTTTATTTGTGGGAGATCTATTGTACAATTAAATGATTAATGGATAAAATTGTGAATATTTCTATATGAGTATAAACAATGAACATTTCATATGTATGTTACATGATTGTCAGCTTGCATTAAAATTTGTATATGTGGTAGTGCCAATAAAATATACTTTTAAAGTTATGTGTTAAGGCTTATTTAAACTGATTGTATGCTTACCTCTATTTTTCTTATGCACTGTTTGTTGGGGAAGCACATTTTGTTTCTAGCCAGTGTGTGTTTTTTTCCATATTGGGCACACACCCTTCTTTCCCAGGCCTCACCATCACCCTACTCACCACACCTCCCCACCTCTTTTTGTTTGCAGCCAGCTCAACCATATCTTTCATTAAGGGACTTAATAAATCCATTTTCTGCACACCAAACTGCAAAATCTCTTAAACATGACACAAAGATACATGCAGCTATTGAAACAATTGTATTTTCCATGCCCCGGGGGCCTTGCGTTTAATAGTTTTTCCTTGCTATCAAACTTATTTTTCTCACTCTTGAATTGTACAGCAGTCTCTTTCACACTCAATAGTTACTCGGCTGTTGCACTGCAAATGAGTGAAGCTGGGTAAAATGTCGCAGATGGGTCTTGAAGGTGAGTTAGAGCTACAGTTCCTTCTGAGAGGAGCACACATCCTTCCAGTATTTCTCTCTGCATTCATGGGATGGCTGTCCTGACCCAGCACCACAGTTTTTATGGACAGTATAAATTGCTCATACATAGTGCAGGGATTCCTTCTGGGTGGCCATGTGCCACAAGGTCAGGACTTCAGTTGTATGTCCTTCTCAGTTGCACCCCCAAAATGTGTGCATGTTTTAGGAAACATCCTCCCATTTAAGTCTATAGAGAATGATGTGATTAAGAGAGGTTTAAGGGGGTGATGCTATTGATATTTTAGGAGGTGAATGGTGTAGATAGGATGGTGGTTGTCTTTCTTAATGAGTTTGTCACCATCTCAACAAGGATGAGCAGAGAGCTTTGCTGTGTAGGTCACTGAAAATCTGCAGCTTTGTACATGCAGCTCCATGTGCATACCTGGGAGCTATCTGGATTTGTCCCAGAGACTCAGGGAAATTATATAAATTGCTGGAAAACATTAAGAAGCTCTGAGCCCCTCTGCTAATGCTCCAGCCACTTCCCTTTCTCAGTAAGCCTGCAAGAAACAGTACACTGTAGACAGCATATGGGGAGAAACTGGAGAGGGACTGCAACAGACACAATTCAGTCTACAGCTATGATTCCAGGATATGGGACTCAGCTGAGGGTAGCGAGGGTGTATGTCAGGGAACTGTGACTTATAAAGGTTGGGAACAAAAAGAGTGCTGGATTCAGAGAGGGAGGAAGGTGAAAAATACTGAGGTCATCACTGGAGGCAGGAAAAGAGAAAAAGTGGAGGGGATAGAAGAAAGAGTATGGATCAGTCTGGGAGAATGGAAGATATGCAATGTTCCTTCCCCTCTTTCCCTCCTCCCCTCTCCCCACTAATCAATAGGGATGTGAATCGTTTTTTGACGATTTAAAATATCGTCCGATATATTTTAAATTGTCAAAAATCGTTAGAGGCGCGATACAATAGGAATTCCCCCGATTTATCGTCAAAAATCGTAAATCGGGGGAGGGGGGAGGGGAAGGGGGAGGGTGGGAAAACCGGCACACTAAAACAACCCTAAACCCCACCCCGACCCTTTAAAATAAATCCCCCACCTTCCCGAACCCCCCCCCCCCCAAAAATGTTTTAAATTACCTGGGGTCCAGTGGGGGGGTCCCGGTGTGATCTTCCACTCTCGGGCCACGGCTGCGTTAATAGAAATGGCGCCGGCGCCATTTTGGTTCCTGTCCCCCGACGTCACGAGCGCAGGAGATCGCTCCCGGACCCCCGCTGGACCCCCAGGGACTTTTGGCCAGCTTGGGGGGGCCATACGGCCAGCGCCATTTTGCAATATGGCACGAGTGCAGGAGGTCGCTTCCGGACTCCCGCTGGACTTTTGGCAAGTCTTGTGGGGGTCAGGAGGCCCCCCCAAGCTGGCCAAAAGGACCTGGGGGTCCAGTGGGGGTCCGGGATCTCCCCCCCACTGGACCCCAGGTAATTTACGCCGACGCTACCTTTACCCTGTCATATGACAGGGCAAAGGTAGCGCCGGCGCCATTTCTATTAACACAGCCGTGGCCCGAGAGTGGAAGATCACACCGGGACCCCCCCACTGGACCCCAGGTAATTTAAAACATTTTGGGGGGGTTCGGGAGGATGGGGGATTTATTTTAAAGGGTCGGGGTGGGTTTTAGGGTTGTTTTAGTGTGCCGGTTTTCCCGCCCTCCCCCGATTTACGATTTAAACGATTTAAAAAAAACAAAAAACTGCGACGATCAGATTCCCTCCCCCCCCCAGCCAAAATCGATCATTAAGATGATTGATCACACGATTCACATCTCTACTAATCAACAGCAATCTCAGTGTGGCCACAATTCTAAAGTTCCAAGGTATGTTGTCCATACGATATGATGAATTTGACTGCCAGCACCCATAGATTGTTCAAAATTCATCCATTCCCATAGGAAGCCTCCATCATACTTTTCCATTCCTCATTCTCTTTATCCAGACTTCTCTCCTAGCTCTCCACCATACCTCTCCTAGTCTCATCCCCCATCTCCCTCTGTCTCGTTGTTCACTTGGCCATCTTCGACCTCTGCCACCTCCCACAAATGACCGTGGTGGGATCTTCAGCTGTCAAGAAAAAGTAGAATCCAGAGCCTGGACTCATCTCTTTCTGTCACTGTCATCCAACCATTCACTATTCTTCTGTCCGAAGACAGGCATTGCAGACAGAACACATCCTGTGCTTTACGCTCCTTTTTTGTGCAGAATTGAGCATATGGAAGTCACATGGGCGTGCACCTATACACACGCTCACACTTTCACACTTGCTGGTGCATGTAACCTGCAGATCTCATTACTTGTTTTCACCAGAGGAATACCTTGAAGGGAAGAAGCAGGTTGAGAACAGCTGGGAATCAAAAAAAAAACCAGCAGAAGGACTCAGCTTCTCTGACTCATGCCGACAGTCTAAACAAGATCCCCTTTTATCTGCCATTGCTGTGCAAAACCTTGCAGCTAAACAATCAGTGATGTTTTAAATTACTTTTCAGAGCCTAACTTGACTAAATGATAGGTGGGGGGGGGGGGGGGGGTGTGAGCTGGCAGAAGCAGAGGAGACAGAGTTCTAGGGTATGTAAAGAGTCAGAGCAGGTGAGGAGGATACAGTAATAGAATGAGAGTAAATTATTGTTTCCCTTGACTTGTCAGCAGTGGCATCTGCCTTCCGCCTTCCAGCCCTCCCCCTTGCGTTGCCCTCCTTGCCGGCGGGGACTTCAGTGCAGAGTGCACTGGAGGGGCACTATCGCTCCCTGGCATGCTAATTAAAACACTTCCTGAGGTACCCTGTGCTGTCACCCGCCGCCACACACACAAATTACATTTTATAGGGGTTTTTTTTTTTATTATTATTATTTACGGTGTCGCTTTTAATTAAATCTGTAATCATCTGCCAGTGGGGTGGAGTTGGCTTATCTGGTCTTCTCTTTCTGCCTGCTCTGTCTGTGGGGTAGAGAGGAGAGCAGCGGGAGAGATTGTCTGTGGTCCATCCCGGACAGTGGACGAACGCCTGAGCTACGCATTCACAGCGCCGGCGAAGGAATGTGGACACAGTTTAGCTCTAGGATGATTCTGGGTAGAGGTACAGGTGCAGCTGGTTTTGGCATTGGTCCCAGAGTCAGGCAGTGCTATTTTGCAGTTTTTCAGAATAAGGTTTAGATGAGCAATTGTTACCAAACCAAGAGGCTGAAAGTGACGAGGCTGACTGGAGAGAGTGCAGTCTTTTCTGTAACACAGTGCACTTGATGGTGTTTCAGCATCCACAGTATGACACAATTTACCAATATGAGACATTTTATGACCCCCTAGGACATCTTCCTAGTAATAGTGAACAAGTCTGGAAAGAGTAAGTGAGGAGAGTGGCAGAGTTCAAAGGGAAGATATGAGGGAATGAGATTTGAAGGAGACAGGTTAACAAGGAGATAGAGGAGAGGGAATTAAAGTGTCCCTCCAGTGCTGAAAGTCATGCTCTGAAAAGAAGACCTTCAGATTAGTTGCATAGAGTTCCTCTGTGATTTCTAATTCATATCTGCCTAGCTTACTGATTAAAATCACTCCTTTATATTCAGTTACTGCACAGAGACAATGGATTCCAGAGCCCAGAATGTGTTCATTCTGCAGCTGATGACATCAAATCAGGAATACTCAACCTTCATAAATCAATGAGTATCTTGTCTTCATTTTAACCTTCAGATATGAGCATTAGCTGTGTCCAGTTCTGCAGTGCCTGAGAGCCATATGCGACTCCTGGGCCATGGGCTGTGTCACTGCATCAGTAGGGAAGTCATGGTCTAACGATGCCAGCTAATTGAAGAGCACATTAAGTACCACAAAGTAAGCTTTGCTGAACTACTTAGCAGCTAAGTGTGTGATAATATACCACAGGGCTGATATAGCACTGTACATCCATCCTGTGGAAGGAAACTATGAGCTAGGGTAATACAGATGGAGGAATAACTTTTTATTTTAAAGTGATTTTCTTTCAAAGATGTAATAGTAAGGGGAAACATACATTTATAACCCCCTCTTCAGGGTCCTCCCGCAGTGCAGGGGGCACACTCGTGTTCCCAGGGCCTCTTCCATTCCCAGACCTCACACAAAGACCGGCCACTTATTCCAGGGTGCTGAGGTTCACTCTGGCAGGGAGGAGGATAAACCTCTGGGGCCCTAAGCTCACGGGGATGGGTACCAACACACGGTCTCTGTCTCTCTCTCTTGGTTGTTTTCACAGGTGTACTACTCACTATTCTGATGTCCTTGCTTTAGGGAACTTTTGACTGTGATGAAAGATACAGAATCCTCCACAGAAATTTACTGCAACTAAAAGTACTTGTCCAATTCATGACAAAAGCTCTCTAATTTCTCTTCACATAAAAATAAACAGTTGAAAGGTAGCTCTTTCTCAGTTCTCTTAGCTGAGTCAGTGTCCCATTAGGTAAAAACCCAACCCGCCTGAGTGATAGAGAGTAGGCTCCTAGTGGCTCTGGGATCTCCTATCTTTTTCTCTGATGGTAAAAGCTGGATTTTTGTGATAGAAAGTCCCAAAGGCAACTTTTCTGTAGGCGGAAGCTGGTGGCAAAATATTCCTCTCAAAACAACAGGAACAAAACTCTCTGAAAAAAACCCCAAAACTTCCCTTTTCTTCTCTGCCAGGTTCCTGCTATCCCTCCTTACCTGGGTGGAAGGAATCACAGCACCTGATCCTGACCCCCCCAAGGAAATCCTCCTTAGGCAGAAGAAGGATTCAAATGAGTCAAATTCTCAGAAAAACAAACAGCTCTTTTCAAAGCTCTCAACAACTCCTTCTTCCAGACTGTGGGGGTTACTTGCCAGAGCAGATTCTCTTCCCTTGGATTAGGCTGTGAAGCCTAAAAATAGGGATCAATCATTTATTTATTTGTTTATTTTATTTAATACTTTTCTATACCGACCTTCATGGTTAAATAACCATGAAGGTCGGTTTACATCGAACTGGGTAAACTGTAACAAAAACAATTATATAAACAGAAGAAGCAAAGTTACATTCAACAAGGAGAGTAAACAATCATCACATTTCCAACTCAAAACTTCAAAATGCACTTCCCTTGGGGCTCAAAAATGGGGAGCACTCTCCAGCTTCCTTGAACTCTAACAAAAACTACCAAATGCCACCTCAGAATGCCAAACCCTGTACCTCATGCACAGCCTCACCTCTGACCAATCCAGACAAGCTTCTCTGGAGGTGCCTGCAGGGAGAGTCTGCAAACTATTCTCTCCCTACTAAAGTCTTATCTAAACTCAGCTAGGGAAAAATGGCTAGTGGAGACCTAGTTTAAGCTAAAATAGTCTCTTTGGTGCCATGAGCCTTGGTTTACAACTACCAGGGGATTTATATTTCCTCCTTCCATCCATCACAGTAAAACACAGCTCCTTCTAGAACAGGACTTCCCAACTCCCATAGCCAGTTAAGTTTATAGGATATCCACAATGAATGTGTATGTGATACCTCTTCATATATTGATTCTCCAGTGTATGTAAATTTATTGTCAATATATCCCAAACAGATGGCTGGAAGATCACCAGGACAGATTTAGGAACCCCTGCTGTAGAGTCTAGTACATATTTTTTTTATTTATTATTTTTATATGTTGTAACCTGTGATCTGACACATCAGTCTACATTCAGGTACTGTAGGTATTTGTACCTAAGGTAATGGAGGGTAAAGTGACTTGCCCAAGGTCACAAGGAGTGACAGCAGGACTTGAACCCTGGTCTCCTGGTTCATAGACCACTGCTCTAACCACTGCTCCCTATTCCTCCTCCCTGAATCCAACCACTGTGTATTGCTTTTGCAATGCCCTGAGACTCCTTCCCTCCCAGGGGCTCTGACTGCTACCTCCACGGCATTCCCAGCCCTGGCCAGCCTGAGCAGCAGAAGCCAGACTCAGGAATTATGCCCTGCTCTCTTGCATGGCCTGGCCCCGTATTAAAGAATTTTGATTCTCGTCTCATATCCATGAATCCTAAGCATGTTTGAAATCTTTTAATGCACACAGCTTAGAGTGTTTTATGTTATTTCTGTGTGCATTTTAACGTTTTCTAGCAAAAGCCATTAAGCAGGACAATAACAATCTCAGGCATAAAAAAAAAACTGCATAATATAAAAAGTCCACAAGTAAAGAGAGGATCCAAATGAAAAAAAAAAAAAGAAAAGTAATAATACTCATAAAATAAAGAACAAGACAAAATTATCTTAGATAGATGCTAGTCAAAACATCCTATGAATGAACTCTTATGGCAACAATAACCCAGTGTAAATCACAAAGAGCAAGTAAGCATGCTCCCAACATTTAAACATGGAAAATATAATACAAAGAATTGCTGGATGGATTTCAACTGTGATAGATCATAAAAATAACACAAAACTGCACTCCCTGATATAAGATTAAACATTTGCAAAGAAACTGAAGCTTAAAAACAGTCCTTGCTTGTTCAGGAACTTCCTGTGTCTCATCTGATTGACTTCCATAATAACATAGTAAATGACAGTAGAAAAAGGCCAAACTGGCCGATCCAGTTTACCCAGTTGAGACTTTTCATTTGGAGTAGATAAGCAAAAAAATTCCCATATGCAACCAACACTGAATACCCCCACCCTCCCAAATCTTATCTTTTACCTGACCTCTCAACCTTTTTCCCACAACCACCCTCCATATATGTCCCAAGCATGCCCAGATTTTCTTAAAGTACTGGCCCACTGATAGGCTATTTCAGGCCTTGCCATCATCCTCTATGATTCCTACAAAACCAGCACTAAATCCTGCACCCAGATCCCTTTCCATGTCTTATTACCAAGCCTTCTAATAATCTGTAAAGCCATTGTTTAAAATATGCAACCTCTCCATGCTCATTGAATTTGGAATTTTAACCTTGGTTACTCTATGCAGATTACCCCTTGGAATTTCAGTGCTGTCACACCACTGCAGCTAGATCCATAACCACTTTTCTGTGAAGGTTACCCCAATGCCTTTTTAAAAGCATAGGATGTTAGAGTCATAGTTGCCGCTCCATGCACGTTACCCCATTGCTTTTTGGAAGCCTGCTACAATCCTACCACTACTGCTAGGGTTACAGATTCATGCCATCTGACCCTTTTGCTTTGTGCACCTTCAGTTTTGCTAGTTCCACACAAACGAGCTCATCCATAAATGGTGTCAAATCTACCCCATTCCCACTCATATCCTTGCCATCGGTGGTTCTTTTCAATCCCCTCTTCAGTGAATCCAGAACCAAAGTATTTCTTTAGCATTTCTGCTTTTTCCTTGTCACTCTCCAGTCTTACAATTACCACTCTGCCCTTCCTCCTTTCAATGACATACCTGAAGAAATCCTTGCCTTACCTCTTTAGCAATCTTTCCTTCCACTCATGCTTTTGATTTCTTTCCTCCTCTCTTTCAGCTTTACCAGATATTCTACCCTGGGTTGTTCTGTTTGAGATCCTATATACTTTTAAAACACTACTCTTTTTTGTCCTTACTTTTCAAGCCACCTCTTTGAAGAACCATACTGGTTTTCTTTTCATCATACTTTTATTTACTTTCCTGACATAAAGACTTGTTGTCATTACTACAGTTCCTTTTGTTTTATTTACTCAAATCAGGAAATATATGAATTCCCTTTCTGAGACAAAGAGTATTCTTTTTTTTTTTTTTTATTAATAATTCTGTTTTTTTGAGACACGTACAGATATATCCATCAGAGCAAACTTTTCAACAATTCCAGCATAGTATTTCCAAATTGGATTACAATATGATCTCCCAACATCAGTTTCAGAACCCTAACCCCATTACAGTCGCTCCATTCACACCTTCCACACTCATTCTCCTTTCCACTGAGACGGTACAAAGAAATCTCCAGTGATCACAATCATTGATCATTACCAACCAAACTGTCTGCACTTCAGTGTCCATGGCTGAAAATATCCTCGGGTAGCAATCGGTTGTCGTGGCATGCACAAATTCTGTTTCTGCAGAAGCACTAGTCCCACTGTTTGCAGCATCACTTCTTTCCATTGCATAAAGTTGGGTTGTTCCTCTGACTTTCAAAAGGACTTTCTTCGCCAGCACCAAGACTATAGCACATATTTCACTCCTCCATTGGGAAGGTGCACATCTCTATTAACCAAATGCAAGTAAATCAGTTTCCCAGACCAAGCCAGTGAGCAATATAGGACATTTGCAACATAATTAAAAAAAAAATTGACTCCAAAAACATTTTAATTTAGGGCGCCTCATGAACATGTTACAGAAAGTACCTTGCTGAATTTTGCACTTCAAACCCGAATCCCATAGTTTCATCATTTCCCTTAAGGTTATAGTAATATAAATTCTATGCTGCAATTTAAAATAAATCTCTCGCATGCTGGCTGACACCAGTGAGCAGAATAAAGGCTTAAAAGCCTGAAGAAAGATCCAAGTTCTCCCCATAACATTGGCAGCTTGTGTATATGTGGGATTGCCACGTTTTTATTAAGTATCCTTAACCAAATAGATATTTTGTTAAATTTAGGAGGGGTATCAAAAAAAAGTATCCTCTTCATCTGTAAAAGCCAACTGTATAAGTTCACTCACCTCTGCAGCCAGACAGTAATACCTTGCCTGTAAATAGGGAAAGAAATGTTCCACAGGAAGGGAACCATGAATCTTGCAACTGAGGGAAAAGTATATAATTTGCCGGAGTCAAGGTCAGTCAGCTGCCCCCTATTTTCCCAATCAAGAAAGGCAGCCAAGGTGATCCCCACGAGGAAATCTACATTACCCAAGAAAGACAACTCAGTTACTTTGCATTTCAAAATTGTTCTCCACTATCGCCAAGCTTTAAGACTAGCTGTTAGCCAAAATCAATGGTAGCCTCCTTCCCTGGTCCGAAAATTAGGCAGATGAAGTAAGTTAATCAGGCTATATGGGTATGTCACCTCCTGCAGCAAGATTCTGGGTCGTATTTGTTACTTAAAGCTCCCCATTCCTGAATATATTCTCTCTCTCTATATATATATATCTACAATGTATAAGTGCAGATCCAGCAAAGCCAAACCTTCTCGGTCCTTATCAAAACACAAAGTTTTATAACTCAGACACAGCCTTCTACCTTGCCAGACAAAAGATGTTACCATGAATTTAAACAAACTATATCTATTTGTTTTATCCACACCAGTAGCATCTGTATGCAATACAATATTTTTGGGAGAATCACCATCTTAATTAAACACATCTGCCCAATAAGGAAAAAGGTAGTTCTCTCCAATGAGACAAATAGTATTTAGTTAGCAAACAAAAAAAAAATTTAATCTTTTAAGTGTCTAGCTTCTGTCCATTTTAAGAATATATTCAACTATCAAAGTACCGTAAAGGTCAATAAGTTCTCTATGAGCTTGTTCTAAAATATTGGACAAATCCAGTTTATCACAGGACAAATTACCCTGGCCTGTTTCAGGTGAATCAGCCTTCCTCCACCTAGCAATTGGGAGAAAGTACAATTTAGATGTAGGGGGTATCACTTCAGAAAATTTTAAAATTCTCAAAATCTCCTGAAGATATTATGATGTAAGGGAAATTAATATGAAGCAAAGTTTCTTTCATTTGATTAGAATCCCCATCATTTCCACTTTTCTACATAAGGCAAAGTTGTCTTTAAGAAAAGAAAAAACAGCAGCTAAAGGGAAGAAACCTTACCCCTCCACTTGTCCATTTCCACAGAAAATTCTTGCAAAGCTGAATTATGAACACAGACCTTGAACTCCACCTATTGTACCCTAAGAACAGTCCCACTTGCTGAGACATCTTCGCCGCCTACCATCTTCGCCGCCTACCGGATCCTCGCTCCTGCGCGTTCGGCGCCGACCCGCCGGGGTCCAGGGAGCCCCCCAAGCCACGCGGCCGTCCCCCACACCTCGCCTCGGCCTCCCAGCCACGCTGCCTGCTCCGCCCCCCCGGACCGCGTCATCGAAAGGGGCCGGAGGGAGCTTTAAAACCCGGGGCCGCCCGCAGGTATTTCTCTTCGCCGCCTACCGGATCCTCGCTTCTGCGCGTTCGGCGCCGACCCGCCGGGGTCCAGGGAGCCTCCCAAGCCACGCGGCCGTCCCCCGCACCTCGCCTCGGCCTCCCAGCCACGCTGCCTGCTCCGCCTCCCCGGACCGCGTCATCGAAAGGGGCCGGAGGGAGCTTTAAAACCCGGGGCCGCCCGCAGGTATTTCTCTTTGCCGCCTACCGGATCCTCGCTCCTGCGCGTTCGGCGCCGACCCGCCGGGGTCCAGGGAGCCCCCCCAAGCCACGCGGCCGTCCCCCGCACCTCGCCTCGGCCTCCCAGCCACGCTGCCTGCTCCGCCCCCCCCGGACCGCGTCATCGAAAGGGGCCGGAGGGAGCTTTAAAACCAGGGGCTGCCCTTAGGCGTCGCACGCCGAAGGGGTGCACAAAGGGGCGGAGCACGACAAAGGGGCTTGACCCTTTGTGCGCCCCTTGTGCAGACCCGCAGAGCAGAACTACAGTCCAGGATTTTAAACATCTCCTCCGCATCTACCCCACTGGAAGCCCACAACCGGACTCAGAACCACACGCAGACGCCCAGCCACCCCAGGCACCAGATTAGCACAGTGAGTAAAACGGCACTGAATACCCCCTCAGCAATTTCACATTCACAACGGACAGCCACCACAGGACACACAACGCTGCACGTAGACTCCGGACGTAGACTCGGACTACCTGTTCTGTTTTTTTTAATTGCCTTGTACTGTTTTGTGCTTGATTCTGTATTGTATTGTGCTTGATTCTCCATGCTCTATCACTGCCTTGATGTCTACTCACCCTCACTAAGCTCAGACCAGCCCAATTTCCCCACACCTCAGAGACTCTTTCGACAAGAGGCCCACCCCACCCTCCCTGCCTCATCACACCAGACATGTGCATTCAATCTATCCCCACCCTATTTCTCCCTCACCTGCGCAAACCATGCGCACCCCCTCTTCAAACTGCTAATCCTCGGAGCTCACTAGTTCCCATCTTGACCTCACCCCTCACTCAATTCCTCGGACTAGCCACTCTCACCCTAACCCTCCTCAATGCACAATCCATCCTCAAAAAAGCCCCCATCATCCATGACCTGCTCACGGATGATAACCCTGATCTTTTTGCTATCACTGAATCATGGCTCAAAGAATCAGACCACGTCTATCTCAATCAGCTCCCCGAAAAACTATACGACATCTTCTCCATCCCAAGACCAAAAAAGAGAGGTGGTGGTCTACTCCTGGCCGCAAAAAAGCACCTGAACCTCAGAATCCAACCCGTCTGCCCCCCCCCCCTAAACTAGAAATCGGTCTCTTCAAATCACCCACCCTTCAGATATGCCTCATTTACGCCCCTCCCAACCTCCTTGAACACGACCCCTCACCCCTCATTGAATTTATTGTAGACAACCTCAAAACAGACTCCCCCACAGTGATCCTCGGAGACTTTAATCTCCATGTGGACTCAACTCCTCGTACCCCGGCCTGCGAAACCCTCCTAACCACTCTCGAAGCCCTAGGTTTCAAACAGCTCATCACTTCCCCCACCCATAAGGCAGGGCACACCCTTGACCTCCTATTTATCAACTCCCATCTATCTGCACCCTACACCCCCTCAACAACCCCCATACCCTGGTCCGACCACTTTATCATCAATACCCAAATCCATCTCACCTCCCCCACCAAGATATCTTCAACCCAAAAAAAAACGATATCCTTCCATAAACCCTGCTCATCAGAAAGCATAAGTACAGCACTCGACAAAGCTGTAGAGAACCTTGACCTCTCAAATCCAGACGCAGCCCTTCACTCCTGGAATCATATTACCAAATCTATAGCCAACAAACTCTGCCCCGTGATACATAAAGAAATCCCCCCCTTACAAAACAAAAAAAAAAAACATGGTACACCAACGACCTCCAAATCCTGAAACAGGACCTCAGATCAAAAGAACGTACCTGGCGCCGCCATCCCTCCCCCCCAACACAAAGCAATATATAAACAATCACTGCACAACTACCGGCAAGCCACCATCATTGCCAAAAGGGACTTTCACGCATCAAAAATCCACGACCTACAATTCAATGCCAATGCCCCTCTTTTCCTACGTCACTGAACTCACCAAGACCCCTCACCCTGTTACCATTGAAGAAAATTCCAAGGAAAGATGCGAGGATCTGGCCAAACACTTCCAGCACAAAATTTCCAATATCCTCCTACGCTTCCCCCACAACCCCATGACCACCTCCCCCTCCCCAAAGCACACTAGCACCTGCATCAGATCTTTCGACCCCACCTCTACCTTAGAAATTGAGTCCATCCTCAAAAAAATGAAACCGGCCATGCATTTCTCTGACGCAATCCCCTCCAAAACCCTCCTATCCATTCCCACCACTATCGCCAAACCCCTAGCTAACATCATCAACTGCTTCCCTCCCCTTCGCAAAGTCCCAGATCCCCTCAAACTTGCCGTTGTGAAACCCCTCCTAAAAAAAACCCTCCCTTGACCCTTCTGACCCGGCAAACTATTGGCCCATCTCCAACCTTCCCTTCCTTGCGAAAGTCCTCGAGAAAGTAGTCAATTCCCAGCTCACCGACTACCTCGAGGACCACAGCCTCCTGCACCCCTCACAATTCGGATTTCGGAAAGGCCGAAAATACCGAGAATCTCCTCTTAGCCATTACCGACACCATACTCATTGGACTAGACCAAGGAAAATCTTTCTTACTGGCCCTACTAGATATATCGGCAGCCTTTGACACTGTCAATCATCAAATCCTTATCACAACGCTTGACAGAGATAGGCATTACCGACACAGCACTAGACGGCTTCACCTCTTACCTTACGAACAGAGAATACCTTATAAAACTTGATAACCATGAATCCTGTCACATTCCCCTCAGACAAGGCGTCCCCACCAGGGATCTTCCCTATCCTCCACCCTCTTCAATATTTACCTCCTCCCCCTCTGCAACTTACTATCAAACCTAGGCCTGGACTTCTTCCTATACTGCTGATGATGTACAAGTACTCATCCCCATTCAGAAACTCTCAATGAAACCATCCTTTTCTGGGAATCTTGCCTAGCCAGCATCAAACTCCCTACTACCGACCTTCACCTCGCTCTCAATACAACCAAAACGAACTCCTCTTTATATCCAAGCAACCTGAACACCGACTCCTCCACCACACACCACCGCCCCCCTTCATCTCACCCACACTACCCCCTCTCCGTAAGAGACTTGGAGTCCACTCGACCAACACCTGAACTCAAGCCACACATAAAGTCCCTTCTTAAAGCAGGCTTCTACAAACTCCAGATCCTTAAAAAAGCTCAAGCCTTTACTCCATACCCAAGATTTCAGATTAGTCCTACAGTCCACTATTTTCTCCAAAGTGGACTACTGCAATGCCCTTCTACTAGGCCTTCCATACTCCCACCATCAAACCTCTTCAAACTCTTCAGAACGCCATGGCACGAATCCTTACAAACACACGTAGAAGAGAGCATATTACCACCTATCCTAGTAGACCTGCACTGGCTGCCCATCCAATTCCCGCGCCCAATATAAGACCCTAACTATTCTACACAGCACTCTCTACAAAAACAACTCCCCCTGGCTTAAGGAAATGCCCCGCTTCCACCTCTCAACCCGCCAGACTAGATCCACATCCACAGGCACCCCCCCACACCCCCCCCCCCTCAAAACAGCCCGCCTCTCCACCACCAGAGAAAGAGCCTTCACCATTGCAGGCCCCGCCCTCTGGAACTCCCTCCCCACACACCTCCGTCTTGAACCCTCACTACCCAACTTCAAAAAAGGCATTAAGACCTGGCTCTTCAGACAGGCCTACCCCGAACCCAACCCCTCGTAGCCAACCCCCCTGAAACCCCCCTAGGCACAGTACCGCCCCCACCACCCACCCACCCTACTCCCCCCCCCCCCCTCTTTACACCTTACCGCACCCCTCCTACCTTACAACCTGTACAACCTGCATATTTAAAAGATAAAATTAATTATCATTCTTCACCTGCCATATCTGTTGTAAATAAGTAGATACATATGTTTCTCATAATTTGCCATAACTACCGTAAATAAGCCTCCATATATAAACTCCATACATTCCATTTTTTTTTTCCTTCATTATCCGCTGTAACTTTGTGACAATGTTCATCCCTCATTTATTGCCTCTCATGTAAATAATGTTACGTTCCTTTTATTTTCTCAGCTGCTATCTTCTTCCTCCTTTTACTTTCTCCCCCCCCGTCTCTCCCCCCCTCTCTCCCCCCCCCCCCCCCTTTTTCTCGAACCTGCTCCATCTCCCACTCCCTGTTTTTTGTAATTTCCTCCTTTCGCAAGTTTATTGTAAACCGGCGTGATGTGCTCGCACGAACACCGGTATATTAAAAGCTGTTAAATAAATAAATAAATAAATAAAGAAAGAAACTTCCAATTTGGTAACAGCAAGCCATAATTCTTCTAAGCAGTTTACTTCACCATTCTTTTACCTCTCTTTATAAGAGTATTCCTACCAGATAATACATGTAGTTCTTCCTGAGGCCTCACAATGGGGCCTTTCCACAGTCAAATCTCTCTATGCCCTCTGAGCAACCCTTGCTCACTTAACATCTCCATAGCACTCAATTTACTCCTGCCATAGCAACAACTTCCAGTCTTATAGCATCCTCTGTTCACCATGCACAAAGCTGAGTTTGCTCCATTGGGCTTAAAGACACCTCAGCTTCCAAGCCGAGCATAAGACAAGCAATGCCTCTCCCTCCCCCAAGGACATATAGGGTTTCTGATACAAGCAGATCAAGGAACTGTGACTTGGTCCATTGGTTCTACTGGGGGGCTGACTGGATTCTGAAGATAGACTCATGGTTTTCTTTTCCAGTTGACCACATTAACAAAAATAACAGTAGCAAAAAACAAACAGAAAAAAAAAAGAAACATATACAGAATATTATATTAAGATTTTAAAATATCATGGGAGTGAATGCGATGTTTCCCCGCTGCACGAAAAATGCCTTATTTGCATGGGACACGCCCCCTCATGCGTTACCACTGCGATATTGGAAATGAGGCCCTAAATTTGGTGCCTAGTTCTGAAAATCAGTGCTAAGCTCCTAACTTTGCTTCTCCGTCCTGTCTAAACCCCTGTGACCATCCATTTTTTTATGTCCCTAAATTTAGGGTCCTAATGGAAACCAGCAGCCTAAATTTAGGAGGTCAGCCTTAGCAAATTTTTAAAAGGGTCAATTTAGGAGCCTAACTCTATGCTCCCTTTATCAGGTCAATGAAAAAAAAAAAAAGTGTATCTTGCCCTCCACGAATCTTAGTGTGACACCATGGGTAAGTGGGAGTTTATGCCGGCCTTTCCCCATCCACTTTCTTTTTTTTCAAGTTTAGTTGGGATATAGTCTCTTCTTTCCCTAATTTGTTTTAGGAAAATTCATTCAACTGGACATAGGTCCAACCTGATTAAAGTTGGTCAATACATGCCCCCGCCCCCCCTGCCCCCTTGGGTAGGAGGGCACAGTTATATTCATGTGGTGGAGGCTGCCTTTAAATAGAGTAAAAAAAAATAAAAAAGTATGAAACAATGACTAAGGAAGAGAGTGTAAGGTACAGTTTATGGCCCTTAATTTTTCTGCCTTTAAAAAAGTTGGCATTTTTGGATGTCTGAAAAAAAGATAACAAGTCTTCAGGATCTGAACAGGAGGAAAGTTTTTGATTTGCAGTTAATGGAGCCCTCGGGGGGAACCGTGAGGAAGATACAGAAGGGTGAAAGCAGCACAAAGGAGGAAAAGGAGTGCAGAATATACATGTGTGCACGGGGGAAGGTGCGGGAGAGAGGGAGCAAGCGTGTGTGTGCATGACAGATGGAGAGAAAAAAAGGGCTTTAATGGATTAGGACATAGGAGGGGGAGTATTTATTAACTTGTACCTGGAGCAAATAAAATCTTTTGGTTCCGCCTGAGCAGCAGATAAGGAGGACAGTGATGAGAAATAAGAAGCAACTGCTCTGCCAAATCAGAAGTGAGATATGCCTTTCATCCTCTGAACCAGGGATCTCCACTTCAAGAACTTGAATGCTACCAACTGCTCTGCTTTTCAGTCTATCCACAATAAATGCAGGGCAGACATTGTGGAGGGGAGAGGGAAGGCAGGCAAAGGGCAGTGAAAGGCAGGGGGGGGAAACTAATGGAAGGGGAAGGGGAAGATGCTAGGGGAGGGAGAGGCAGGTAGTTGCTATTAGGTGGTGGGGAGGAAGGTACTAATCGCTGGTCATAGTGACACAGCAGATGTCAGCAGAAAAAGACCCAAGTGATCGATCCATTCTGCCCAGAAACCTTTTTTTTTTTAGAATAGTAGTCAGGACTGCATGTGTGGGTGTGAGTTGCTTGGCGGGTAGAGGGTTGTCAGTCACTCCAGCAGGGTGTATGTATATATGTGTGTGAGCTGCTCTTGCAGGGTGGGGGAGAAAGGTGTGTCATTTGCTCCTATCACTTCACCCACCATTACCTCAGGTACAAACTTAGGGCCTGATTTACTAAGGCTTTTCTCCCATTCTGCATCTATGGGGAAAATGCTTAGCAAATGTAAGCTCTTAGATTGTAAGCTCTCTTGGTCAGGACCTACTTAACTACACCTGATTTTGTAACTCACCTAGGGCTCGGATTACATTATAAACTTGAAGCTGAAATTTAAAAGCATCCTAACTACAGTAATTTGGGATTTTAGAGTGAATCCGAGTAAGAACACAAACTGGCTAATTTTAAAAACAACACGCATGCGCCCATAAACACAAGTATTGGTGATACGCTGCAGTTTTATGTTGTGCATGCACATCGTTTAAAATACCCCTACCGCGTGCAATTTTAAGAGATGGCTTGGGTAAATGTCCAAAAAAAAACAAGGGGACAACCTTATGCCGTGGAAAGATTTATTAAGTGTAATTACAGAGCCCGACTCCGGCCGAGTTTCGCCAGTTAAGGCTGCATCAGGGGATGATTTCTGATGTCAAAACGAAACTACATAAATAAATTCTTGTCAGATTTCAATCTTGATCCTGCATATAGTTATTTCCACTTCGCGATCTAACAGCGTGTCACACTCAAGTTTATGCAGACATTTTGCAATATCTCTAACGCAAAGAGGCAGATCCTCTGTAAGAGGGACACTTTCACTCAGGGTGGGTTTGGGGGGTGCGGTGTTACATTGGTGCACTGCAGACCCTTGCACCCTGGCCATGGTGGAGGTAATGAAGGACTTGAACAGGTAACTGCAAATCGATTATTTACTCTCTCATACAATAGAAGGACTAGGGGGCACTCCATGAAGTCAGCAAGTAGCTCGTTTAAAACAAATTGGAGAAAATTCTTTTTCATTCAATGCATAATTAAGCTCTGGAATTCATTACCAGAGGATGTGGTTATGGCAGTTAGTTTAACTGGGTTTAAAAAAGGTCTGGAGAAGGT
Source organism: Rhinatrema bivittatum (assembly GCF_901001135.1). Lineage (NCBI taxonomy): Eukaryota > Metazoa > Chordata > Amphibia > Gymnophiona > Rhinatrematidae > Rhinatrema > Rhinatrema bivittatum. Next base: position 199,026,938 of record NC_042618.1, on the reverse strand, counting down.
TCTCATGATTCAAACCCACCCTGAGCTTTTGTGGCTTCTTAAAATTCACGCTGCTTGCATGCTGCCCATATACACATGTATGCGGACGTTTTTGTATGAGCAGCACTTTTAAAATCTACCTAAAAGGGAGCATCTCAGGATATCTATTCCAGGTATATGGCACAGCAAGGTGAAAAACACAGATTTGGGAACAGGCGATGAGGGGGCTGGGGTAGGGGAGAGCGGGTGAGGGGCAGGCGGAACATGTGCTAAAAATTTGTCTCTTAAAATTTACTTCCCCTGGCAGCTCTGCCTTGTCGATTACCTGTCCCGTTAGAACTGTTTAACAGAATAAACATAAATACAAATATATGATGATTGTGTTTATTTTTTCATTCCAGAGGATAAACAGGTGTTTTACATTTCTAGAATTCCCACTTAAGAAGCCCCTTTATGACTGTAAGGTAACCTGTTGCTGGGCATCATCCGAAGATGGTACTTGATCTAAATACAGCAGATATTGCTAAAGCGTGACTTCCCAAAAGAAGATTTAGAAAACAAAGTGCTCTCTCGGTTACTACCTACCCAGTCTACAGTACTGCTGCTGCTGCTATGAATATAGCTGATCTATGCCATGCCTATGACCTAAGGACCAGAACATTCCAGCAAAATGAATTTCTTGTTTTCTCCTGTCCACTCTTTATTGTATAAATTGAAGGAAATCAATACATAAATCATAATTCTCACAGAACCTCTGAATGTGAGATGTTTTATTGATTGGTTCCCAGGAGATAAAGCAGCAAAAAAAAATAGAAAAGAAAAGTCATACAGAGCTATGAAAGAAGGAGAAGACAATGATGAGAGAGAAAACCACAGATAACACAGGGAGGGGGAGAATAACAAGACAGGGGAAGAGAGAGAAAAATTGACTGTGGTAGCAGGAGAAAATGAGTGAGAAAAATAACACTGTAAAGTTGGGATTCAGGTTGGTAGGATGCTTTATTCTTTTGCTTTGGCAACAGTCATTACATCATCATGTCCTCAAAGGAGTTTAGCATTGCATTAATCCTCTCACCATATTGTACAGGTTCTCATTTGGACTATGCACTCAGATCCCAGCTAAGAAGAGACTGAGAGTAATACTCCACTTTTGTTGATTACAAATAAGATATGAAGTCCTCACATGTGAGAGACATCATTTGACGGATCCCAACCCTGTGAAATTTACATCATAGCTTCTAAAAGATTAGGCCCGCTCTATTGAGCATATCGATCTGGGGAATTGTGACAACCTCCAAGGGCCCAGATGCCAACCATTGATCTTGCTCAAATGTCCCAGGAAGATGTGATCACTCTTTCTGCTTCCCTTGTGGAAAAAACAGATAAGAATGTATCACCAGTTAACAAGAAAGCAGGAGCAATATACCGTAGTGGTGTGCATACATTTTTTTTTATTGCCGTTTCGTTTTCAGGTCTGGGGTGGGCCATTTCGGTCCATTCCCTGGATCGGAAAACTTTTTTCATCCCAAATTCATGTAAAATAAAACCTGCCCCAACCCTTCAAAATTAATTATATACAAACCCCCCCTCCTGCCCCCCCCCCCCCAAGACTTGCTGAAAGTCCCTGGTGGTCCAGCAGGGTTCCCGGGAGCAATCTCCCGCTCTTGGGCTGTCGGCTGCCAGTAATCAAAATGGTGCCAGTGGCCCTTTGCCCTTATCATGTGACAGGGGCTACCGGTGCCACTGGCTGGCCCCTCTCACATGGCAGGAGCAATGGATGGCTGGCACCATCTTTAAAAATGGTGCAGGCCACCCGTTGCTCCTACCATGTGACATGGTAGCAAAGGGCCACCGGCGCCATTTTGATTACTGGCAGCTGACGGCCCGAGAGCGGGAGATCGCTCCCAGGAACCCCGCTGGACCACCAGGGACTTTCGGCAACTCTTGGGGGTGTTGTATTTAATTAAACTTGAAGGGTTGGGGGTGGATTTGGGGGTTTGTTATTTTTTAGTAGATCTGCTCTTCCTCCCTCCCTCAAAAAAACAATAGGAACACCACACAAAATTTTGAGGGTTTTCCTTTCATTTTTTTTGCTTCCTGAAATGCAATGAAATAGGAAATATCATCTTTATTCCCTATTTCATTGGAAACAACTGCACACCACTAATATACTGTATCCGAAAAACCCTTGAATCAAGAAGCAACTGCCTCATCAGTTGTAGTTATGTTCACTCTCAATAAGGCCAAGAGTTCAGTGCCCCCGGGGAAGGATTCTTATACCCTTGACCTTATTGGGAGGAGAGTTTATCGGGATAATATGCTCTGTGCACTCATAGCATCCTACCAGCTCTGAATAAGGTAAGGAGCATATCAGAGCATCTCCCTCAGGAGATATGTGATGCCCTAGAATCACTAGTGGACAAAGGTATGGAGTGTAGAAAACACAGATTGAACTACAATATTTTTTAAATTGCATTGAGAGTCTTTGTAAGATATCAGTGTCTGCTGGCTCACATTGTTGTTGGCCTTAGACCTTACACAAGATGTGCAGTAAAGACTTGATGTGCTTTTCAATGGAAAGAATCTCTTTGGAGATAAGGCCAAGAAAGTGGTGGCTCAAATTAAAGATCACTGTGCTATGTTTCAGACCCTCTCCATTGCCACTGCAGACCCACCATCCACTTCATGGAGGATTTTGAGTGGGACACCAAGGACATCCTTCTATCCTCTGAGGAGGCATTATCATTCACTCCCTCACTCCTGTCAGCAGCAGGGACCTGGCTCTCATCCTAGACAGCAGATGGCTCAAAAGCTACAGCCAGCACCCCAGGCCCAGCCAATACCTGGGACAGGGTTTGACTGCATCCAAGAAAGCATAGCCAAGATCCAGCATCAGTGCTAGAGAAGCTTCCTGTCAAGGGAATGCTGACATTTTACGTAAATCATTGACCCAGAATAACCTCAGGCATTTAGGTTCTCAGCATAATCAGAAAAAGATACAGATTGCAGGGCCAATATTAGCTGCAGAGCAGCTAGTTAAGTTAGGCAGATACCATTATCTGGCTGTTAATAGGTATATTCAGTGCCTCAGTCTTGCCGTTGAATATAGCCAGCTATCTTAGTTAGCCAGATAAGTATATCCGGCTAACTGTAGGACAGCCCTATGACGCAGCCAGAGTTAGCCACATCAGTTAAGTGGCTAACTCTGGCCCACCCTGAAACTCCTCCTACCCATCCTCGGACCACCCTCCGATTTATCTGGCTGAATTCTAGTTGCATGACTCATTATGAGGATATAATTTAGCCACATACAGCTTCTAATATTGCCACTTTGCCATTTGGATGGATAGCTTTTCAGTTATCCATCTAAATGACATTTGGATATCAGCCTCTACATCTATTGGAAAACCCACCAAATTGCTCTCTTAAAAGCTTGTGATTTGCTTCTCAACATCAGGAAGTGCTACCAGGAGAAACAGGGCAGGGATGTATTTACAAGTACTTCATCATTCCAAAGAAAACTATGTGTCTCTGCCCAATTCTAGACCTAAGGACGTTGAACAAATACCTGGTAAAGGAAAAGTTCAAGATGTTTTCCCTGGACCCCTGTGAATCTCTTGCTGAAGAAAGGGGACTAGTTATGTACCTTGAATTTTAGGGATGACTAAACCCATATAGAGAAATATCCAGGTCACAGGAAACATCTCAAATTTGTTGTAGAGAAACATCATCTTCAATGCTGCCGTTTAGTGTCAGTGCCAAGTGTGTTCTCAAACTGTCTTGCAATGGTTGCTGTGTATCTATGTAAATTGGGGGTGCACATATTTCCCTTTTTCAATGATTAGCTGATCAACAGCACATCTCCTGAAGGTGCCATCAAATCAATCAGCAAAACAGTTTGGGTATTGAGGTTGCCAGGGCTCAGCATATATTATCCCAAATCTCATTTGAGCCCATCATCTCCAATGAAATGTATAGGATCTCTGCTAGATTCAACTCAGGTGAAAGCCTTTTTTCCCCACTAGAAAAGATCATCACACTGATGTCTGCAATAGGAAAAATAAAATATAGTCAGCAGACATTATCATGGGACATGCTGTTTATTTATTTATTAATAGAAATTTGATATTTCACCTTTTACTGAGAATGGCCTCAAAGCAGGTTACAACAAATTTAAATAAAACAATACCATTTGAATCAGCTATTGTTTTTGAATCAAATTTACAATAAGCATTAAGGGGGTAAAGTTTCAAAAGGATTTACACACATAAAACTGGGTTTTATACATGTAAATGCACTTTTCTCATGTAAGTGGGCTTTTGAAAATTGCCATAATTTATGTCATTGAATTGTCCATAGTTTTTGCAAATGTAAGTGCACTTTATGCATGTAAATGGCTTTTGAAAATTGCTATGATAGTATGTTACATTTATATTTGTAACTGCTTTGAAAATTACCTCCTAAGAGTCCAGTGGTGTATCATTTACAGTTCTTATTCAAGTTAAAGTAGTTAGATCAGGGGATTAAAGGGAAGACCTGTGCAAAAAGCCATGCCTTAGCTTTTTTCCTGAACATGTAGTAGGATGGTTCAAGGCATAGGGGCAATGATATCATGTTATAAATGTTTGATGCATAAAAGCTGAAAGCCCAAAGTCTAGTACAGGACAATCTAGCAGAAACTGAGGGGGGGGGGGGGGATAGGAGAAGGAGAGCCATTTGGTAGGATTGGAGTTCTCTTGTGGGAATGTAAGAGAGAAGAAACTGGGAGATATACTCTGGGGCTTGATTATTTACATACTTGAAGACAAAGCAGAAAGTTTTAAATTTTATCCTGCTTTTGACTGGGAACCAGTCTTGCTCTTACCAAAATTCTGTAGAATTGAAGCCACTTCATACCATATTGTGAGATGCCATTGACTGGGGAGTTGCAGTAGTTGATTCAGCTACTGATTAACAAATAGGTTACAGTAGCAAGGTTTTCTTTATCAAGTTGGTTGCGTAGTTGGCGAATTTGGCACAGATGCATAAAGGCAGTTCTTATCAATTAGTGATGTGAGTTTCCATTGTGAAGTTTTGATCCAGTTGAACCTCTAGGCTTCGTACAGAATCCTTAGGATGCAAGAGGATACTTGACAGGGAAGCTAAGGCTTATAGGAGATGACTCTGGCAGCTGATCCAGAGAAGGGTTCAATTTGAGTTTATGGTCACTAAGTAATTTGGCTACTGCTATAAGCCAGACATTGAGGTTGGCAATAGATGACATTTGATGCAATCCCATTTTGATGCAGAGTAGAAGATCATCTGCAAAAAGATGACATTCAGTGTTGAAGGACTGAATGAGGTTGCAGATTGGGTGAATGTATATGTTGAAATTCATTGCCAGAGGATGTGGTTTCAGCAGTTGGTGTAAGTGAGTTTAAAAAAGGTTTGGATAAGTTCTTAGAGGTTAAATCCATAAACTGCTATTACGGTAATTAATAAGCAATAGTAGCTTATGATCTATCTAATGTTTGGGTACTTGCCAGGTACATGTGACTTGGATTTGCCACTGTTGGAAGTAGGATACTGGGCTTGATGGACTCTTGGTCTGACCCAGTATGACATTTCTTATGTTCTTATGAAAAGGATCCGGTAGAAGACTGAGTCCTTGGGCAAACCACTGGTGAAATCTCTGGAGTTGGATAGATTGTTGGCCCATGTAACAGATTGTGATCTAATAGACAGAAATGATTCAACCCTTTTAAGAGCCATGCCTTTGATGCCAATGTCCTTTAAGTAGTGAATCAGGAGTAGGTGATTAATAGTCGAAGAAGGTGGAAAGATCTAGTAGGATTAATAGGGAGTTGCTGCCTTGATCCGCATGCAAGTGGATACTGTTGATGATGGTGAACAGGACAGGTTCATTCAGTTCCATGGTCTTTCCTGAATCTGGATTGGTAGCCATTTTGGATATTACTGTCCTCTAGGAAGTCAAGGAATTGGAAGCAAACCAACTTTTCCACTAATTTGGGCAAGAAGAAAAGTTTGCAGACTGGATGACAATTGTCAGTTATTTTTGGATCACAGCCAGATTTCATGATAGGTTTCATAACTGCCTTTGTAAGTAAATGAAGAAGGGAGCCTTGGGTTATAATAGCAGTAATTATAATGGTTAACCATGGGGCTAGGACATGCTTCAGATTACTAGATGAATCTGGGGGTAATAGAACCTCAAGGGCTGACCGATTCTCTGGAGGATTTTCTCCACTTCTTGAGGGTTGATTGTTCTGAAGTTGAATAGTAAGATACTGTCTGGAGAAAGCTGAATTGGTTCACTCAAGGTTTGAGGAGGATTAATAGCAGTGTTGGGGTGATCTGAGGCTGAGATAAGCGAAGCAGAGGTAGAGACATCAAAGGAGGACCTAATGGTTAGGATATTTTCCATGAAGAACTGGGAGAAGTCTTTCACTATGTAGTAGCAGAGGGTGTTTGAGGTTCAGGTTTCAGGAGTTTCTGTATGAGTTTGAAAAGTTTACCAAGATGGTACGATATACTTAAATCCACACTTTATCCTGTCAATTCGCACAAAACTAATCTGTAACAAAAATACTTTATATACTATATATATATATATATATATATATATATATATATATCTGTTTCTCTCTCTCTCTCTCTCTATCTCCAACTACAAACCCTATAAAATGGTAACACCACCCCTATCTTAGTTGATATGAAAAATACTTGTTCTTGCAAGCTTTATTACAAACTATCAAAACATCAAAAAATATCAAAAGATAAAATGACACAAGAACACAAACATATATTGATTGCATACCCTAATCGATCATTCCTCACTCACACCACTTCTAAAATCTCTTCAGTGCTATGCATTCAAAGGATGTGTATTGCCAAAGTGTATACAAATTGCTTTCAATGAAACAATTTCAATAAGGCTAGACTTCAAACAGTTACTTTGTAAAAAGCAAAAAAAATCACATAAAAGGCACCAGCATTAAAAAAGATACAACTGAACCACAGTCCACAAGAAATTGCCATGCTGGGTCAGACCAAGGGTCCATCAAGCCCAGCATCCTGTTTCCAACAGAGGCCAAACCAAGCCATAAGAACCTGGCAAGTACCCAAACACCAAGAAAATACCATGCTATTGATGCAATTAATAGCAGTGCCTATTACCTAAGTAAACTTGATTAATAGCAGTTAATGGACTTCTCCTCCAAGAACTTATGCAAACTTTTTTTTGAACCCAGCTACACTAACTGCACTAACCACATCATCTGGCAACAAATTCCAGAGCTTAATTGTGCATTGAGTGAAAAAGAATTTTCTCCGATTAGTCTTGAATGTGCTACTTGCTAACTTCATGGAATGCCCCCTAGTCCTTCTATTATCTGAAAGTGTAAATAACCGATTCACATCTACTTGTTCAAGACCTCTCATGATCTTAAAGACCTCTATCATATCCCCCCTCAGTCGTCTCTTCTCCAAGCTGAACAACCCTAACCTCTTCAGCCTTTCCTCATAGGGGGAGCTGTTCCATTCCCTTTATCATTTTGGTTGCCCTTCTCTGTACCTTCTCCATCACAACTATATATTTTTTGAGAGTCCCATGCACTTCTCTGTTACTTCATGTAGCTTCCACAGATGTTTCTGTGGCCTATATTGACTCTATCCTGCTGTTTTTCCAATATGGGCAAGTCACTTTACCCTCTATTGCCTCAGGTACAAAATTAGATTGCAAGCCTTGTGGGGATAGGGACATACCTACAGTACCTGAATGCAATCACTTTGATGTACACTTTGACGTGCTGAAAAGAGGAATATAAACATCTAAATAAATAAAATAAGAATACTGTGTGAAATCTCTGTCCCAGTTTCTGTATATCCTGTATTAACTCAGACCCTACAAAAGCCTCTGTTTTGCCATGCAGCATTCTTCAGGGAAGTAAATGGTTCACAGCTATTCCTGTGATGGTTCCCTGGACTGTATTTAGTGAAGAGAAATTGATCCTTTATTTGGCTGATTCTTTGTGCATCGATATTTCAACTCAATGTCTGAAACTTCACCTGTTATTAATTAGCAACTTACATGAATTCAGTATAATCATGTGTAAACTTCTAATGTCTTCTCAGCGCATTGAAGAACTTTCTTAATCTTATCACCAGAACTACACCCATAGCAGACTTGAATGCATTTTTTCAGTTCTCTCTCTCTCTCTCCCATCTCTCTCTCTCTCTCTCTCTCTCTCTATATATATATATATATATATATATAACTTATGTGAAAGTACTTTCTTCTAAAAAACAACAAAACTTTTTCTCTAAAAATGGAGTAAAAAACAATATATTCATATATGCTCTGCAGTTTCAGAGAGGTAATGCCTAACAATAATGGGCCTGATATTCAACGCTGGCTGGGTAAGTGTTATGCTCTACTCCTCAAGAAGGAAGGAATTAGCAATCTGTTATGAATCGGCTCCTGTAGAGGGAGGAGTTAGCAATCTGTTACGAATCAACTCCTGAGGTAAGAGGAGTTAGCAATCTATTATGCTCTACTCCACAAGAAGGGAGGAGTTAGCAATCTGTATGAACTGGCTCCTGTGGAAGGAGGAGTTAGCAATCTGAAATGCTCAGCTCCTGTAGAGGGAGTAGTTAACAAACTGTTAAGGTATAGACTGCGGAGAAGCAATCTGTTATGAATCTGTAGCTGAAGACTCCTGATGAGGAAAGAGTAGCAATCTGTTACCAGCGGAGTGCTTGGAGAGGGCACCCAGCTGTAGAGGAAAGTAGATAGGTGGATCCTTGGGCCGATGGCAGATGACCGCGCCCCCAGGAGGATATCCAGAGAGGGACCACAGGCCAGGCTTGGGTATGGAGACAGACACAGATAGTTCTTTTATTAGACAGGTTAGTAGAACCACCAGAGGTGGCAGTAGTGAGATGATATGCCTGGCAGGGCTGAAGTCCCTCAGGTACTGGAACAGCGATTCCAGGGTTGCTGAGCTGCAGAGAAACTATAGATAGTGAGTAGACAGAGTATGCTGTGTTCATAGCCAGAACTGGATGAGAAAACTCACATAAGGTCTTAAGGAAGCTCAGTAGCTGGAAAGGGTTAGGCCCTCGAGGAGCGAGTACCTGGTTCCAGGGAAAGCTCTGAGAGAGCGATGGTAACTCACAAATGTCTGTATCTGCGATAGCTTCCAGGCAGTAGAGAATCTTCAGAGTGTTCAGGAACATGGGCCCTCGAGGAGCGAGCACCGGTTCCTATCTGCAATCTGAAATAAAGAAAAGAGAGCGAGGCCCCCGAGGAGCGGGTACCCCTGGTAAGTCCGAGGAGGCAGAGTAGCTTGGGAGAAAAGCCGAAGCAATTCCCAGCAATCCCCTTGCTAACTTGAATCGTTAGCGAATACTGAGACTTTGTATATTGGAAGCAGATGACGTCATCCCAGGGCCAAGGTTCGCGCCTTTGCTGGTACATCAATCGGAGTGCATGCCCTACGTCATCAGGCGGATCTGCAGCGTCGTGCTGGTCCGGGGACGCCGGAGGGAGACGGCAAGAAGATGCCGCAGCAGCTAACCGTCCATCAGACCCGGAGGGAGTCGCCACAGAGGTAGAGAGGGTGGAGTGAGGGCATCGAGCAGCGACGATCACAACAGTAAGTAACTTAGCCGGATATGACTTATCCGGCTATGTTACAAGATATATTCAGCAGTGAAGGCGCTACTTATCCAGATAGTTAAATCTGGCTACGATGGATCAGCTCTATGGCTGATCTAACTTATCCGATTAACTTAACCGAATAAGAATGAATATTGCTACTTATCCGGTTAAGTGAACTGGATATGTAGAGCCGCCTAGATCTACCCTCTGCCTGCCCACAAATTGATTAGCTAAATGATAGCCAGTTAAGTGACTTATCTGGCTATCTAGCGACCACTGATTTTCCTACTTATCCGGCTATCTAGTGCTAAACATGCTTTCAGTATCAAGCCCAATATGTAATCTTCATCTACTCATTGAAAACTAAAAAAAAACACTCCAACTTTATAAATCTCAAAAATAAGCTTCAAGAAGTATCCAGGTGACTTTCCCCAAAATACTTTTAACTGTTCAGATGCAAAATTTGCACCCCTATCCCACCTTGTCACATCCTCCCTATGCACAATTAAAAATTATACATTTATAATAACAGATTTTACATGAAAAAGGATATTCAAAGTACAGTCTTCTGAGATAAAACTATCACTTACAATATGTACATTATATTTACATGCACTGCTGTGTTGCCAACCAGAAAACCCTGCAATAAAGCAAAACAGACACTTTGATCCCATATGGCATTAGGCCTACTGTAACACACCATGGGCATCGGCTTGGCCCTCAGAAAGTCTCAAAAAAACAGAATTACAATACAATAAAATTCTTATATCAAAACACCACTAACTGCCAGCATTAAAGCAGCAACAGCCTTACCTATGAAAAGGTACAATGCAGACATTATAATAGGCCCTAAAACACCAATACACCTCCTAATAGGAAAACATAACAAGCTGCTATAGATCTTTACAGAGAAACCATACACTAGCAGAATACCTCACCTCGGTCACATATGCAGAACACAGTCAAACCATCTCCAAAAACAGAATAAAGAGACCATAAATAAAAATTGAAAATTGCAGACAAAAACTAAATTGGAAATCACAAGAAGCCAGACTCTATATGCAGTGCAATAATGGAAAAAAAATAAATACATTACCATTCCTCATAAAACAATAAAATCAAGAAATATAAATTTCAATCAATAGTAGTAAACCACACGAATTAAGAGTATAATTCAAAACAGCTAACAAATAGAATAACAACCAATAATTAAAAACTCATAAATATTTTCCTAACACCAATAAAATATTTCAAATAGACACATCAAATAACACCCAATAATTAAAACACGTAAGGATTTTTAAAACTCCTCTGTTTTCCATGCCTGTGAACTTTTGATTTCCAAATGCCCTGAAATTGTCATGGTTTAGCAGAAAGAGAGGACTGAGGTTTGTTGCACACAGGTGTTCTGTTCTCTCACACACACGCACACACAAATGCATATGCTCTCCCTCACTCTCTCTCTCATATGCTGTCCTTCACTCTTTTTCACACATGCTTTCACACAGACCCACACTATCTCACACATATGCATGCACAAACATGCTCTCTCATTCTCTCACACATACACATATGCTCTCTCATTCTCCCACACTCTCAGACATACACATATGGTCTCACACATGCACACACACATGCTCTCCCTTCTATCTCTCTCAGTCTCACTCACATTCACCCACAACCAGCCTTAAACCTCCCCCTCCCCCCCCCAACTAGCAGCAGCAATCTACTTCTTCATCCCTCACAGCCAACAAGAATTCTCCGTTCCCCAGGCCTTGCCGGCGATTCCAGCAGGACCACGGTGTTGCTCCTCCTCTTCAGGCCCTGCTGGCAATTCTGGCAGGGCCATGCCATTGCTCTTCTTCCCCAGGCCCCATCGGCGATTCCGGTAGGGCCGTGGCATTGCTCCTCCACTTCAGGCCTCATCGGCGATTCCTGCAGGGCCTTGCTGTTGCTCCTCTTTAGGGTGACATCACCAACAGCACTATGGCCTAGGCCATATTGGCCATAGGCACACTATGGCTCTGGTTTCTCAGCAGGATGAAATATCAATTCACATACTGCATAAGAACAGAAACATCCCTTTATTAAATATTATGCAATTTAAATCGGTGGAGGCCTCTTAAGAGTTTTCAAACTTGTCTTATCTTCTGTATAATAAAAGCAATGTCACTTCAAAGAGATAACATATTTAGCGATTTTTTTCACAGGACTCCTTAACCATTATACATGTATTTTCACAAAAATGATGTGTATCTAAAAAAGGAACATTTATCTTACTTTTAAAATAAACATTACCTACTATCTTACTATTTCAGCCATTAATTGCCAAATAGAATCTTTATATCACTCAACCAGATGGTTTTACTATTGCTTGATTGGTCAGCAAGTAAGGGTCAGTATATATATGTGGCAAATATTCTATATGCCCCCATGTATTAAGTCTTAGTGATTTTTCTCAACCATCATTGAAAGTGCCATATCAGTTCCCTGGATATTTTGTTTGTAATACTCATTAAGTTATTTATTTTGTGGTGTGGCCGTGTAATAAAATTTACATAAAACAAATGAAATAATGGATCAAGTGTCATATTTTAGAACATGAGAGTTGCATACGGACTGGAAAATTTCAGAGCCCTTTGTTACCATCAAGAAATTCAATGGAAATCTTTTTTATGAAACAAATTTAGTTTTCATTAAGATGATTGCAACAGATGTACCATGTGCTCGAGCTAGATGCTATATTTAAATAAGGAGCATGGCATAGCATGTAAGATCCTGACATCATCACATCAATATGCATGGAACACACATGACTCTTGTGAAAACATCTGGGTAAGTGATATAAAGGGGGGAGTTTGGACAATTAATGGGCTGAAATAGTATGATGGTAGGTGAATGTTTATTTTAACAATAAGATACATTTTCTCTTTTAGACAATGGTCAAGGAGCAATGTGCATGATTATTGTGAAAATTCATAGATAATGGTTAAGGAATCCTGTGTAAAGAAATTGCTAAATTTCTAATCACTTTGATGTAATGGACACCGGTGACTATCCTTTTCTTATACAGCGTAGAAGATAAGTATGAAAACTCTGAAAGTATATGCTTGGCAGTTACCCTTTCTCATCCGTTTCCACCAGACACTCTTTGTTGCGTGTCCCGGCCATGGCAGGCCCATGACCGGTCCTATTCATGCCTGGGTCCCGGACCTGGCCCTTCCTCTCTAGCAGCAGTAGGCAGCCGCCTACGCGCCCCACTTTCCTACCACATTTCCAGGTTCCTCCAGCTGCTCCACAGCCTCCTCCAGTCCCAGTTGGGTCTCCCCACGTGTGTGTAGGGAAGACGCTGCCACCTCGTAATTCCTGCCATTTGCCTTAGGTGCGCACGCGCGCACCTCTCATCTTTAAAGGGCCTGCGGCAGGAAACCTTCCCGTGGCCCCAGATGATGACATCACCAGGCCCTGCTATTTAAGGCAGGCCCTGCCACTTGGTTTTTGCCTTGGCAACAGGTCTCCACGTGTTGTGTGCTTAGTTGCTATTCCTTCATTCCTGTTCCTGCTCATTTGTTCAAGTCCTGCGTTCCTGCTCATTTGTTCAAGTCCTGCGTTCCTGTTTCCAGTTCCTGAGTTCCAGTACCTGTTACCTGTTCCTGATTACCTTGGACAGATTCCTGGCTTTGGCCCTTGCTACTCCTGACTACGCTTTTGGACGGATTCCTAGCTTTGACCCTCGCTACTCCTGACTACACGTTTGGACGGATTCCTGGCTTTGACCCTCGCTACTCCTGACTACGCTTCTGGATGGATTCCTGGCTTTGACCCTCGCTACTCCTGACTATGCTTTTGGACGGATCCCTGGCTTTGACCCTCGATCACTCTTGCCATGCTTTGGATGGATTCCCGTCTCTGACCTGTGCTCGTACCTTGACCTTGTCTCCAGCCGCCTGTCCTGACTTCAGTCTGTACTCGACTTCATTTCCAGCCACCTGCATTGACTCCAGTCTGTACCTGACTTCTTCTCCAGCTGCCTGCCCTAACTTCAGTCAGCTCCTGACTGCCACCAGCCGCCTGTCCTGACTCCAGATTGGACCTGTCTCTGCCTCCAGCAGGTCCAATCTTGGCCTCTTTTAGGCTTCTGCCTACTTACAAGCCTGGACTTAACTTATACCTGTCCTTTAGCTGTTATGGTTAAGTGTATTTTGGTGGATCCTTGGGTGCTGTGGGAGATGACCAAGCCCATGGGAAGGAGCCCCATGAGGAGCCACAGGACTGGGCTAGACTCATAATGCACAAAACACAGTTGGATCTTTTATTAAATAGCTTGAAGAGAGCCACCAGAGGTGGCAGTAGTGAGGCAGTCCAGTAGTTGCAGTCTCAGGGACCTTGGCAGAGGGAGCCCTTCTCTCCTTTATGAAGAAAGGAGGTTCTGCAGCAGGTTTCCCAGCTAGGAGATAATGTGGATGAGATAGACTGAGAGTTAGAGTACTCACTAGGTGTTGCTGTTGATATGCGATTCCACCAGATATGTTGAAGAAGGTACAGGTATCGAGGCAGGGAGAGCAGGCCCTCAAGGAGTGAGTACCTGTTCCCTGTAAGGCACCTGAAATAAAGCAGAGGGCCCCCGAGGAGCAGGTACCCAGGTTAGCAGTTACCCCGAAGCGCAGGGAGAGAGCTTCCAGCAGCAGCACGGAAGTGGCAGAGTAGTGTAGACAAGAACGAATTTGAGTCCTTGTTAACTCAGTGAGCTAGCAAACTAGTGAAGGTAATATACCCAGATGGCATGACGTCAGCATGAGGGATCGCCCTCGAGGATCGCGCCAAGGGTGGTATAAAGATGTGGGTTGCACACGCGCACCCTAGTAGGTATCTGGGAGGAGCAATGGTGGGAGGCTGCACCATAGCCATTCCGGGGGCGCTGGAGAGGTCGGCTTGTAGACGCTGTGGTAGCCATCTTTCCTATGTAAGCGGGAGGAGTCGTGAATAAGGTGAGGTAAACTGGGTGAAGCCGTCTAGCACCAACGGACGCAACACTAGCCTGCCTCAGCCTGTCTGGGCTTTTGGATCCAGGCCTTGTCTCGAACTCAGCTCCTTCGGACCCTGTGTCTCAGCTGCCTCCTGGCTCCCTGTTCTGAACACCTTCCTCGGGATCAACCACATGGAGGCCCGCCTAAGACCAGCCGGCCCCGGTACCCAAGGGCTCAACCTGTGAGAATGAGGGCTGGTATTGGTGAAGCTCCAGTCAGCCTCCACTTCCCGGTCTGCTCCACCTCCCAACAGTGGGGACCCGTGGAGGTTTCCCCATGGGTAGCATCAACTCCACCTCGGCCCAAGGGTCCACCTCAGCAACACTCTTCCCCCTTCTCTCCCAGTTCATCCGTCTCTCAAGATTCTTTTCTCATTTTCTCAGCCTCCAGTTCTTAGGAATATAGAGAGCTGGGTGGCTGATGAGCATGACGATTGCTTGGTAATTTGCCTGCCTGGCACTACCTAGATACGATTTTAGAGAGTGCTGGGGTGGAGCCAACTGTCATGGATACCAATGACATTGGAATTAGCAGGAGGGAGGTTCTGGAAGTAGAAAAGTGAAATCCAGAGCCTCTAGGGTTACATTCTCAGAAATGCTCCCCATTTCATGTGCAGGACCCCAGAGGCAGGCTGAGCTCCAGAATCTCAATGTGTGGATGAGATGATAGTGCAGAGAAAAGGATTTTGGATTTGTTAGGAACTGGGGAACATTCTGGGGAAGGGAGAGCCTATTCCAATGGAATGGGCTCCACCTTAACCAGAGACAAACCAGGCAGCTAGTATTAACATTTAAAAAGGAGATAGAGCAGCTTTTAAATAGACTAGCATGATAGAAATCCTGCAGGATAGAAATTCCAGGGGTGACGGATAAGTATATAGGGAATAGGGATGTGAATCGTTACCGGACTCGTTTCCGGTATCTGGTTCGGGTAAAAATCGCGGGAAATCTTCGTTCCCGCGGTTTTTACTCGTTTAAATCGACTGTGTCGTGCCGAAAAAAAACACCCCGACCATTTAAATTTAATTCTTTCTAATCTCCCACCCTCCTGACCCCCCCAAAACTTTTTAAAAGTACCTGGTGGACCAGCGGGGGTCCCGGGAGCGATCTCCCACTCTCGGGCCGTCGGTTGCCAGTAAACAAAATGGCACTGACGGCCCTTTCCCCTTAGCATGTGACAGGGTATCCGTGCCATTGGCCCGACCCCTGTCACATGGTAGGAGTAATGGATGGCTGGCGCCATCTTTAAAAATGGCGCAGGCCGTCAGAAAAACGATTCACATCCCTAATAGGGAATGGCCTCTGCTATTACTGGCATCAGTAGCATGGGATCTTCTTGGCGTCTGGGTACTTGCCAGGTTCTTGTGGCCTGGTTTGGGCCTCTGTTGGAAACAGGATGCTGGGCTTGATGGACCCTTGGTCTGACCCAGCTTGGCATTTTCTTATGTTCTTATGTTCTTAGTGTGTATTTTCTTAGCATTCAGACAGGTTAACCCACAGCCAGTGGGTTATACAAAGCTGACATTACAGTATATATACCCCAGCACTGACATCAGCCCACCAGTATTCTCTATGGACATCTAAACAATACATGATCATAACTATTAACAGATAACCATTCAAGCACTCAGTTAACAAGAAAACACTCAGTTAACAAGAAAACAAAAAGTGTAATATCACTAATCTAGGGACTGGATCTGACACTTAACCAGTAATCCCCCGAAACGCAGCCACTTAGGAGGACAATAGCACCACCATCTGGCAGCAACCTAGAGTTCTAAAAGAACTAAAACACGAAATTGTTAATTTGTTACTAGCAATCTATAACCTATCATTTAAAACAACCATGAATCCTTAAGACTGGAATGTGGCCAATGTGACACTGATTTTTAAAAAGGACTCTAGGGTTGATCTGGAAAACTGTAGACTGGTGACCCTGACATTGCTTCTAGGCAAAATGGTAGAAGCCATGCTTAAAAACAAAATCACTGACCATATAGATAGTCATGGCTTAATGAACAGACTGATAGGCCATACACTCTTTTTCTGCCAACATATTTTTATGTTTCTATAAAAAGAGTCAACATGATTTTAGCAAGGGAGAGTCTTGCCTTACCAATCTTTTAGAATTGTTTGAAGGTGTCAATAAACGTAGATAAATGTAAGCCAGTTGATATAGTATACTTCGATTTTCAGAAGGCATTTGACAAAGTCCCTCATGAGAGACTCCTCTTGTAAATACAAAGTCATGGGATAGGCGGCATTGTTCTAATGTGGCTTGGTAACTGATTAAAAAGCCAGAAATAGAGCATAAAATAAATGGTCAGTTTTCCAAATGGAGAAAGGTCATTATTGGAATACCACGGGGATCGGTATTGGGACTTGTGCTGTTTAATATGGGGCGGATTTTCAGCGCCCTGCTCGCCTAAATCCGCCCAAAACCGGGCGGATTTAGGCGAGCAGGGCCCTGCGCGCCGGTAAGCCTATTTTACATAGGCCTACCGGCGCGCGCAGACCCCGGGACTCGCGTACGTCCCGGGGTTTTCGGAGGGGGGCGTGTCGGGGGCGTGTCGGGGGGCGGGCCCGGTCGACGCGGCGTTTCGGGGGCGTGTCGGCCGCGTTTTGGGGGCGGGTACGGGGCGTGGCTACGGCCCGGGGGCGTGGCCGCGCCCTCCGTACCCGCCCCCAGGTCGCGGCCCGGCGCGCAGCAGGCCCGCTGGCGCGCGGGGATTTACGTCTCCCTCTGGGAGGCGTAAATCCCCCGACAAAGGTAAGGGGGGGGTGTAGACAGGGCCGGGTGGGTGGGTTAGGTAGGGGAAGGGAGGGTAAGGTGAGGGGAGGGCAAAGGAAAGTTCCCTCCGAGGCCGCTCCGAAATCGGAGCGGCCTCGGAGGGAACGGGGGGAGGCAACGCGGCTCGGCGCGCGCAGGCTATACAAAATCGATAGCCTTGCGCGCGCCGATCCAGGATTTTAGTGGATACGCGCGGCTCCGCGCGTATCTACTAAAATCCAGCGTACTTTTGCTTGAGTCTGATGCGCAAGCAAAAGTAGGCTGTTCGCACGCCTCTTAAAATCTACCCCTATATGCATAAATGATCTGGAAAAGGGAACAATGATTGGTGTGATCAAATTTGCAGATGACACAAAATTGTTCAAAGTTGTTAAAACAGCAGCAGATTGCAAGGAACTGGCCAACTCAATGGCAGTTGAAATTTAATATGGAAAAGTGCAAAATGATGAACATAGGGATAAGTAATCTCAGTTACAGGTAAGCAATGCTGAGTTCTGTATCAGGAGTTACTATCCAGAAAAAGAACCTCGATGTCCTTGTTGATAATACCTTGAAATCCTTAGCAGTGTTCAAAAAAATAAATAGTGTTCTGTCCCCAGCAGTGGGTACATGTTTGTATCTGTATATATTGTAGTTTACCTGTGTTTATTGCAGTCCCCCCACTTTTTGTAACCCATGATAAGTCTGTGAGCCTTTGCCTTTCCTATCTGCTATTGCCCCTACCCCCCTCCCTCACCCTCTTCTCGCCTGCTCCATCTACCCATCCCCGTTACATTGTAATTTACGCCTGCCTCAGTTTATTGTAAACCGGCGTGATGTGTCCTACGAATGTCGGTATAGTAAAAGTTCTTAAATAAATAAATAAGAGGAGCCTTTGCCCTTAAGAGAAGCTCCCTCCCCCCTCCACTTTCACTATTGGAAGAGCTTGAATGCCCCTCAGTCTAACTTGAGCCTTCCTAGGTGCCTTATAGGCTCAAGGGACTGCCCTTCATGCTCCCCCTGTGTCACATGGTTCTTAGGCTCGCTGCCATTGGACCTTGCCTCCTGCCCCCAGCTTGTAGAGGTGTTTCCTTTAGCAGCTCTCGACAAGTGTTCAGACTTGCCCATGCTTGCTTCGGAGCCAGCAGCGCTCTGTAAAGCTCCCTGAAACGATCGGGTTTTTTACCTTCTCTCTTACTGCTTTCATCTGAAGACTAAATCAGCCTCACATCCCTCAGGCTTCCTACCTCTACCATAAACTAACTCCTGCAACACAAGATACCTCTTGTCCCTCCTGCTACCCTGTCTCCAGTTACCAAAGATTTTTGCCTTGGGGCTTGCGTTTGAGATGCAACAATTGTAAGTATAATTTACCTGTACAATAAATAATTTCAAACTTAAAGAATCTTTGTCTTGAGGACTGATTGGAGAGAAAGTTTAGCTGCCTGGATGGCAAACTCGGATGTCTGCCTGACCCAGAACAAATAGAATGTTAAGAATGATATGAAAAGGAATGGAGAATAAAATGGAAATTATCATATTGCCTCTGTATCGAGCCATAGTGTGACCGCACTTTGAATATTATGTCTGTTCTGGTCACCCCTATCTCAAGAAAAACATAGCAGAACTTGAAAAGGTGCAGAGAAGGGTGACAAAAATGATAATGAGGATGGAACAACACTTCTATGATGAGAGTCTATGCAGGTTTAGTGTTCTTCAGCTTGGAAAAGAGAGGGCTGAGAAGGGGACATGATAGAAGTTTTTAAAATCATGAGTGGATTGGGATGAGTAAATAAAGGACAGTTACTTATCCTTTCAAATAACACTAGAACAAGGGGACATTCCATAAAACTAACAACCAGCAGATTCAGAACAAACCATAGAAAGTATTTTTTCACTCAGGGCACTATCAAGTTGTGGAATTTGTTGCAAGAGCACGTGATCAAGGCAACTAGCATAGCAGTGTTTAAAAATGGCTTTAAAAAATTCCTGGAGAAAAAGGCCATAGCACATTTTCAACCAGGTAGGCAACAGAAAGCAATCCCAGGGAGTAACAGGAATTAGATCTGCTTTATAGCATCCGCGAAATACTTGTGACCTGGATTGGCCACTGCTGGAGACACATCATGCTGGATTTGATTGACTCTGATCCAGCATGCCACAACTTATGTTCTCACACCCTCCCCTCCTATGTGCTGAGTGCTCATCCCCTTCCATCCCTCCAGAGGCTCTCCTTACTTCCTCCTTTCCTTAATTCATATGTTTCCCCCCCCCCCCCCCCAACACATGATCCATATGTCCTTCTCCATCTTCTTTCCCCTTCAGATCTTTGGCTCTTTCCCCTTCAAATGTTCCTCCATCCCTCCGGAGGCTCCTCTCCCCATCTTATTTTCTTTCTCCCTGTAAATGCTCTTCTCCTGTTGTCACCCCCTCCTTCCCAAGGTTTTTTTTCCCCCTCTCACTGTCTGCATTGGGGCTGACTGAGGCTGACTGCAATTTTGCTTATTTCTTCCTCCTTCGGTCTCCCACCAGCTTTTCTCTTCTCCTCCCTAGCCCCATCACTCACCATCAGTTTCTCTCTTTCCTCCTCTCCATCAGTTCGCTACCAGGTTTTCTCCAAACATCTCTTTCCATCCCTCACCAGTTTCTCTCTACCATCCCTCCATCAGTCCCCAACCAGTTCCTCTCTCCATCCCTCCATCAGCCCCCACAGTTTCTCTCTGTCCCCCACCAGTTTATTTCCCCCTCTCCATGAGTCCCCACCAGTTTCTCTCTTCCAGGAAACAGTAGCCACTAGCAGCAGCGTTTAAGTGAACGTCACCTCCTGCTGCTGTAGAGCTTGTCTCGCAGTAGGAGCAGTGCGATCTCATAGCTCCTCCCCCAAGATTTGGCTCCATGGCAGCAGGAGATGACGTTCACTTAAATGCAGGGAGACCTTGGCAATGCTGATAAAAAGTAATGGGTGTAATGCTTTTCCCCTGCTGCAGTTTTTTCCATCAATGCCCTGCCATAGTGACGTTCTCTTCACATTCACATCGCCTTCTTTCTCAGTTTCTACCTTCAGCTGTGTTCCTTCCTTCTCTCACTCCACATCTGTCTTGTGCCTTTTCTTAATGACCACATTGAGGCAAACTGTCATCTCTGTCCTTTTTAAAGCTCCCATAAAATCTGAGTCCCCTGAGAAAATACTTAGATTAACACTTTATCAAGTGTTAAAAGCATGATAGGAGGTGCAGGTAATATATATTCTCTTATCTACACTGTTTTGAGATAGTGACTAGTAAGGGGCTGTAAATAAGGCCTGTGGGTCCCAGTGTGCGAGACTGAACGGAACAGATTTATTGATGTAGACATCATGGAACTGAAAGTCAGGGAAACTGCTCTGCAGCTCTCTTGGGTCTTCCTGCGGGTGGAGTCTGATCCCAAATGATTTATTTATTTATTTGTTTGTTTGTTTGTTTACTTTTTATTTGCCTCTTGGATGTTAGAGAAGATTTTGTCCTGGATTGGAATTTTCGTTTGACAGGAAGTTTTCCATCCTTCCTTTCATGCTTTGCTTTGGGACTTTGACTTGTTTGTTCACCTGGTCCTCTCATCCCCGGAGGCTCAGTGTTGGCAGAGCAGCAGGATACTAAGAGGAGACTGGTGTTACCCACTACCTGAGCCTACCTGGTACAATCACAGCAAGGAAAAGAGGAGAGAATGTAATATCCCTCAAACGGATTGAAGGGCTGGGGAGTTTACATTGGGAGGGCAACCCCACTATTGACAGCAATCCTAGAAGGCCTCACAATTTGAATACAAAAAAAGGAGGGATCCTGAGGATTGATTTAAGAGATCCAAGAACCGCAGATTCGCCTATTTACCCACTTGACTTGTTTTGCGGATTTTGTCTGGAAGGTAATTGTACAGTGTAACCATATTTTATGGTTACACCAATCATCAGTAAAGCCAACATGTTGGAAAGCAGCTTTGCCATCTATTGGAGAAGCTGAAAGTTCACGCCCAGAGCTCAGAAAGTTAGCCTCTCCCTCGTCCATGGAGAATCCTATAGGATTGGGCAGGAAAGCTCTGAGAGAAGTGGGAAGGCACTTAGCCCCTGGTATTGTGGATGTGCCTCATGGACTCCTTCATAGGACCTCAGTCCAGGGGTTACAGCAATAACAGTTCTGGGCCAGGGGGGCCATGCACCAAGGCTCCTTCCAGAACCCTGCAATCATGAACCCTGACTCCAGTTACCAGGTTTCCCCACTGCTGGCCTGTGAATACTGAATCCGCACTATCCCTAACCCCAGCCAACCCAGGGTGCAGAAATCAAACCAGAGATCTTCCACCTAGCAGTGCACAGCGCATGCCACCTGAGTCACGAGGCCCCAAAGCAGTGCACAGCACATGCCACCTGAGTCACGAGGCCCCAAAGCAGTGCACAGCACTTGCCACCTGAGTCACAAGGCCATTTTTAATGTGCACTCAGTAAAATTATTACATTGCAAGTTATGCCCTGTTAGCATTCATGTAAAATGTTTACTGACATGCACACTAAAATGTTTTAGCATGAGTATTATTGCATAGGCCCCTTTTATGATAGCACATGCAAATTGTCATGCCAATAAAGTTTCCTGAATCAGACAAACAAGGAGAGCAACAGAGACAAGAGAAAAGAGAAATGGCATCGAGAGAGAATGAGAGCACAGAACAAGGGAGAGAGGGAGAGCACAAAGTGAGAAAGAGATAGGAGAAGAGAGAGTACAGAGAGAAAAGTAGATGAGGGAAACAGGAGTACAGTCAGATGGAATTGTAGGAGAGTGAGAGCATAGAGCAAACAAGAAACAGGAGAAGAGATAGTGAGGCAAAAGAGAGAGGCAGAAGTAGAGACAGAAGAGAGAGCTGGAGCACATACAGGCCAATACAGTACAGTGCGCTCCGGCGGAGCGCACTGTTACCCCGCGTTTGGACGCGTGTTTGTGACGCGCTAGCTTTACCACTTATTCAGTAAGGGGTAATAGCGCGCCAAAAATGCGCATCCAACCCCCCCCCCCCCCCCCCCGAAACTAATAGCACCCGCAACATGCAAATGCATTTTGATGGCCCTATTAGTTATGCCCGTGCGATTCATAAAGTAAAATGTGCAGCCAAGCTGCACATTTTACTTTCAGAAATTAGCGCCTACCCAAAGGTAGGCGCTAATTTCTCTCAGCACCAGGAAAGTGTACAGAAAAGAAGTAAAAACTGCTTTTCTGTACACCCTCCGACTTAATATCATGGCGATATTAAGTCGGAGGTCCCAAAAGTTACAAATAGTTAAAAAATTTAAAAAAAAAATTTAAAATGGGCCCGCGGCTCGCAGGTTGAAAACCGGACACTCAATTTTGCCGGTGTCCGGTTTCCGAACCCGTGGCTGTCAGCGGGTTTGAGAACCGACGCCGGCAAAATTGAGTGTCGGCTGTCAAACTCGCTGACAGCCGCCGCTCCTGTCCAAAAAGAGGCACTAGGGACGCGCTAGTGTCCCTAGCGCCTCTTTTTACCGTGGGCCCTAATTTAAATAAATTAATTTACTGAATTGCGCGCACAGGAGAGTGGCCTGTGCATGTGCCGGGAAAGTGGATGCTCACCCGCTCTCCCACGATTTTTACTGTATCGGCCCAATAGTGAGAAAGACAGAAGGGAGAGAGCACAGAAAAAGAGAGACGAGAAAATTGCAAGGAGAAGGGAGCAGGAGAGAGAGACAGAAAACTGACCATCTAGAGCAAGAGAGATGGTATTGAGAGAGAGCGTATGAGAGAGAGAATGCACCTACACTGCTGTTTACTTTTCTTTTGGCTAATTGACAGCACTGTGAGGCCTGGCTTTCTTTTCCAAATCATTTTACAGAATCAAATGAAAAACTCCTTATCTCATCACCACGCTCCATCATATCTCATTGTCAGTTTATTGTGTGTGAATAGGAGAGCACTGGAAGTGTATGTGTTTCCCTATTGACAAGAATTTGGATTGCAGACAGATTCTGAAGAGGTTCTGTAATCCTTTGCCAAAGAATCTGTAAATATATGTGTGCATGCGCATGTGACTGTGTATGCTTTTGTGTTAGAGTGTGTCTGCGTACTTGCCAGATGTGCTACCAGCCTTGTGCTTGTAACTCCACTCACATCAGCATCGTCCATCAATAAGCAGGGCTGAATTAGCCATGACACTTGGGTCATCCGAAATCTTTTGCTCTACTGAGCATGCACGTGAGTTGCCTCACGAGCCCCTCTGTCTGAGCTCCTGCATGGATGTGTACTTTCTCTCTCTCTCTCTCTCTCTCTCTCTCTCTCTAAGTGTTTCTGATCTCAGCTCGATTTGAGTTGCCTCGCTACCTTGGCAAAGAAAAGAAGTTAAAAAGTTATCATGACTGGATCTAAGAAGGCTGTACCCAGTGGCTTCAAAGACTGCTTGTGTGACAGAAAAACATTCATCAACTATGACCACAACATTTATTATTGGTGGCTGGGACCAGACCACAATGCATTTAATTGTTCAGTTGGCCCAAGAGAGGGCCAACTGAACAATTAAATGCCACACCACTAGACTCCCCTGGAGTCTAGTGGTGTGTCTTAAGAAGTTACGCCGTTGAATATACTCGGCTATCCCAAGGTTAGCCAGATAAGCCTATCTGGCTAACTTTAGGACAAGTCTATGGGATGATCAAGTTTAGTCGGATAAGTTATCCACTAGACTAGATAAGTTATCTGGCTAAGTAGCAGCCACTGATCCTGGACACATATTCAGCTACTGCCATTCAGACAAGTAAATTGAAACTTGTCTGGATAAGTGGCACTGAATATGGACCTCCACATTTTCAGTCAGCAGGAAATAATCCTTGTGAGCTTTTTAAACTTATGGAATGTTTTACCCATCCCTCAAATGGCTCAGGAGTAAAGAGCTATCTTGTGCCTACATTATCTTGCTGCAATAAACTTTTGTCACTTTTCTATTGATAAGATTGCCAAAATATTTACTAACTTCTCTAGGCCTGCTGTTTGGTCAATAATGTTAATCTGTGTGGATGGATAGATAGATAGATAGATAGATAGATAGAAGGCTTGTGTCAGTCAGTTGGTCAGTTAGATAGTCATGCCAGTTATACTGTCTGTGAAACCCTATCTCTCACTCTTCCACACGTAGGGATAGGCAGGCATAAGTACACACATAGGCGCACAAAAGTTTGCACAAGTTCTCACAAGCTTGCACAAATTCACAAGCATGCACACAAGCATGTGCTAATGCACATAAGCACACACAAGCTTGCATAAATGTGTGCAAGTGTGCACAACTTCATACAAGCACATACACAAGCTCACGCAAGTGCACACAAGCTCACATGCAAGCTTGCGCTAGATTGCGGACGCATGTGCAAGCTTGCAAAAGCATGCATATGCTCCCACATGTACATACACTGGCTCATGTGCACATACAGACTTACACACTCATACAAATATACACTTACATAGGCACACACATACAGGTACAGTCACCCACACACAAGCAGACACATACATAAACACACAGGTACACACACACATGCACATGCAGGCTCAGGCGCCCACAGAGACAGGCAGAGACATCCACACACACAAACATGCACAGCCCCCTCCCCCCCAGGCTGTTATAAACCAAACTACTCGAGCAATACCGGACAGTTTTTGCTAGCACTCATATAAAATGACACACATTCACTGTGGTATTACAGCCTGAAATCACTCAGCTTGTTTGTAAGGTGAACGCTTCCTCTTTCCCACTAAATCCATCTGCAATGGTAGTATTAAAGGCCTTGCAAAAACTTATTTGCCATGGGATCACATTGATCATGAACTTATCACTTGCAGAAGGGGAGCTACCATGTTCGTTAAAACAGGCTTCCATGAAACCATTGTTAAAAAAGCTCAAGCTTGATCCAATTGAACCTTCAAATTATCACCCGGTCTTTTCCCTGCCTTTTTTGTCAACAGTAATCGAACCAACTAGACATTTTCCTTCAAGTTAATGATATTCTTGATCGGTTCCAGTTTAGATTCAGTATGATCTTAAAGAACAGAGATCCTCTTGATATCAAGTTTAGATGTCTTTAGGAGAGGCTTTGATTGGTTTTGTGTTAGTTTTACTGATATAGCTGCAGCCTTCTACCCACTCGACCACCAGATATTGATTTTTACGACTGTGATGTAGTCCTCGAATGGTTCAGATTTTATTTATCTGAATGGCCTCAAGATAGAATTGGTTCTTGTACTTCTAACTGGCAGACATTGTTGACCAGAGTACCTTAAGGATCTGCTTTGTCTGCCACACTCTTCAACATCTGTATGGCTCCTTTCTTTAGGCTACTCGCTGGGCTGTGTTCAGAATACCATTTGTATGTTGTTGGCATACAATTTTTTATTCCTGTTTTAAAATCTTATTCTGAACTGTGGATTCCCTGTCAATATGTCTTTTGGCTATGAAGTGGTGGCTCTTAATCTAAACAAGACTGAAATTATTGTTTTATAGTGACCCAGGCCTTCTCCTCACCCACCTAACCCTCCTCCCCCCCCAACACTGAAACATTTGAGGACACCATTTTGCAATTTCCTTACAGGTGTGGAGTCTGGGGGTAATTTTGGACTCAAGACTAACCATGCATGAACAAATTAAGACCATTATAAGGTCAGATTTTTTTCAAACTGAAACTTCTATGTAGGCTGAAGTCGCTATTGAATCTACCACAATTCTGTGCTGTTTTGCAGGCTTTGTTATTCTCTGGCATGCATTATTATAATTTGATCCTGATTAGGGATGCCAGCAAATGCAATTATAGGATATCTTTCAAACAACTGTGTACAGCGGCATATAAGCGTGTATGTGGCTGTGTGCATATTTGGTACGCTATTTTATAATATATTTCATTTTTATTTCTTTATTTGTTTTTTATATACCAACATTCAACAAACATCATCACATCGGTTTACATATAACAAATATATGCATATCACACAACATATGCATGAACATAAGCTTACGCGCAAATACATGCAATGCATTGAAACCATGCTTATCAATGGATTGAACACACATTCTTTACCACATATCTGAAACATATATGTGCGTATATTTTACGTGTGAAAGTAAACTTGGACTTACATGCATCAGTTAGCCGATTTTGAAACATGTGCATGTTGAGGAAATTAACCAGTTTATCAATGTGTTTATTTATTTTTTATTTAATTTAAAATTATTTATTAACCGCCCACTCCAAGGGTTTTGGTGGTTTACAATATTAAAAGAAGCATAAAATAATTATATACAACAAACTTAACAAAAAAATATATATAAAACAATACATCGATGGGTCTATAAGAAAAACCCTTCCTTGTTATTGATAACGGCACTTCAAAGCAGATTACATTCAGGTACTGTAGGTACTTTTGTCTGGATTTTCCTGTTTTAATTTGTAGTTCCTTGTTTTGTATTAGGTAAGGGTCGGTTTGTGTTCTGTGTGTGACTGAGGTAAGGAATTCTGCTGGCCTGTAGTGTCTGGCTTGCTCTGTTTTTTCAGTAGGTGTATTGGTGTTCTAGGGCCTATAGTAACATGTGCAGTGCTGCCACTTCCCAGGTACAGTTGCTGCTGTTTGAGTCCTGATAGTTTGTTGTGATATGGGAGGTTTTCTAAATAGGTTCCAAGCAGGGCTAGAGCTAGCTTTTTTGCTGCCCTGTGTGAACAATTACTGTGCTGCCCCCACCGCCCCCGCTCATTCAGTCTCTGTCCCGTGCCCATCAATAAAAGCTCAGCTCCCTCCAGCAATCTTATTTTTAAAAACTGACACCCCCCCCAAATGAAACTCATGGTCTAGGGAAGGGTATTAAGTACCCTAAGCAAACCTTACAGCCTTGAACAAATACACACACACACACACACCTTCTACAGGTGCACACACATAATTCAGTTATGCATTTATAACAGATTTTACATGAAAAAAGAACATTCAAAAGTACAGTCTTCAGAGGAAAATATTAACTTACAACATGCATATTATATTTACTTGCACTGCTGTGGTACCAACCAGAAAATCCTGCAAAAAAGGCACTTGGAACTCCTGTGGAATTACATTTTTTTGTAATGTGTGCTAGGTGTGGGTTTGGCCCTCAGAAAACCATAATTAAATGGAATTGCCATTACAATATAGTAATGATAATTCCCAGACCAAAACAACCTTAACTGCCAGCACTCAAACAGTAACAACCTTATCTATGAAAAGTTAACACTGCGCATATTACATCAGACCCTAGAATACCAATACAATTCCTATTAGGAAAACAGAACAAATCAGAGTGCTATAAATCACTACAGATAATTTTTATGGTAGCAGAATACCTCCCCTCAGTCACACACAGAGAACACAGACAGACCCTGACCAAATACAGAATAAAGAGACCAGAAAGTATCAATAGAAACATGCTAAGAAGAACTGAACTGGAACCCACAACAAGCCAGCCTCTATAAGTAGAAGCAACAATAGAAAAACAGAAACATTACCATTCTTCATAAAACATTAAAAAATAAAATCAAGAAATAAAAAACAGCAATCATAATAGTAAAATCATAGTCATAAAAAGAATAAATATTTCAAACCAGTTAACAAATAGAATATCCAAAATTTCCCAAACACCAATAAAATATTGCAAAACATCTGATGAATAAAAAATACAATAATTAAAATATGTTCTAGTATTTCCCCAAAAAATGTAAATATTTCAAAACAGTAGAAACATCAAATTACACCCAATAATTAATACTAATAAGGATTAAAACATCTCCTGCTCTCCATACCTGGGATCTTTTGATTTCCAGTCACCTTGAGATTGTTGTGGATTGGGGAGGTAGGAGGGATACATATATCCTGCACTTTAATCATACAGTCCTATGATATCCCTGTACATGCAAACCACACCAGTGCAATCAGCTCTCAGTTTATTACACACTTCCCTACAAATGAAACCTTGCTAGAAAGAGGCCAATGGATTTCCATCCTAGACGGCTTCTTATTGAGAGGCTTGCAGGCAATGTACTTGTCATTTTAGTACACCAGGGAGGGTTAAATCCTTGCTTCTTCCCTTTGCTGCATGGACCTGAAGCCCCTCTTGTTCCTTTGCAGGAGATTCCTGAGCACTGGCCAGGCGGATACTATGCTGAGCTTTAGGACTAAAGGGAAGTGTACTAGTGCCCATCGCTAGACACTAGGAAAAGTGTCTTGGAGAGCGATGGGGACTAGCAACAGGAACGCCATGGGCATGCGCCAGTGCTCTCTCCTTCGGCTGCCGGTTGATTAGGCTCCATTGGTGGCCCACAACCTCTTTGCTGCCACTGGCCCTCCGCCTTCCCGAGTGTAATGCTCCATGCAAATACACGGTTTGCACACCCGGTCTCACCGGGCCTGGATCTGATTGTCTTTTATTATGAGTTTTGTGTTAGTTCACAAAGTTTCTGGCAGTAAAAGGTGTTTGTGTGGCTGTTACTGAAGTGACTCCAAAATCTGAAAATTCTTTTTTGTATGATGATTTGGTGTGGGCCTGTCTCTTGGAGAGTGTAATCCTTTTGGGTACCTTAGCAGGGACAGTGGGGAGGGGGAACAAGGGAAGAATTCCCTGAAATTCTTTTGAAGGTCTGAAGAGTCAGAGGCTTTTTGGGGATAAGGGAGTCCAGTGTTGTTTGAAAAGTGACATAAGAAGCATAAGAAACTATCTTCCTTTTTGTGATTTTGAATTCAAGAAACTGTTTCTTGTGGTGATTCTGTACTCTGGACTGTGTCTATATTTTGTTCCTGTTGAATTTTGATTCTTTTAAATAAGTTATTTTTTCTCTTTGCAACACAACTTTTGGTATGTGGACAGTTTTATTTTTTACAGTGATCCCCTATAGGTTTATCATGTCCTAATCATAGAACCCATGTCCCCAATCCTGTAACAAATAGGTCAGTGCTCAGCAGGCCTTGGAAGTCTGGCCCCCCTGCAAAAAGGTGGGGAGTTAGGTTATCAACACACATTCCTGTACCTTTTTACACTTTTCACATGTGCTGTGATCTTCAGAATACAGGATTAAATTCAATAAAGCCCAAAAGGCTGTATTTTAAAATAAAAAAAAAATCCACTTGGCAGAAAATAATCCCAGGGAGTTATTCAGAATTGCCAAAAGATTTAACTGCAGGTCCAGATAGCCATGCTTATGTAACCCTTTCCTTCAGAGAGGCATTTCCTCCAAGGGTAGACAAAAGAATTTCTGTATCTTGGGGCTGTCTATCCTGCCATTCAACCTTTCCTGATGCTGGTACTCCAGGGGTGAATTGTTTCTATGGGGGGGAGGGGACTAGAGTTTCTGCCCCAGTTGGTGAGATGAATCCTTTGGCAGTGTGCAGGTGTGGTCCTGATGCTTTACTGGGATAGATAATACAGGGCACAGGCCTGGGTGTTCAAATAATAACCTTTACTGATCTCTTCAAAAGAATAATCAATGTCCTGTTTCAACTAATAATATTACAGAGGACTGTCCTGTTCTTGCTTTGTAAGTATTGACAATTCAAGTTCCTGGGGCCCCTAACTCTCCTGAACTGAGAGTGTCACTGTCCCATACTTTTAAGAAAATCCTACACGGTGAGGAAGATCCCCTTAGAGGTTTGCACCTGAATTTCAGTAGACTTCAAACAACTTCCCAGCCTGTGCCTGTATTCCCAGGGGAAGAGCCTGTGGAGGGTCTTCGAGATTCTTCTTCTTCGCCTGCCTCCTTTACATGACCCTTCAGAGGGAGAGGCCTAGGATGGAACTTTGGGCCTGTGCGAATGTAGCATCAGCCCCAAAAAAGAGGAGAAGTGGCAACCAAAACCTCCTCAACCAAAATCTGGATCAAAGTTTCTTAAAAGCAAAACCTTCCAATCTGAAGCAAAGTCTCTATAACTCTGAGGGAGCCCCACACTGACAGGGAGTGCCTGGCAGGGAGTCCCCTTAGAAACAAATCCCACAACTATTGAGGGGTATAGGCCTCACAAAAGGCAGGAACTAAAAACTGAGCCCCTTCCTCTTCAGGAACTAAACCAAAAGCCACACCTACATCTCTCTCAACCCCTAATTATTAACATGGTCCACTCTTTCAGGCTGCCTCGAGGAGGAGCTGAAAGTGGTATTCCTTGTAGCTGATTTGTGGGCAGCTGGAGGCATCTAGTGGCCAGCATGTGGAGGTGCCACACTGAGAATTCAAAATGTCCTAACTATGATGACATGTTAAATTTTTTTGCAGGTAAAATCTTCAGTTTGCCATTTTTAATTTTGTGCCTAGATGGTACTCCGATTCCCCTCCATTTTCTGAGCCACTGTGGTCTTCTTTTGAGGTTGTCTCAGCATTGGAAGTATCAAAGGCTGTCCTTTGTCTGTTAAACAGATGCTGCCATTTTGAAGATCTCAAGAGACATAGCAGTATCTGCATTAACAACTATTGTTAATTTTTCTCTTGATTCCTCCTTCTCTAAAGAGAGCCTTAGTTAGATCCCTCCTTAAACAACTCTGTCTTGACCCTTTGGTCCTGGCTAATTATCGTCCTATTTCCTCATTCTCTTTTCCAGCAAAGCTCTTGGAATATAAGGTGTTTCAACAGTTAACTGATATTCTTGATGAGTACCAGATTTTAAATCCCTTCTAGTTTGGTTTCTGAAAGTCCATGAGCACAGACACTTTTACCGTTTCTCTACTTCATACTTCATGTTTGACATATTTTCGGCATTCAACACCCTAGATCCCCACATTCTCTTACATCTTAAGAGAATGTTGCATTTCTGGTGTTTGTTCTGAACTGGTTTAGTTCTCACCTTTCAGAACACACTCATCAGGTGAAACCCAGCAGCAAACATTCTCGATGGTCATCTGTATCTGTGTCTTGTCAGCATTGCTTTTTAAAATTTACTTGGCACCAATCTGTATGCTGTTGGCAGGACTTTGTGAGGGATATAGGATTTATGCAGATGATATACAGTTTTTCATCCCCATTCAATCTAATTGGTCTGACACTGTAAAATTAATTGATCTGTGTTTTTCCACCATTACAAAATGATTGTTTCATAATAAACTCACGTTCAACATTGCAAAGACAGAGTTAATTGTCATTCAATGTCCCTGTGCTAAACTTCCACCACAGTCAGTCATCATCAATAATGTGACGCTGCCAATTCTCTCCTGCGTTAGGAGCCTGAAGGGTGTTGATTGATTCAAATTTAACAATTCTTCCACATATTAAATCAGTTGTGCGGTCAGGAGTTTTCAAGCTCCAAATCCTTCATGGATTACATTTACTTGGACTATGCTGATTTTCGGCTTATGGTACAAACTTTGACTTTCTTGTTAATTGATTACCGTATTGCCATTTTCATTGGCCTTCCAGCGTCCTCACTAAAAGTTTAATACTTCTGCATAATTCAGCTACATGGTTAATTTCAGGACCAGAGAACATCGAACTCCAGTATTGCTGGATCTTGAGTTTCATGTTCAATACAAAATTGTCTTGATGATTCATAATTTGCTGAAACTTAATTCTTTCCCTTAGGCAAATGCTCTATTAAGAGTTTTCAACCCCACATGTGTTTTACTGAGTCCTTCAGAGGTGCTTGCTCTCATTCCATTCCCCAAACAGGCACGTCTCACCAAAGCAAGGAAGATAGCCTTTCCTGTGGCTGCTCTCTCACTCTGGCACTTGCTCCCAGAACAGTTATGCACTTCATGGAATGTACAAAGATTTCAAATATCCTGAAAACATTTTTTTGTTTAAACAGGTTTATATCAATGCTGACCTAGTTCCATGTTGTGGCCTTAATTATTTAAGAACAATATAACAACAACCTGTGTGTGTATTTTTCTATGAACATTTATTTAAACAAACAACATTCCCATGTTGTGAAGTATTTACAATGATAGAGAACAAGAAGAAATGAAGAGACATTGAAAGGAGGGTACCACTGTGGATGATACATATATATAATACAACGAAAAATTGAAGGGGGAGTGTTTAACAAGATTTTTGATGTGTAATTTATATGTGATAAATTTGTATTGGTATGAATGTGGAGAGTGTATGAGTTTATATGAATAAATTTATAATGTTTTGTATGTATTATACATTTTAAATTAATTTTGGATACAATTTGTTTAAATAAATTTTCATAGAAAAATACACACACAGGTTGTTATATTGTTCATGATTGTAATTTCCTGTGGTGAAAACCCTGTATGTTTTTTGTATATTGACCTTAAATATTTAAGGTCCGTTTTTGTCTAATTAGGCCTTTATGAAGCTGATTTTTATTGTGTGTCGAGTTAGATCCAGGTTTTGGAAGATCATGGTTTAGAATTTTCAAGGTCCATATTCAGCGTCACTTAGCTGATAAGTTTTGACTTATCCGGCTAAATGATGGTGGCTGAATATCTGCCAAGGATCAGCTGCTACCACTTACCTGGTTAACTATTTAAATAGCTAAATAGGTAGCCAGTTAGGTGGTAGACGGGGCAAGGGTGTAACTGGGAGTAGTTGAGCTAACTCTTGTTATCCACCCCATCCGCGCCCGGGCCTGCTCACCTCTCTGGTTCCACAGCAGGTCCTGGGTCGGCCTCCCTTCTGGCAGCTGCAAGCTCTTCCAGGCCTCAGCATCCCACAGTGGTGGTCGCCGGGCCTTCCACTGTGCACCAGGCCTCACGCCGGAGCTCAACATCCTCGGTGGTATTGGCCACGCCCCTACGTGCACGCGCGCAGATCGCCTGGCCTCTTGTAGGGCATGGGGCGGGTCCTAGCTCTGCGGTGCACCCTGATTGATTCCCGGATATAAGGAAATTCATGCCTGTACTTCCTTGCCTTGGCAATCGGGTTAGTGTCTTGCTAGATTGTCACTGCGTCTGAACCTCGTTCCAGTCTTGTTCCAAGTCTCATTCCAGGATCATTCTGTTCCAGTCTTGTTCCTGCCTTGTTCCTGCATCCTAGTTCTCCAGCGTCCTTCTGTTCCTGTTCGTCTGCCTGCCTCCCCAGGTAATACCTCTGGACTGTCTCACTGGTACTGACCTCAGCTTGCTCCTTGACCTGTCTGCCTGCCTTCTGACTTCAGCCTGTTCCGTGACCTGCCTGCCTGCCTTCCGACTTCACCCTGCTCCTTGACCTGCCTGCCTGCTGCCTGCCTTCTGACCTCAGCCTGCCTGTGACCTCATCTGACCTCCAGAACCTGACCCCTACTTTGTTAACCACTCCTCGGACTGACTCCCGGATTCTGACCTCTGCCTGCTTGACCACGTCTCCAGATTCTGGCTCTGTTCCTAGCTTTGTCGTCACCTACACTTTTCTGGTCCTCCCTGCTCCATCTGACCTCCTCTCGAACCTGACCGCGCTCCTCTCCTGTCTGTGGGCACGCCGGACTTCCATCTCTCCAGAAGACCCTGCGAGGCCCATCTAAGTCCAAGCAGCCCGGGTCCCTATGGGCTCCTCCCGGGGGGACCTCGGGCTTCCAGTGGTGAAGCTCATCCTAGCCTCTGTCTCCTCCAGTGCGCCACCCCCTGGGGGCAGGTGCTTCCTGGTCCCTACCAGGGAGCCATTCTCCACAGCTCCAGGACAAGGGTCCACCCCCGAGTGCAACAACTCTGATATTTAGAGTTAGTCGGATATCATATCTAGCTAATTCTGATTATGCCGGAGACCTGCCGTAAAGTTAGCTGTATAAACTTATCCTGAATGTCCTAGCCAGAGAGATTTATCTGGGTAAAACACTCAGCTGGATAGCAAATTAATATGGACCTCTTTATTTATTTTGATTTTACTTATGTATGTTATATTGTACATCGTTTAGTACATAGACTGGAAGCTACTCATACATTTGTAGTAAGGATAAAAGATTGAGATATGTATTAGAGATGTGAATCGTGTCCTCGATCGTCTTAACAATCGATTTCGGCTGGGAGGGGGAGGGAATCGTATCATCGCCATTTGGGTGTTTAGAGTATCGTGAAAATCGTTAAAATCATGAACTGGCACACTAAAACCCCCTAAAACCCACACCCGACCCTTTAAATTAAATCCCCCCCCAAATGCCTTAAATTACCTGGGGGTCCAGCGGCGGTCCGTAGCTAAATCGGGGGAAGGGGGAGGGCAGGAAAACCGGCACACTAAAACACCCTAAAACCCACCCCCGACCCTTTAAATTAAATCCCCCACCCTCCCGAACCCCCCCCCCCCAAATGCCTTAAATTACCTGGGGGTCCAGCAGCGGTCCGTAGCTAAATCGGGGGAAGGGGGAGGGCAGGAAAACCGGCACACTAAAACACCCTAAAACCCACCCCGACCCTTTAAATTAAATCCCCCACCCTCCTGAACCCCCCCCCCAAATGCCTTAAATTACCTGGGGGTCCAGCGGTGGTCCGGAACGGTCTCCTGCAATTGAATCGTGTTGTCTTCAGCCGGCGCCATTCTGCGCCGCCATTTTGCAAAATGGCGGTGCAAAATGGCGGCGGCCATAGACCAACACAATTCGACTGCAGGAGGTCGTTCTGGACCCCCGCTGGACTTTTGGCAAGTCTTGTGGGGGTCAGGAGGCCCCCCCCAAGCTGGCCAAAAGTCCCTGGGGGTCCAGCGGGGGTCCGGGAGCGATTTCCTGCCGCGAATCGTTTTCCGTACGGAAAATGGCGCCGGCCATACGCAGGAGGTCGTTCAGCGGGGTCCGGAACCCCCGCTGAACGACCTCCTGCAGTCGATCTCCTGCCGGCTCCATTTTCAGTACGGAAAACGATTTGCGGCAGGAAATCGCTCCCAGACCCCCGCTGCACCCCCAGGGACTTTTGGCCAGCTTGGGGGGGCCTCCTGACCCCCACAAGACTTGTCAAAAGTCCAGCGGGGGTCCGGAACGACCTCCTGCAGTCGAATCGTGTTGGTCTAAGGCTGCCGCCATTTTGCAAAATGGCGGCGCAGAATGGCGCCGGCTGAAGACAACACGATTCAATTGCAGGAGACCGTTCCGGACCGCCGCTGGACCCCCAGGTAATTTAAGGCATTTGGGGGGGGGTTCGGGAGGGTGGGGGATTTAATTTAAAGTGTCGGGGGTGGGTTTTAGGGTGTTTTAGTGTGCCGGTTTTCCTGCCCTCCCCCTTCCCCCGATTTACGATTTTTTGACGATAAATCGGGGGAATTGGTATTGTATCATGGCCCTAACGATTTTTGATGATTTAAAATATATCGGACGATATTTTAAATCGTCAAAAAACGATTCACATCCCTAATATGTATTGTGTTTCATCTGTGGTCTTCTTTCTCTGGAAATGTAACACATGTATCCCCGCAAACCCACACACACAACAATATATGTCTTGCTCCCCTTCTAGATTAGTTATTGTGTCTAGCACAAATTTCTGGTGTCATATACACATTTCTGCCAAAATTGTTTTCTGGATATTATAACTAGGAATTATAAGCATGGATACACATGGAACTAGTGATCTACCTATGCACACATATATAGAGAGAGATTTTTTTTTTTTGCATAAGGAAAAGGGATCTTAAGTATCAGCACAAGGAAGGGATGTTTGTGATAGGGGAAAGAAGATGACGACGAGAGTACCCAGGATGGGGGAGAGGAGAGGGAGAGAGGACCAGAAATGAGGGAAGGACAGAAAGAAAGAAGATGGGGAAGGGGGAAAGGAAAGGAGAGGAGAGGAAAAAGGATGGAGAAAGGAGCAGGAAATGAAGAAAGACCAGCGGTAAAGAGGAGGGAGGAGGAGAGCACCTGGGATTGGAGGTGGGAGTTTCTGGGGAAAAGAATCCAGGATCAGGGAAGAAGGTGACTCTCTATTAGCTCTAGTCCTGCTTCTGCTTGAAACCCCACCTCTAACCTCCAGTCACTTCTCCCCCTCCAAAATCTCAAATGCCTTCTGACTCCCCTCCCTCGCTGATTCTTTCTGTCTCTTTCTCTCAGACACAAACACAGTTCCTGCTCTTTCATACACCCTGTGTCAGGTCCTCCTCTCACAGCCTTGTCCTCCCCACCACCAATTCCTTTTCTCTGTCTCAAACATACGCCACCAGCTGATCCCTTTACTTACTCCAACCCCTTTCTCACCCCCAAACCAATCCCCCATTCATCCCACAGCCCCTCCTCACATTTGCCCAGTTGATCCCTCAGCCCCTCTTCACCCCTTGCAGCCAATCCCTCAGCGCCTCCTCACTCCAGTCCAAGCATTATTTTATAAACCTCTATCATATCTCCCCTCAGCCGTCTCTTCTCCACGCTAAAGAGTCCTACACTCTTTAGCCTTTATTCATATGGGAATTGTTCTATCCCCTTTATCATTTTGGTCGCCCTTCTCTGTACCTTTTCTAATTCTGCTATAATCTTTCTTGAGATGTGGTGAGCAGAACTGCACACAATACTCAAGATGAGGTCGTACTATGGAGCGATACAGAGGCATTATGATATTCTCTGTTTTATTCACCATTCCTTTCCTAATAATCCCTATTTACTTTCTCGGCTGCTGCTGTACACTGAGCAGAAGATTTTAATGCACTCAGGACAACAGAGGAGGAGAGTGCAACCTGAGGCACCACCACTCTCCTCCTTCTGCCCGCCCAATCAGTAAGAGAGGTGTCTGCAGAGAGACTGGGAGAGATTAGAGGACTATGAATGGTATAGGGGTGTGATGAGTATTGTGACCACATATTCTTGATTTGACTTCCGGTTCCTGTGATTCCATGGGGGACCCAGCAATTCCTCAGTAAGGGCCAGATTTTGCTCTAGCAGTTGGGAGTACACTGTACTGAATTTTCTAGTAGTCTTGCTCATATAGAGCAGGGCTTCCCACACTTTCCTGATGACCTCCATAGCCAGTCAGGTTTTTAGGATATCTCAATCAATATGCACGAGATAAATTGACATGTACTGGGTATCCAAAACATGCAAATGTATCTCATGCATATTCACTGTGGCTGTAGATTTACCAGTGCAGGCTTGGGAAGCCTTGGTGTATAGAGAGATGATTTCAAGTGGTCGTGCTCTGAATATATCAAATGTAGTTGTATAGAAAGGTCTATCTAGAAGACAGTCAAAGCTGTAGCATGGATTTAACCTTAGCAGATTTGCTCTGCACACACAGATGTGTATATATATATATACTAGAATTGATTGTGTTATAGCTCGTGGCACTTCTGCTGGAGAACTATCCACAGCTGTACAGTACATATTATAACTGGCCATGCTATGTACAGAAATACTGGGAGGTGTGCTTGAAAAGGGTCTGTGTGTGTACTAGCAGAGTACAATTGAGCATCCTGTATAGATAGAACAGGTCTCACAGATACAATGGAAAGAGGTCATGGATGGTTAGTATACAATGGGCAGAGCTGCGTGCAGGTATACTCGCACATATCCTGGGAAAGTGTTTGCAGATGTGCAACGCAGAGTATAATCAACCGTGCTATATTCAGTTACACGTGAAAATATACTGGAGACATATCCACAGAGACGCAGTATGGAGTACAATCACCTCTCAGCCCCTCTTGTGCATAGTAATAGGTCTGTGCATGGGAAGCTATCAGCTAAGATGCAGCTGTGGGTAGCAGAGAGGCTCTCATAAAATGCTCGAGAAGAGAGAGCGTCGCTGACAGTCTCAAAGTACCTTACCCCATCGCAGCTCCTTAAAGCCCTGGCATGACTTGATTAATCATGGAATTGGATTGCTTTCAGCTTATTGCTTTGCCTTAAACAGCTGAATAATTTAAAAACCATGTTTGCCTGTTGCCTTAATTGCTTTTGCATTCGGCGCAGGGGCGGCCACAAATGCTGAGTGGGGCAACCTCCTGCAGCGACATTTCTTTCCCTCCTTCCCTCCCTCTCTCTCTTTCTTGGTGCCTAACAGAGCAGGAATTTTAACATGGGCTTTAGGGGACAAATTCAATTTATTTCCCATCTGCCACTGCTCCGAGGGGGCTACCTTATGGCGACTTACCACGGCATCCTTCAACTTGCCTTCCCCTGGCATTTGAAGTATTCTTGCACACAGGCCCCCCCCTCCCCCGCCCCATCTCACACACACACACACACACAAATTGCATTTTTCTTTCTTCTCCTTATGGGATGAACTCTTTGATATGCACTTTAGGAAAAAAAAATAACATATACACATTTTAAACAAAGCAGGTTTCATGTGCTCTCATCTGTCTAGAGGATGTCTGCTTGTCTCATGCTTTGGATATTTGTGTTTATTTTTGTGTCTTTTTATAACCCTAAAGGTTTGGGGGTTTTTTCATTTTATAAAGCAGTGGCTTAATAGAACAATCACTTTTTGGGTCTTGCCAACAGTGTTGTATAGCTTTATAGCAAAGGGCACCCTGGGGGTGTCACCATATCCTGCAATTGCTTCTGGTGTGTTGTGAAGCAGGGAAGCTGAAGCCTCAGTCATTTGGTCACCTGAGAAGTGTCTTATTGCCCTTTTAAAAAAAGATCCAAGGAGTTTAAAAAAAATACATATCTCATACCCTTTGCCTGACAGCTCTTTTCTGAAACATTGTTTACAGAAAAACTGTACCCACCGGTACCTAATGCTTCAAAAGCCCACCCCTTGGCACCAGTTTGGTGCCATCCAGAGGACCTGGCTTCAATTCCCAGGCCAGCCAGGGCTGGGGATGCACGCATCCACTATCCTGCCTGTGCAAACATGTTTTCTAATGTTACTTCTGAATTTACTCCCTACTGAGTTTCATGTCATGACCTCTTGTTCTAGAGCAGCTTCATGGGGACCCCACAGCCAGTTAGATGTTCAGGATATCCACAATGAATATGTGTAACCCTTGGCTGGGGTGTTCATGGTTCCGCTAGGGGCCATAACAAGTATTTATAAGTCAGAGCTGCTCTTATTTATTTATTTATTTAACACTTTTCTATACCGACCTTCATGGTAGAGACCATATCAGGTCGGTTCACATCGAATAGGGGAACTGAACCAAGAACAGTAACCAAAACAAAAGGTTGAACATGAAAAAGCAAAGTTACATTTAACAGGGAAATTAAACTTGGAGGCATAGACTGCTGGAAGGAAGGAAAGGCTAGAGATAGCGGAGAAATTATTAGTATAAACAGAGCAGTCAGGAGGCTCTTATTCTGGGCTTAGGGTTAATATGGAAATCCATTGCTCCTAAAGGAAGTTCTGTCGACTATTGTGTGTCATGGGTATCTGAGAAGGCTTGGCGGAAAAGCCAGGTCTTAAGTTTTTTCTTGAATGTTGGTAGGCAGGGTTCCATTCTGAGGTCAGCTGGGATGTTGTTCCAGATAGTTGGGCCTGCCATCCTTCCCCTACTTTCTGCACTTACCAGGGAGTGGGCTCTTTCTGAGGGGGAAGAGGAAACCCTCTGTGGCCCAGGTGATGAAGTGTCCCTCCTGATGTGTGTGCATCTTTCTGGTGTGTTGTTCTCCTCAAGAACAGACAGGCTGAACTTCAGACTGGGTGCTGAAATCATATGTACTGATTAATTCCAAAAGGTCAATCACTGTCCCAAAACATTCAGTAAATGAAACTGTACAGTTGAACTATTTACACGGGGTCTCTGCTGGGATGCTGGTGTCCATCTCTCCAGCTCCTGGGAGGGAGCTTGCCACTGAGTGCCTACTCATCTGTGCAACAGCCCAGTAGAGGGAAAATCCTAGTGGGGGTCCCCACACCATGAAAAGATCTTACCTGAGTCCAAAATTCAGTCTCACGCCCACAGTCTGTGTCCTGATCCCTTTGGGGTGGAGATACAATTGGGAATCTCCCAAGGCTTGATGGTACAACCTTGATGGATCTCTCAGGGAGAGAGGCCAGATGCTCCAATTCAGCTTCCAACTCTCTATCTCCTTCACAAGGTTGGGCAGATTGATGGAACAAAAACCTCCATACGAACAAAAAGGGGAAAACATCCAAAAGTCTATCCAAAAGTCTCACGCTGGGTAGTGCTGTCACTGCTCTTGCTTCCTCTAGGGCAGCGGTTCTCAACTGGTGTGTCGTGACAAACCAATGTGTCGCCAGGCACACGCAGGTGTGTCACCACACTTCCCGGTCCCCCGCTGGCCCAACTGCTCCTCCTGCTGCAGCGAAATGGAACTCTTCCTCTCCCAGGTGGAACACGGCAGGAGAGCTGAAGTCATTGGCACCTTCATGGTCTCTTCTTCCCGCCCCCACGTCCTGGAAGAGGAAGTGGAGTGCAGCAACCGTGAGCACAGGAAGAAGAGACCCTGTTAGGTAACGTCTCTGCAGAGTCGGCCCAAAGAAGATCAGCAGTGCTGGCCCGAAGCCAAATGAGGATCAACGTCAGCCACTGTGGCCGATGGGACTCCTTTCTCGAGGCCATGAGGGCTGAAAGAGGAGGAGGCTGTTGCTGCCATTAGTTCGGTGGGGAGTGAGTGAGTGAGCGAGTGTGTGTGTGTGTGTGTGTGTGTGTGTGTGTGACAGCATGTATGTAAGTGTGTGATTAAGAACCTATTTGTATGATTGAGAGCCTGATTATGTGATTGAGAGTATGTGTGTAATTGTGTGATTGAGAGCCTATGAAAGTGAGAGAGCATGTGTGTAATTGTGTGATTGAGAGCCTATGTAAGTGAGAGAGCGTACGTGTGACTGAGAGAAGGAGAGATTTGCAAACAAACACCCCCCCCCCCCCTCTTCATCCTAATTCATAACAATCTAAGGGCACTTAGAAATCGAGCATTTTCACGTTTGTAGAACAGAGCATTTTTTAATCATTACTTTTAATTATTGGGTCTTTGTGTCTGCTGTTTTGAAATATTTTATTGGTGTCTAGAAATTTTTTTATTTGAGTTTTTAATGATTGGATATTCCACTCATCAGCTGTTTTGAAATAATCTGTTCTTTTTGTTAGTATGGTTTTACTGCTATGGATTTTATATTTCTTGCTTTATTTTAGGACTGGTAATTTCTCTGTTTCCTTTGTTGCACTGCATACAGAGACTCTGGCTTGTTGCGGTTTCCAATTCGGTTTTGGTCTGGATGTTTCTATTTTTGCTTTATGGTCTCGTTATTCTTTATTTAGGTGAGGATCTGCACATATGACTGAGATGAGGTATTCTGCTGCATGTAGTTTCTGGGTAGGGCTCTATAGCAGCCTGGCTTGTTCCATTTTCCTAATAGAAGTATTGGAGTTTTAAGGTCTGGTGTAATATTTTCAGTGTTGCCTTTTCTTAGGTAAGATGGTTACTGTTTGAGTGCTTGAAGTTGGTGCTGTTCTGGTATGGGAGGTTTACTATTTATATAATTTATTTCAGAGAGAGTATTCTTATTTTTCCCTTGTGTCATTCTTAACAATAAAAGTAATACGGGGCCTTTTTGTTTTTATTTCTGCTGTAGATTGTAATGAGCAGTGTGTCACACGTGAGAACCATCTGTCAGGTGTGTCCCGACTGAAAAAAATGTTGAGAACCACTGCTGTAGGGAGTAGAGGGTGTCTCCAGCCCCTGCTCTCATGATTAGAGTGGTTTGCTCTTTTCCCAAGGCACAGGATGTTCCCCAGAATAAGAAAAACTTATCAAAAGCTACAAAAACCTTACTCTCTACAAAAGAGAGGCAGACCCTCTCAGACAGAAGGGATCTCTTCTAAATGCAAGAAAATTACCAAGCTTGTTAGTGAGCCCAACTCAGCAGGGAGAAATCAAAACAGCTCCTTACTCCTAAGCCTCAAACTCAAAATGACTACACTTGATACTTCTCTGACTCCATCTTATGCTCCTGGGATAGCCAATCCAGTCAGCTCAGTGGAAAGACTGGAAAATCCCATGCTGTTACTAGTCCAGATGGTAAGGGATCTAGGGCCATCTAGTAAACCGAAGGGTTGGTCACATATGCATGAGATAAATTTACATATCATGGAGATTCTGTATATGCAAATTTATCTCATGAATATTCATTTTGGATATCCTGAGAACCTGGCTGGCAGTGGGGTGCCCAGAGCAGACTTGGGAAGCCCCGTTTTAGGAATTCCTTCCCCAAAAAAAGTGCTTGCTTCTTCTGGATTACATATAATTATGAGGTATTTGAATGTCTCAGTCATAGCCCTCCTTTTTTTCTTATAAGGTTCTTAGGGGCTAACAAACAAACTAGGGATGTGCAGACCAAAGGTTTATGTTCATAAGTCCATAAGTCGAAAGGGGGGGTCAATTTCGGTCAATATGGACATATGGAGAATTCCATAAGTTGAGTCTATGTCCATACGTGCACCGATTCCCTAAATAAAAATTTAAACCCCTCACCCTCCTTAATCCCCCCCCCCCCCAAGACTTACCAAAACTCCCTGGTGGTCTAGCGGGGAGTCAGGACGCCATTTCTGTACTCCTTTGCGAGGAGCACATGACATCGGCGTCACGTCGGAGTGACGCGGACGTCACGTGATTCCCCGCGCGTTCGCTCCGGGACCCTCGTTGGACCCAAAAGGAACTTTTGGCCAGCTTGGGGGGGGGTCAGGAGGCCCCCCCAAGCTGGCCTGCATTCCCCCCCCCCTCCCACCTTTGATTTTTCAAAGCAAAATAGAAAACTCCAGTGGAGAAGAGAGGAACTGGGGCGCCCGTGCAGAAGTCTGCTATCTTCTCTCCGACAACCTAGATTTCTAGGCTTTTCTAGCCTTGTTCTTCAACTTTTTTTTATATCCATAGGTATTTTTGTCAATTTGTCTGCATGCAGTGCAGGACTGTGTATAGAATCTTGCATAATTAAAAAAAAAATGTTTGCAATTTTTTAAATTTTGGGCTACTTTGGGGCTAGATTTTGTGATTGATTGGGCTATAAAAAAACGTTGCCATCTGGCGACAGTGCCGGGCACGCTCCTAAAGGGTGAAAGCAAAGGAATTGCTGTAAGCTGCTGTTTAAACCAGCCCAGCCCTCCGGTGAAGCCTTTCATCTACAAGGCAGACGGAGGAGATGGGCGAATGCCTGAAACGCCAGGACTGGGGAGATGCCGACGCATATCATGCGGGAAGAACAGCAGCAGCAGCAGCAGCAGCAGCACAGTTTTGGAACTGACAAGTAAAATGTCAGCCAGCCCTTATAACACCATGCCATATTATTAAACAAAGCTAGATAGTTTGGGAGCAAAACCAACCAAACTTAGATTTTTGCTTATTAAACTGCATCAGTACCAGGGATGTGCAGCTTTGTTTGTTCTTTTGATTCATTGCTGGGGACTGGGAGGTTCGCTTGCGTTCATTTCGTGGTGGTGGTGGTGGGGGTTCATTTTTCAGTCTGCTTTCAGTTTCATTTTCAGTAAGTAATAAAAGCAATAACAGCCAGCCCTGTTGAAAAAAAAAAGCTGCACCTTAAATTTAAAACAAAGGCTTCTGGGCCTCTCCCTATCCATTGCTCCCCCTCCATCCAGACACCTTTTTCCCCCACTTCTTACTCCATCCGTAAGGTTCAGAACGATCCCCAGTCACTCCTGCCCCACTGATGTTATATTCCAAAATGACACCAGCTGACCGAAGGCCGGCATCATTTTGGAAGACAGCAGCAGTGGAGCAAGAGTGACT
The DNA here is from genome assembly GCF_901001135.1 of Rhinatrema bivittatum. NCBI lineage: Eukaryota > Metazoa > Chordata > Amphibia > Gymnophiona > Rhinatrematidae > Rhinatrema > Rhinatrema bivittatum. The sequence goes on along the minus strand of NC_042618.1, from coordinate 198,982,932 downwards.
GGGAGTTGGTCCTGCCTCCCTTTGGTCCCATGGATGGTGTACGAGGGGAGTAGGTGATGGAACTGGGAGATTTAGTTTACTTTTTGGCAGCATGGGATTTTTTTTTTGGGTGGGAGGGACTGCTAGTGCTTTTTTTTCATAGTACATAAAGACATGAGAAATGCCAAGCTGGGTCAGACCAAGATCCATCGAGTCCCGCATCCTGTCTGCGCATGGCCAGTCCAGGTCGCAAGTATCCAACAGATCCCAAAATGTAGACCTATTTTTTGTTAGACACTCCCAGGGATAGCAATGGCTTTCCCTAGTCCAGCTGACTAATAATGCTATATTGACATTTTCTTCCAGAAATTTCTCCAATCCTTTTTTAAATCCCACTATACTAGTCTCCTTGACCATGTCCTCTGGTAACAGACTCCACAGCTTGATTATGCTTTGAGATAGAAATGTAATGGATCATATGAAAGAGGAGGTGCTATTGCTAGGTGATTTCAATCTGCTGGATGTTGATTGAGCCATTCTGGCTGCAGTGTCTTCTAGAAGCAGGGAGAATCATGAGTTCTCTGCAGGGAGAACTGTTCTGTCAACTGGTAAGGGAACCCACACACAGATATGCGAGTCTCACACTCAGTGGTTCTCTCTCCATATACACACACACACGTTCTCTCTCGTGGTTCTCCTCACACACAAACACACACACACGCTCTCTCTTTCTTATACGCACATACACCCTTAAGGCCTTGCCCTCTCTTTTGAACCTTTTCAGACAGCCCCACTGGACCTCTTCTTGAGCCACCACAGGATGGGGTCCACAATGGCCCTACTGGGCCTTTTCTTCAGCCGCCCTACTGGGCCTTTTCTTCAGCCACACAGCAGCAGCAGCAGCACCAAGTTTTATCTTTGACCATCTCAGGATGCGGTCCACTTCTGTCCCTCTTGTGGCCCCAAATTCAAATGTCAGGTAACTTTTGAACTGTGCACCACAGGAGGGACAGAAAAGGTGCATGGACAGCCTAGGCTGGGGGGCATGGGTGGACACTTAGGAACCTCATCTGAAACGAGAGTGTCAAAGGGTTGGCAAGCCATTTTTTAGTGGCTGCGTTATCACCTCATAGCAATGCGTGTGCTAATGGGTAATTATCATATCCAAAAATGTGACTGGAGTGGGTAGGAATGAATCAGTAGTGACTGTTTCCACCAGAACCAGTTCTCACGTCTTCACAGATCAAGCAAGTGACTGTTTCAAATTCACCATTATAAATTTAGAATTAAATTCTGACCGTAAACTACACACAGGATTAATTCAAGTTCTAAAATTACAAATACAGACAGTGATAGTTTAAACCTCCAGCAATTTCCATTGTTGATTTAAGCAGTCTTTCTCAGCAAGTCCATATATAACCCCTCTTCTGAAGTCCTGCATTGGCTGCCTATCTGTTCCCACAGACAATTCAAGCTCCTCTCTCTTACCTACAAGTGCCTTTACTCTGTAGCTTCTCACTCCCTCTCCTCTCTTTATCTCTCCCCCTCCTCGTGCACACTGCTCATCGGGCGAGTCACTTCTACCTGTGCCCTCCTCCTCTACCACCAATTCCCGACTCCGTGCTTTCCACCGGGCTGCACCGTGTGCTTGGAATAGACTTCCAGAGCTGGTGCGTCATGCTCCCCCTCTTTCCGTGTATAAATCCTATTTGAAGACCCACCTTTCTGAAGGTGCTTTTAAATCTTAGGCCTGGTGGTCCGCCTTGCCTCATTAACTACTTTTAACCATTGTCTTATTGTATGTAACTCCCCAAGTCTCTTGACCTGTATGTTTGTCTTGATTAGATTGTAAGCCCCGTTGATCAGGGAGTGTCTCTTATGTGTTGTTGTTTGTACGGCGCTGCGTACGTCGCTATAGAAATGTTAAGTAGTGGGAGAAGCAGTAGTAGTAAGTCCAACTTACCCGTGGAACTTCTGCTGTCAGCAATCCAGCAGGATTGCTGAAGACTTTCTTATTGAAAACAAAACTAAAAATGAATTTTTTTTTTTCATTTTTCTATAATTTGTTTTCAAACTGAAAAGGAACAAAACCGAAAATTTTGTTTTAAATGAAAGCATTTCCTTAAACAGTATACCAGGTAAGGATAACTTCCCGATCCCCCTTTAATCATGGCACCCGAAGGTCATTGTGTTGCAAAAGGAAGAGTGGCACCGTATTGCATGTTAAACATGCTTGCAGGTAGCTCTGCATAATTTTGTGTCATCTGCAAATTTGATCGCTTCACTCGTCGTAACCCTTTCCGGATCATTTAGCCATCTAAATGGCTTTTGAAAATGTACCCCCATATGTTTGGGATTTTAATTTTATTTGCTGGGGCGGAGGCCCATCTGCCCAGCTTCCATTCACCCCCCTTCTGTGGCATCCTTAGGATGGAAGGGACAGGAGCGATGCCCCATGGACTGCAGATTTAAAAATGGTGCAGGCGAAATTGAGAGAGGTGCCAAACTGACATATCACTCCTGCCCTTTCCATCCAAAGGACCCCATGGAAAAGGAGGAGATGCCTGGCAATGGTCCCAGGGTGAGGAGGAGGAATCTGGGCAAGCCATGGTTCGGCTCGCTGAGACCCATCCAGGTAGGCCTGGGCCCCAGGCTTGGTTTTTACTTGGCAGAAGGTAGTTGGAGGGGCCTCGAGATTGACCTGTGTGTGTGTGTGTGGGGGGGGGGGGGGGTCAGAAGACCCATTTTGGTTTATTTTTTTGTTTTGGGGGAGAGTGTTTTTAATGCATTTTCATTTTGGGAAACAAACCAAATTGGGGAAAAAAAAACATTAAACAATCCAAAACAGCAAAAAAAATCCAGAAACGAAAAAACAAAGTGAAACAAATTTTTATTGCTGCCCATCCCTAGTGTGAACAGCAATGGGATCCATGGTCTTGTGGGACCAGCGGGCACTGCATGCTCAGATTGAAGATGACAGAGGAAGAAGCAAACACAAGTAAGAAGCTGATGTTCTTTCCCTGCCAGCAGAAGGTGTGGGGGAGAAGATCAGGGTGTGAGGGAAGAATTTTAACGGCATGTAAGATGTAAATCTGGTCCTGGTTTCAAGCTTTAAGACTCCAAGAGAAGCACTTTAGAAGAAAGGTGTAGTAACATATGTAGAGACCCCCTTGGTATCTCCACTAGATGGCCGTAGGTTAGGACATGGGGTTAGAAATTAGGAGAGGCGCGTACCATTTCTTACAGCACTCCCTGTGAGGTCTGTTGGAGTGGCAGGTTCCCGTCTGCTCAGAGGCAAGCAGTGCAGCATTTTCAGTTAGAGTTCTAAGGCAAAGCAGCGATTTTTCTTAGGCCCCAATTTCTGGTGGACTGGGACTCACAACTTGAAGGGCAATATTCAGCCGCCGAGCGGCTCGGCTAGTTAAAACCAGATAAACTTAGCCAGCTCCCTAGCAGGGTATATTCAGCAGTGCGGTTGCTGCTAAATATACCCTGACTATCTTATACTTGATGTGACCAGAGTTAGCTGGATAATTTATCCGGCTAACACTTCTCCCCCTATAACATTTCCCACCTGCCTCCGGAATGCCCCAACTTATCCAGCTAAATTCTAGCTAAATAGTTATTTTATGCCGATTTTGCTATTTAGACGGATAACTTTTCGGTTTTCCATCTAAATGGCTTTTGACTGACCTCTTACTGTTACCAGAATAGAAAAGAGGCAGTTGACTTCTTTGGTCCACTACCTGGCTAGACAGGTTACCTCAATGAGGTCGATATTCAAAAGCCATTTAGATGGATAACTAACCAGAAGGTCCAGTCTGATTATTCTGGTTCCTATATCCATAACAAGAGTCTTTCCCGTATACCTTGGGTCCTAGAGGTCTATCCTTCTCCCTTTCTGAGAATCTATTCTCCGGGGCTGTTGGACTGTGCAGAGACTTAGCCCTGGCATTGAGTGAGATCCCTGCCATCCTGGATAATACCAGAAGAGGGGCTCCACATATTTTTACAGCAATACCCAGGTCGTTATAGGAAAGGCTGTTGCCTTTCAGAAATCCATTGTTTTCTGATGGTACTGAACTTCTTTTTATGGTAATCTTGCATTCACATTGCAGCTCTGCACCATTTTGTTGAAAGGGCTTTCTGATGGATGGTAATTTTATTCCTTTGATGATAAAGTAGAGCTAGAGGCTTATTTTCATGGCATATGGAACTATTCACTCCTATCACCAACAGCATAGTGGTGAGTCTTTTACAATATTACAGGATTTCTGAGCTTTGCAGAATATTTTGTTTGTCAACAAGTATCTATAATCATGGCCCATGATGTCAAGTTTTTTAAATCTCAGTTATTGCATCAAGACAATTACTGCTTGCAGATTGTCCTGCCTGACATCATCTAGTAATGTGTGAAATCAAATGTAGTGTATTCTGAAAGTTTGAGACTCCCAAAACCTGCCATGGCTGCCCTCCTACCTCCATTTCATTACTCTTCTGTTTATTTTTATTGCAATATTTTTTGTCTAAGAAGCCATAAGAAAAGTATCAAAATACCTGAGAAACCTAAAAGAGAGTGTTTAAGCTTTTCAGTTTGTGAAAGTTTCTTTTAGCATGTTGCTTCCTCTAAATTGTGATGGAGGTACTTCAAGTGCCAACCATTCAATTAGAGGCTCATTTCCCACCACACCAAGAGCTGAACTTCCTGGTCAACCAGTCTTACTGCCCCCAGAGTTATTGCCTGTGCTGGAGAAATCATATATACAACTCTGACCACTAAATTCCTATAGATGTCTATCATAGTCTGTGAGCTATCCACAGGAACGATGAATGTGGCTTGAAGAAGCAGAGTTGGCTGTGGTATTGGAACCCTCCAGATTTATTCATTGCTAGTGATGTCACATAGGAAGTCAGATAATTTAAGGAAGAAGTCAGTATTGCTATCTGGTGGGCTGTAGATAAGGATGATTTTAGGTCCTTCGTTGCCTTGGAGCTTTGTTACTAGGCTGTAAGATTTTCCGATTTGTTTAGTAGTCACTAGCTCCAGGGCCAGTGTTTGAAGGTGACAGCAACTCCTCCTCCAGGGCCCATGAGTCAGGGTGGGGGGTGGTGGGGGAGAGGGGTAGAACTGAGTGAGAGTAAGTAAGAGTGTCACCTTCTCCTATCCAGGTCTCAGTGATACCTAGGATATACAGTTGGTATTCTTCAGTTAGGTGAGACTTTACTGTTTACAGAGAGAACATTAAGAAGGCCTAGTTTGAAAGGATGTAGGAGTAATTTGTTTTATTTGGGCAGAGATGTTGAGTTGCAGTGGGATAGGGAGAAGATACCTTGTATGGTTTGGCTGTGGTGGTAATGGATCTCATCTATCACAAATCACCTGTATATGTAAAGTGATTTTGCTGAAGCACATAGTGGTGATGTATTATGGCCTTTCACATCTTCTCTCAGGGACTGAAGGAAGCACCAAGTTGGCAGGTGGAGTTTTTCTTTTCTTATTTTTTCCTTAGGGTGATGGGTGTTCCTATGTGGAACAACTATATTATGTTTAATGACTCTAAAAAAAAAAAAATTCCTTTGTTCACCATTAATTAATTGAGTGATAATTTAGCCTATGCCCTTGGAAGAATATTTAAGAAAGGCAGACCCTGGGGTGGATGGGATTGAGGGATTAAAGTCAAGACAGCAGAAAAAAGAGAAAAGAAGCCCCAGATTTCCTCCCTGCCTCTCTTTTTTCTGGTCAAGGGAGAGAGAAAACACACAGCTGTAAATTGCTCATAGGAAGTGAGTTTTAAGCAGTCATACCTGCTATATTCAGGCATCTCTTGTAGATGTCTTGCAAATGCAGGTTCTCAAACTTCCTCTGTAATGCTATTATCGTGAGACAGATTATAAAGTCAATATACCAGGGACCCTTTCTAGCCCTAATAACAAGAGAACTATGCTTCTAGAAGTTTTATATTGCGTAATTTCATATTGAAATTTGCAAACATCTGGATCAGGGGACTCAAGCTCCTTCTGTTACGCTTGAAGTGGATCATTGTGTATACTGGGGGAAGTAAAAAAATCAACCCTGTCTGACATTTTTTCCTTTTTTGCCCACTCTGCTAGCAGAATGCCAACCTCCTTAACCGAAATGGGGAAGATTCCAGCAGGGGACCTGTCAGGCATGTAGATGTCCTCTAGTACATTTTAAAACATTAAAACAGCTGCCAAGAGCCATTACAGTGGTAGCAATTGCAACAATCCTTCCTCGAGAATCGTCCGTCCTCCACAGATGACTTTACTTTGAGGTTATCTGTTTCTTCTTCCTGTTGGATAGTACCATCGCATATTATTCACTTGTGTAATGAGCAGCAGAGTCAGCGTGATGATTTTCCTAAAGAGTGTATGCTTCCATTCCTCAGCAGTCTCCTCATCAGCTATGCTTCTCCCTTTCTACCTGTTGCCCTGTCTCCTTAGACAGGGACACCAATTAAAAATTCCTCCTGTTACAGGTTAGACCAGAGGTGTCAAACTCTGATTTTCTAGGGCTGACAACAGAATGAATATTTTTTATATTTATCTGCATAATGTGGTTGTGTATTATGGTTACTTTACATATTTTGTTTATTCTTAGACGCTACCCTGTGTGTAGCCCTTGATTTCTAGAATTTGACTCTCCTGGGCTAGACGGAGGCCAGCGGATAAGCCTGGCAAGCTGTGTTGTCTGAGTTTGTGTTCTTGAAAAAAAAATTTAGAAGTCCATCTTAGTGACTGTGACAAGTAGTTCCACTTCCTTCCAAAACACACACAAACAAAAATCGTTTTTCTTTTTTTCTTTTTTATTCTCCAGCCACAGTGATCTTGAATGAGTTGAACTGGACGGACTCGCTGGAAGATGTCTTCATTCAGAACCGGAGGGAGGACCCATCTTTGCTGTGGCAAGTGTTTGGCAGTGCCACCGGCGTGACCCGTTATTACCCAGGTGTGTTAACCCTGTACCACAGCACAGCAGGCAGAAGTGGGAAGATTAAAAATAAACATGAAACTATGAAATGATTTTGACATTATTTGATTCTTCTGCCAAGCTGTGAAGAGTGGCCAGCCAGGAGCACATCAAGGTTGCAAAGGACAGTGATAGAGCATCTCCTTATTCCAAGATGGAAGAGGCTGATGTGCTTACCAGAGACAAATTTGCAAACAGGTCTTTGCGTGCAGATCCCTAACATCTGGGGGTTTAACGCAGTTTTGTAGAGCAGTTCATTCATTTTAAATTCAGTGAAAACTGTTGTACAAAAATGTCTCCGCAGGCCAGTTTTCACAACATACATAATTGCGCCTCAGTGAGGTACAGTGTTTTGTTTTGGGTTTTTTTTGTCAATCCCAAAAGGAAAATTTTGCATGAAAGTTTTCTAGTCAGCTCATTTGCATGGGTAACAAAGCTGTTGTGCCAAACAGCTGAATGCCCGCAGTATCCATTAGGCATCAGCCTCAAATTGTATTCATGGGGTGAGCAGTTTTCAAAGGCATTTACTGGGGTAAAATGACTCAGCTGAAAATCACCCCTCCTCTGCCCAGGTTTCTAACGTGTGCGCACTTTTAGAGGCAGAAGGGTAGTCTGCAAGTACTTTTTACCCAAATCCTTGACACCAATTTTCAAAGGAGAAAAAGGTTTCCTTTGAAAACTGGCTTGTAAAAAAAAAAAAAAAAAGTCCACACACAGACCTGCACCTGCTAGTTGTGTAGGTACTTTATCCTGCAAAGTTCTGCATGACCACATTCTCATGTCACACAAGGGCTAAGCCCATCCACACTGGACCCCCGGGACCACCTTCGCTCTCTCTGCATGTAAACGTGTGCGTGTAATGAACACTACGCGAGCACACTCGCATGCAGGCACGGTGGGCAACTTTCAGAGACCCCCGTATTATTCACATGTAAAACGCCGTGCAGAAGCGGCTTTGAAAATTGCTCCCTTTACTGGGTTTTAAACACTGTTCTTTTGGAAGTATTGTAAGTCAGGGGAGGAAGACTGTGTGTATGTAATTTTTTTTATAGCAGTAGAGTGCTGTATGTAATTTGTTGTAACTATGGGTTATTTTTTTAATACGTTGTAAACTGCTTTGGGTGTCCTGTAGGACCAATAAGGCGTGATAGAAATGTAAGTGTAAAGAATTTTCAGAAATATGCACAATACTTTACCCTTCCCCCTCCCACACATGCAGGCCGAGGCAGTTAGTCTGTGTGTTAAGGAACTGTGTGCTGGATTCCAGCACACAGTTCCTTAACACATAGATAAAGAATTTTAATTCCCGATGCCGTACGCTAATGCTATGCTAATGCATCGGAAGTTTGACAAAGCACAAACACACATTTTAACTTTGGAACGTGGGCATCCCTTGAAACATGTATTGCTGAAATTGCTTATCTCGTTATCTGGCCAGTCTCAGAGCAGGAAAAACTTACTGTGTTTTTCACCTGTCCCCTTGGTTTTAAATGCCAGCACAGCAACGATGGAAGCTTTAGTCCACCTCTGACCAGGAGTAAAGTTTCCAGCATTAACAAGACCTGCAGCACATATCTCTGCATCGAAAAATAGCACTTAATGCCTTCATTTGCATGAGGCTTCCATGCGAAGGCGCTAAACAGTATTCACATTTTTGAATGCACACTTTGTGAGTGTGAAACTCCTTGCTGCATTGATAGTAAGATTAACGCTCACAAAATGTGCGTAGAAACACGAGTAAAGCATGCGTTCGGCTGACTGCATCTTTCTGCATCGGCCCGCCAAGTAGCAGGTGCATACTACAAGGATGCTTTTAGGGTGTGTACTTTGCAGCTGCTAATTTTCAAAGGGGAGCAACATGCAGTTTCCTTTCTAAATATTGACCGCAATGGGCACAGGCTAAAAGCACCCGCACACATTGCAAACATCACAAGCTATTCAAAATCAGCCCCCTATATGAAAAAATAAGCTGTCCAGCAGTGCAGCAACCTCCAACATAATGCTGGGAAGGCTTAAGAAATAGTGTATGTCCAGTTTATGTGTAGCACCCCTAGCAGCAGAGTGCCCTACAGCAGCCTATCTGCTCACTACACCTCTTCCTTTCCCCCTTTGTCACCCTGCCACTGACTCCTGTCTCATGTACTACTGCCTAATATTATTCTTATGTTTTGTTTGTTGCAGCTACACCTTGGCGAGCACCCAATAAGATCGACCTGTATGATGTCCGCAGAAGACCCTGGTATGGAAGGGGATGGGTGAGGCAGAATACAGCATAAGTACTGGGCTTGTACGTACTAGGGACATGAACTGAAAAGATCAGGGAGCGACCTTTAGCTTCAGAAACATTGAAGATTGTTTTAACTACGTATGGATACATGCCTGAAAAAGATATTAAACACATGAGATTGGAAAAGAGCGAAAAAAACAGTATTACATGCAAGGAGAGACTGAATCCAAAATACTGCTACTCACTAGAAATAAACTGAGAGAAATGGGTGATCGGAAAGCCACAAAGAAAAAGATGGGTTACAGCATTTCATTTTTCATCTTCTTAGGATACTATAGGAAAGGTGAAATGAAAATGAGAAAGCACAGGAAAAAGAAGCCGACCTAAAGTTTGAAAGAGGTGCAGTGCCTGCTGGACAAGTACAGGGAAATATTTAGGTGCATCCTCATACCACGCCCCAGCACAATATAGTACAGGAGGCACGAGGGTGAAAAAGATTAATTCAGTGTCATGGAGACAAGACAAGTGGACACAAATGGGCAAGTACTTAGGCAGGGATTTCTTGACTAAGGCTGGTGAGGTCTTCAGACTTAATTAGGGCCATGGAGGAGGTGGCATCTTTGGGGCCTGGCAAGCAGCAGGAGTGAGGGAGAAAATGAAGGAGCTGGGAGAGGGCTGGGAGAAAGTAATTGTGGATATCTTGAAAACCAGACTTGCTGGGTTGTCACGAGGACCGGATTGAGAACTCCCTGTTCTAGAGAAAATATATTTAGGTCTTTAAGTCCCAGCTGTTATGGCTTTTGTTGCAGATCCTACAACATTTTGGTGGCCTTTCTCTGGACTACCTTCTATCCTTCTCCTTTTGGGGGTGTAACCTCCTGACCTGGAAACAATATTCAAGGTGTTGTCTCATCAATGACTAGTACACATGTATTACCAACTCTGCACAGGCCACTGGTAGGGGACCTCATCGGTGGCTGCATTTAGTCCTGGCGAGGAATTTTTTTTTCAACCCCTGCCTAGGCATAATAGTGGTTTAGGAATTATTATATTGGAAAGTACAAGGGTCTACTCTGATAGGCTGACCATGGCAGGGGAATGTGTACAATGAAGGGAAGACAACTGGCAGAATGTGAGCAGGAAAGAGATGCTGGAAGTGTTGATCTGCTGCGACCTCATGCCATGGGCTCATGCATCACATGCCTCAAAATCGCCATAGGGTTTCTGGCTGCATGGAAAAGAGGATTAGGGAAACTCCTTACCTAATCTGATTTCCACGATGGTCCCTGCATGATATAAAGGAAGGAGCCACTGAGCTGGAAAAGCCTCACAGATAAAGGAATCTATTTTCACCTCTTCTTTCTTTTCTCTCTCGTTCTCATCCATCATATATTTTCTTCTCATTCTTGTTTCCCCCCCTCCCCCTGTCTTTTCTCTTCCTTCTCTATTCCAGTTTAACCTCATTGGGCTCTCCCTTTCTTTTCTTCCCCTCTTCATCTCTTTCTTTCTTGCTCCCTTTTTTTTCCTTCTCTGCATTTTTCCGTTTCTCTCTCTCTCTCTTCCCCCTTTTGCCCTCCTCCTTTCGTTTTCCTCTCTCTTGAGTTACCCTTTATCTTTCTCTCTCTCCTCCCCCTTCCTGCTCCTGTCGGAACTCAGTATATATATTCCAGCAGTGAGCAACCAGCTCTGTCCAATCTTCATTTCACACATCGTTGGCATTGGAAAATGGATACAATAACACAGGCCAAGCAAGTAGAGCTAGAGACTTCTCCCCCTCCCCCACCTGTGGCATGGGGATACATTTCTGTTTTTATTTTTTTTTTTTGATGGGAGGTTTGGTGGTTTTAAGACAACCTTCAGCCTAGAACAAAAAGAAAGATGTAATTACATAAAATGGTATATGATGAAAAGAAGGCTTTAGCACATAAAAAGAGAATGGGGGACGAGGGATAGATGCAGTTGTGGGCTGTGCTTCAGTTGATAACAACTGCAGGCATCGGTTTTTAGCTGCAAGCAGAGTTAACCACGAGCAAATGAGTAGCAACCAGACCAGGTATTGTAGGACTATGCTGGCACTCTTACTTCGTTGGAAATATAGCAGGTTATTTTTATGTTCAGGAATGGAAGCAATAGAATTAAGTATGTGCCGGTAATATCTTTTTTTTTTTATGGACTGGATATCCATTCCCAGACTTGCTTTCTGTTGGTTGGCTCATCTGGTACCACGCAGTCAGTGAGCGAGCAGTGTAATCTTTGGAAAACATTTCTAGTGTAAGAAATACCATGATAGCATTTCAGATCTGGGGGAGGAAGAGTCCATCACTAATGTTAATCTTTCTGAACTAAAGGGAGCATCAGCTATTGTACTGGATACAGGCAAAATGGTCTTCATTCCTCCTTCCCTTCCTCCCTTCCTCCCTCCCTGTTTTTCTCTCCTTTCTTCCTCTCGTTCTCTCTCAGCTGCTTGTTTTGTTTCTTGCCTTTCTCATTTTCCCTTTCTCTCCCTTCTCAATGTTTTGTCGCATCTATAAACTTCCTGCTCTGATCCATGATAAGCCAAGGGAAGTTAACTGCACCTCAAGCGATGAGGTTAGTCTGCCAGTGTTCTCAGGGAAAGTTAATACGCCTGCCGATGCTCTGGGAACTTCCCCCCACCCTGAGATCTCTAAAGGGGAAGTTAGACCTGTAAACATCCTCCCTCTCATCAGCAGATCAAAAACCACTCCCACCCACTGCCCAAACAATAAAAATCATCCCATTCCCCTCCCCCCCCCCCAAACAGAGGATGGCCCAGTAACCCTGCTCCCCTACCACCAAATCCTCCACCCGAATACTGCCAAGAAAATCACCTTCCAGTCATAGCTCTCCATAACCCCTGGACCCATTCTCCATTAACCCAGGGCAGATGGAAGGTCTTCAGGACAGTTTTGATGCACTGACTGAGCTACTGCTCAGGGGGTGTTGTGGGTCAGTTGTCATTATTTTGAATGTCTTTGCTGCTGGGGCAGGACCGATTGGCAAACCTAGTAGGAGCGATGCCCAATTTACCCCAGGTCGACCGAAGAGGCTGAGTCAGTCCTGGTTTTGCCTTATTGCATGCATGAAATTGTGGATCTGATTATCTAAGGGAGAATCAATGGGACAAGTGGAAGTACAACTCCGTGCATGCAAAAGGGACAACACCAGGACTGGATCAGCCTGTATGGTCGACCTAGGGCAAGTTGACACCTGGTTCATGTCCTTGCGGGTTTTCTGGAGCCCCTTTGAACTTTGATGGCAGGGGAGAGGAGGCTGCTGCTCTCTAGTGAATCCTGTGTTCATGAGGGCGGAGAAGGGAGGCTAAAGCATTAATGCTCTTTAGTAAGTAGGCCCTTTAATCTTGCTGTACTTAGTGTTAGATTAAAATACCTTTAGGGAAGGATCGTTTTAAGCACACGATTTGTCTTGTACACTGACAGAATCCTATAAGTATAAATTATTTATATCTGTAGGTTTGTTCAGTAACCACAGCATGAAACTCATTTTTGAGAAACCATCACATAAACTTCCAAAACTATTACATAAATAATAATTCAGTATTTGTTTGAATCATCCGCTGATATATTCGCTTCACTTTTCCATGTGCGTGATTTGAAATGCTTTTTGAAGAGGATAGCAGCCAGGGGAAGAGAATGAATGCAGCATCAGGGCACCGGCAGTGATTGCCTGCCTACAGGGCTATTGCATTCTGCATGTGGCTTCTTGACTGTCGCTGTGAGCTTGGGGCTTGCATGCCGTTTCTGATCATGAGACCGGATTTCAACCAGTTAGAGCCGTTGAAAAAAAATCCAAGACAGGTCATTTAAATTGCTATCATATTTATTTCTTATGTGTTTAATTTTATTTATTGACATTTGATATTTTGATATATTCTGCCTTTTCCTAGGAAAGGCAGAGAACAAAGAAAAATGGGGAGTGCAGTACATATAATCGGGGAGTGAGGGGAGGGGGACATAAAAACATGCACAAAGTAATTATATATTTCTAGCGCTGATACATTTTCAGCATAAAAATCCATAACAGGAAATTTGGCATGACCTTTTATTTGAAATTAAGGATATAATTATCGATTATGATTCTAAAGTGAATGATACATTGTTAGAGGTCCTATTTTGATTTTGGTTTCTCAAGCACACACACACCAGAGATTCTCTGAAAGCCTGTCTGGAGGAGCTGTACGAACAGATCTCTCAGTGGCTTATCATTCGTGCACGGGCAACCTTCAAACAAGGGCACAAACCTCGTGACTCAAAAAGCAGACATGGCTGAAATGCTCTCCTAAAATGTAACACCTCAGACAGAGAAAGGATGCGTGTACACTGTACAGTATACTTATAATTATGTTATTTGTCTCTAAGATTTTAGGGCTTTCTGCCAGGTACTGCCCTGCTCAGCTACCTTTTAAGTCTCTGCTGAATCTGGCCCAGAGGTGTATTAGGCTGCGTGCACATATCAGCATTCAGCACATACGTCTACACACATTTTTGTGCATAGAACTTCTGAGGTAGCAAGAAATTTTGCCAACAGACATGCACGCACAACCCTAAGTAAAAAAGGTGCGCACATATTAGCTTTTCTCCATGGTAATTCAAGGCATTAGCTCTTACTTCTCAGTGCGTAAGATTAACTCATATTTTCTTGAATCAGGAAAATTAACTCCTGATCATAAGTGGAGTAAAGATTCTGAGACTACAGTTAATCTATGGTGCTGGGGTCCCGTAGTCAGGATTTCTCCATCAACAAGCAAGATTAAATCAGCCTTTAATGAGAGGTGACTGCATCCAACTGCACCAACAAGGACCCACCTCTCAGAGATCAGAAGACTTTCTAAGCATGTGAAGGAGTTCCTGTGAACAGTCACTGCTTCGTGAACCCTTCAGTCTTTCCCCATCCAAACTACTGCAAGGACGGATTCCCATCTCTCTCTCAAAATGTTTCTCTGGTTTCATTTTTTGTTTGGAATTTGTTAGTTTGAAAATTCTTTTTCACCACTGCCTTGCCAGCCCCACAAAACAACTTTTAAGTTCTGCAAAACAAAAACCCAACACTGAATGAAATAAATTTGAAATAGAGATTTCAAAGGCAAGGAAAGGAAACCAGCAGTTAGAGGGTTCAAAGTCTGCAGTATGGTCATGGATATCCACATCAAGTGCTGTTGCTTCTGGATGCAGGCCACAATGACCTGAATTGTCCCAACTGCAGCGGAATGTCTCTGCTGGCACTTCAGACCTGCACCAGGAAGATAGATGTGATCGTCAGCCTTAGTGCAAGGGCGGACAGCACAACCATCCCACTTCCCACAGTGGGACCTCCGTGGACTCCCGGCATCACAAGAAGCATCAGAGATCACACCAGGAGGGACAAAACCCTTCTTCCCATACATTGACCGGGAAGGCTTCCCCATGTTGGCACCAGCTTCTGGATCCATCACAGGTCAGGGTCTGAGCTTGGCACAGAAGCCTAAGGAGCCAGAGGAGGCACTGAGTAGAGTACCTAAGCGGTGCGAGGGATCCCCTCCAGGTACCATCTCCCTCAGTGCTGAAGAGGTGCAGGGCTCCACTGGCTAGGACCTTAGATGATGCCGAGAAGAAGTCCTTCAGTCTCCTCAGTAAGGAGCTCTACAGTGCATGTAGCATTGCCTTCCGCAGCTCTGGGTGGCTTATTCACCGTGGACAAGCAGGCCTATATCAGCCACACAAGCGGGGTTCTCATCCAATGGCACCAACCCGGACAGTGCACTCCCAGGGCTCAGAAAGACTTAACTTTTCTGGGTATGCTTAGGTATTCCCACACAGAGCCCTCATGCAAGGCCTCTCAGTTATTTCTTTTCCGCCAAAGCAGAAGGACTCGATGCTCTCTTTCTCTTAAAAGCCACTCATGTTTTGTTTTGGTTTTTTTATTCTTGGGTTTCTTTTTTTCATTTAATTTTGATCTAATATCTCTTTATTTTCATTCCTTATCAAGTCTCCCAAAAAAAAAATAAATTAGAAATTAATAATAGAAGTAGAAAACTTCTTCTCCCTCTAAGGTTTTGCCAGTTCAATTTGGCTTCAGGACTTTATGCATTATGATAGTAAGAGGCCAATCAAGCATTACCTGAAATGCAACTTCAAAATGTCAAATCTTGATTTTCATGACTGCTGCCTGTGTTGTCTCAGCCCATCACATGATAACTCCAGTTGCCTGGTGTATGGTCAAATGTCTCCAGGTGCCCTAACCTATACGGACCTAAAACTTAAACATTATCTAAGTTCACCACCTCCAGCAAAGAAAAAAGAGAAAAATGTCTGAAGGACCCGCACCTATTTCTAATAGATCAGAGTCTGCTCATGATTGGTGCTGCATATCTCCCATGGGAGAAAAGTTCCTCTTCAGTCTGAAAGCACTATGGCATCACCTCAAATAGTGCCCATGCTGAGTCTCCTTTGGCACAGAAGATGTTGGTGTCGTCCACATTTGGCACCAACAGATAGAAGCACAGAAACATGATAGCAGAAAAAGACCATTCGGCCTTTCTTGTCTTATCTATCACTCCTTCAGAGATCCCTTTTGCTTATCCCATGCGTTTTAGATACTGTCATTCCAAAAAAAGAACACAACGGTTTACAAAAGTGATATTCATGAGTCAACAAAAAACTTAAAACTCATTATTTCTCATTCATTCTTCATAGTCAATGTTCGAAGAATGAATGAGAAATAATGAGGTTTAAGTGTTTTGTTGACTCATAATATGAATATCGCTTTTGTAAACCGTTGTGTTCTTTTTTTGGAATGACAGTATCTAAAATGCTTAACTAACTAAATAAATACATAAAATAATCTAAGATCACTCCAAACATTCTGGGTCATTCATCAAACTGTGATGTGCCAATATCGCGTGCGTTATGGCTTTATTGCGAGGAGGAGTGTGGGCGGTATTTGGACGGAGTTATGTCCCAGCAGCACTGCAAATGATAATGTTTTCTACATTATCATCGGCAGCACCGCGAGAAATAACTACACCTTTTCCCATGGCGCTATGGGTGTGAAACTTTGCGGCCTGGCCGCAACCACAGCGGGCAAAAATACACCACCACGATGCGGCCGGCTGCACAATTTCACCCGCATGGCTCATCATTTTGCTATAAATATGGCAGAATGATGAATCTAGGCCATTTTTAAAAATCACATCTAATCTGCAGTCCCAGAATATAAGGCACCAACTTCAGACTTATAGAAAGAAATTTTTCTCTGCAAGCAGAAGGTATCAACTGTATTCTTATCAAGGACCGCACCCATAACAACAGCAGCAGTAGCAGCAGGTCAGGCAATGCACAAGGGAAAGGGGACAACCCAGAACTAAACAGACATCCCATCACTCACTATGCTCCTCCCAAGCAGTTATAAATCCTACAGAAGGAACTTGTCTCTCTCATATCAGCAAAGGCAATAAAACAAGTGCACAAATCAGAAAAGAATAGGGGTTTCTATTCAAAATTCTTCCTCGTGTCAAAAAAGACAAGAGATTTGTATCTGATTTTAGACCTTAAGAATCTGAACAAACATCTAAAAAGAAAAAAGTTCATGACAAATTCACTAGCTACAATTCTCCCACATCTGGAAATCAACAACTGGCTAACTTCTCTGGATCTGAAGGACACATATACTCATAGCTCCATTCACAAGAGCCACAGGAAGTTTCCTCACTTCATGATAGCAGGCCTCCACTATCAGTATTATGTTTTCCCATTTGGATTGGTGGCGGCTTCAAGAGAGTCAACAAAATGTCTTGCAGCCCATGTAAGGAAAATCAGTGCATTCATTTTTCCTTACTTAGATGGTTGGCTCATATCGAGCAGGATTTTCCAGGAAGAAGGAGACCTCCAATTGCTTCATATTTCGAACTCTGCAACCAGAGGGATTCATTATGAATTTTCAAGAGTCCAATCTAGTCCCGACACAGCAGTTGGAATTCACCGGTGCTTCGTTAGACATCATACCAGGGAAGACTCTCCTACCTCCTCAAATAATGGAGGTCTAGTTCTAAACATTCTCCAACTCTCCATCCAAACAAGTACTTCAGCATGTTGCATCATAACAGCATGTTGCATCAGCCTTTTGCTCATCTTCACATTTGGTGGATTCAATGGTATTTAAAATCCTAGTGGAGTCAATTTATTTGTTTAGATTCTAATATGCTGCCTGTAAAAAAGATATCCAAGCGGTTCTCAGTAATAAAACATACATAATAAAAAGTACAGCACATCCAAAAAATAAAACAGCACCTAGACTAAAACAATAAATACACTAGTTGACCGTTATTACATAGGAGCTAGAATAAGTAATATTACAGCTAACTTGGTTTAAGGAGTTCCAACTTACTCTGGATGATAAATCTCAAAGTCTTCAATCGTATGCATGGCTAAATAACCAAGATTTGGTAGCCTTTCTAAACTTAAAATAGTTTACCTCTGCACAGATCTCCAAAGGAAGGCACCTGATAAGTAAAAGCGGACTCACGAGCACCCTCCAGCCTGATTATTGAGATAGAGGGCATTTGCAGAAAGCTCCTTTATGATGATCGCAGGGTCCTAGATGGGGAATAAGGGATTAATAACGTAGACGAATAGATTAGAAAGGCACTTGGCGCGCCCCTAGGACTTGTGTGCTCACCATTTGATTGGGGCTGAAGAAAGGAAGAACCCTAAGAACATTATCATTTTCATGCATCCCGTGGAGATGTGGGACGACTATTCAGTCTTGGGGAAGGGTGTGGGAGAGCAAGGTTACAGTGTGAATGGAAAAAGAAATGGATGCATGTAATATGCATGTGTTTTACTGAGCTTAATTTTTTGTTTTTTTCTACCGTTGGTATACATGGCAGTTCCTGCTGTATTCTTTGGCACGACTGTCATCTGGGGGCTCTTTGTGCTGGGGAACACTTCCTGAAATACTCTGACTGACTTTTGTATTTGGCTTTTCATGGTATTTGGATAATGGCTAATGTTGTTCTTTGTTCTTTGAACACTGATGGTCTTCACTCACCTACTAAGTGAAAGAAAATGTTGAATTTTTTATGTAAAAATAAAGGGAACATTGTTTTCTTACAAGAGACACATCTAAATGATCTTGAACATCAGAAACTGTCATGAGTGGGTAGAACAATGTTATTTTTCCTCTTTCTGTGATAGATAGCTGGGTGTAGGTATTCTCATGAATAAAAATATTTTATTTATATTTGAATGTCACATTTCAGTTGTTCAGGATCATTTTATGATAGCTTTAGGTTCTCTTTATGGAACTAAAATACTATTGGCTAATATAACACACCCAATCAGAATTCACAAAAGTTTTTTTCAGACCTGATAAACTATGGGGGAGATTTCTACATAATGAACAATCCACTTTTTTATTGTAACCTGGCTAAAACATCTAAGAAAAACCAGTCACAAATGAGGGTTGGGTTTTTATGTTCAGAACTGCACCTTAATGCTTGGCAGATTAAACTTCTGGATGAACAGAAACATACCTTTTTTCCCTCAGTACATAATGTATATTCCCACATAGATTATATTGTTCTCTCAGGATCTCTTTTTAATTGGTTAGATGATGTTTGTATTGTGCATGTACCTTTTTCTGATCATTGATTAGTATCAATTCAATTGTCCATTATGGGTGGGAAGCAAAGGGCCCCATCATGAAATATAGCTCCATTTCTTTGAGGACAAAATTTTGTCACATACTTAAGGAACAAGTGGAAAGAGTTTCTGATGTGAACTCTAAAGAGGTGATTCTTACTAGGGATGTGAATCGTGTCCTCGATCGTCTTAACGATCAATTTCGGCTGGGAGGGGGAGGGAATCGTATTGTTGCCGTTTGGGGGGGTAAAATATCATGAAAAATCGTGAAAAATCTAAAAATCTAAAAATCGCAAAACCGGCACATTAAAACCCCCTAAAACCCACCCCCGACCCTTTAAATTAAATCCCCCACCCTCCCGAACCCCCCCCCAAATGAGTTAAATAACCTGCGGGTCCAGCGGCGGTCCGGAACGGCAGCGGTCCGGAACGGGCTCCTGCTCCTGAATCTTGTTGTCTTCAGCCGGCGCCATTTTCCAAAATGGCGCCGAAAATGGCGGCGGCCATAGACGAACACGATTGGACGGCAGGAGGTCCTTCCGGACCCCCGCTGGACTTTTGGCAAGTCTCGTGGGGGTCAGGAGGCCCCCCACAAGCTGGCCAAAAGTTCCTGGAGGTCCAGCGGGGGTCAGGGAGCGATTTCCCGCCGCGAATCGTTTTCGTACGGAAAATGGCGCCGGCAGGAGATCGACTGCAGGAGGTTGTTCAGCGAGGCGCCGGAACCCTCGCTGAACGACCTCCTGCAGTCGATCTCCTGCCGGCGCCATTTTCCGTACGAAAACGATTCGCGGCGGGAAATCGCTCCCTGACCCCCGCTGGACCTCCAGGAACTTTTGGCCAGCTTGTGGGGGGCCTCCTGACCCCCACGAGACTTGCCAAAAGTCCAGCGGGGGTCCGGAAGGACCTCCTGCCGTCCAATCGTGTTCGTCTATGGCCGCCGCCATTTTTCGGCGCCATTTTGGAAAATGGCGCCGGCTGAAGACAACAAGATTCAGGAGCCCGTTCCGGACCGCTGCCGTTCCAGACCGCCGCTGGACCCGCAGGTTATTTAACTCATTTGGGGGGGGGGGTTCGGGAGGGTGGGGGATTTAATTTAAAGGGTCGGGGGTGGGTTTTAGGGGGTTTTAGTGTGCCGGCTCACGATTCTAACGATTTATAACGATAAATCGTTAGAATCTCTATTGTATTGTGTTCCATAACGGTTTAAGACGATATTAAAATTATTGGACGATAATTTTAATCGTCCTAAAACGATTCACATCCCTAATTCTTACAGTCTTCTAGTATGCTGTGAAAGTAGTGTTGTGAGGACATATAATTTATTATCAGGCCAGTCTACACAAGCAAAGGAATGGGAAGATACTTTATCTTTCTTCTCAGTTGGCAAATCTCAGATGGGTGCATTCAAATATTATGTTTGATGATATTTAAAAAACAAATTGTTTCCATGCAAACAGAATTGAACACCCTTTTAGATATTTAAGCCCAAAAGAATTTGTTTTATCATTATAAACTATACCAATGGGGAGGTAAGAGTAGTAAATGCCAGAATGGTGAAAACCACATCTGTTAAATCTTTAATTACATATATTAATCATAAAGGCAAAGTTTGTAATAATATTTCTACAATTATTCAAGCTTTTTGTCACAGTTTCGCCTACTATGCAGTCTCCCTGTGCCAAGGTTCCGCCTTCTGCGCAGCCTTCCTTCCACCAGGGGTCCTCAGTGAGCCTCACTCACAGTGCTGCCAATTACCTCCTCACTGATCCTACTATGCCCAAGCCTCAGTCCTACTTAACCCAGTCTGCTCAATGCCTCAGTGCCTCTTCATTGAATTACCTCAGCTCTCTGACCTGGCCATTCTTCCTTGGTTATCCTGTCTTGCCTTGTGGCCTATCCAGAACTCTTGCTTTGCCTTTTGTGGCCTATCTGGGACACTCCCTCCCCCCCCAAGTCTCGTCCCTGACTCCTACATCGTTCTCGATCACGCCCACTGACTGTGTGGTTTTCTGGGTCGCGAGCAGGTTGGGCACTGCTTGTGGCCCACCAAATCTCCACTCCCTTTGCCACCACTTGCGGCCCCATGTGGTTCGCACCCAGTGGCGTTCCAAGGGTCTCCGGCGCCCGGGGGCTAATGCATTTGTGTGTCTCTCCAGCATCCCCCCCTTAATCCTTCTTGTACTAATGCTTAAGGTCACAGAAAATCAGTGGCATCTCTAGACAGAAGAATTTTTTTTGGGGGGGGGAGCCAAAATGACATTTCTTCATCACACCCACCTCTATAGCATGGATCCTGCTTTAAAATTGGTTACAAAAAAAAAAGTGTTAATAAAAAAGTCCAAAGGGTCTTCTGCGTAATTTTAAAAAGCTGGCCAGTTTCACACTTCTAGTAAAACTACTATAAAATTATTTGATAGCCTCATTCAACTAATTCTATATGGCTATGAGAGTGAAGTCTGAAATATATAGGAAGGGACAGAATGTCAATATAAATCCTGCACCTCCAGTTCTCTAACTCTGCATCCACTGAAATTCCCCCAAACAATGGAGCTTGGATGTTTCCCTTACAGCTCATCATAGTAAAAGATATTTTCAAATTCTGGTGTCACCTCACAGTAACAGCAGCACAAACACCTTCCACTGCCAGGGACATTGTGAACTAACACAAAAGCCCGCAAAAAAATCACTCAAAATCTATACTGCAATCCCATCGAAACATAACAGTAATAATACCAAGGACTCGAACAACAATAACCCTACCTGTGAAAAAGCAAGGGTAAATAGTACACTGGGTCCTAGAATATTAATACGCCACCTACTGAGGAAACAAAACAAACCCAATTGCTATAGATCCCTATACAGACACTACATGCTAGCAGAATCTCTCATCACGGTCACATACATAGAGCAGAGACAGACTCTCACCAAATACAGAATACAAAATAAAGGAGCACAAATTAGACAAAAACTGAAATGGAAACTCCAAGAAGCCAGACTCTGTGTATCAACAATGGAAAAACAGAACCACCATTCCTCATAAAACAAATAAAACCAAGAAACATAAAGCATCAGTTATAATAGTAAAACCATAATAAAAGAATATTTTTAAACTACTGATAAATAGAATTTCTATTAATTAAAATCATATACATTTTTTACAATTTCCCAAACACCAATAAAATATTTCAAAACAGCACATATATCAAACAACATCCAATAATTAAAACTAATAAGGATTTTAAAAAGCCCCTGCTGTCCCCTTCTGTGGGAGCTCTTGATTTCCAGTCACCCTGATATTGTCGAGGATTAGGAGGTTATCCTCTCTCTCTCACACATACTCACATGTCCATTCTCTCTCACACATACACTGTCACATATATACACATTCATGCTCTTATACCCACCATAACCTCTCTCTCTCACAGACACTGACACACGCACAGGCTCTAAGTCACTCTCTCCCCCTCCACAACCTCCCCCCCCCCACACACACACACAAACTCTTACTCCCCTGGATTTTCTCATACACACTCATGCTCTCACACTCACTGGCTCCCTCACATACACACCAACACCCATACCCAGGCAAGCTGCCAGTCATTCTCACACACACACACACTGACCCCCAGACAGGCTTCCATTCATTTTCACACCACTCCCTCCCCATCCCCCAGGTATGCACACATTCATTCTCACACACACAGACCCCCAGGTAGGCACCCATACATTCACACACATACACCCCCAGGCAGAGTCCCATTCATACGCATGCACACACTAAAGGCAGACCCCCCCACCTCTCTTTCTTTTGCCAGCAACCTCGAAACTTCTCTCATTCCTCTGCTGCCACTGTCACTGCTGCCGCATGGCTATTGGGGAGGTGCCGATTGCTGCTACTGGCACTGAAGCCCATTCTGCTGCCTCCTCTGTGCAGGCCCCGTGGGCTTCCACTTCCTCCATGCTGATCTCGTACATTGTGAGATTTGCATAGAGAAAGTGCTATTCTTGCACATTCCCAAAGATTACATGTGCCAATCACTAAAAAGTAATTTATTTTTTTTTACCTTTGCTATCTGATCTTAGTTTTCTAATCAGTTGGTCACAGGCTTTTTATTTCCACCTTCCCTTTCTTATTTTTTTCCACCTTCCCTTTCTTATTTTTTTGCCAATTCCTTTTCTGTTGTCCTTTTTTCTATTTCTTTTCTCTCCATTTTCTTCCCTCAAACACACAGTCAGGTTCTCATTCTCACATGCTTTCTCTCTCACACACACACACAGTCTCTCACTGGCACATGCTGTCTGAGTCTCACACACACAGGCTCTCTCTCACTCCCACATGCTGTCTTGCTCAAACACAGGCTCTCACTGTCACATGCTGTCTCTCTCACACACACAGAGGCTCTCACATGCTATCTCTGCAAACATTTAGGTCGTCACTCCCATACAGAGTCTCTCAACTCACTCTCACACACAATATCTCAACTTATCTCATACACGCACACATACACACTCTACAGGCCCTCAGCCTCTCTCTTGCCTCTGAGCCTCCTCTTCACGGGTTGCCGCAGGATGGGCTCTGCAGCGGCCTTGATCTTCTCGGGCCACCCACAATGTGGGATCCATGGCGGCCCTGTTACCGGGCCTCTTCCTCTTCTCATGTCGCTGCGACTTGGGATTCGCTGCAGCCCGTAAGTGCTACTCTTCTTCTGCACGCGCTGATGCTCCTCCCCCTTCCTGCCCGCGCGGCTCCGGCAACGTTTTCTTCCGGGGCCGCGCAGGCAGGAAGTAGGAGGAGCACCTGCAGGCTTGAATGCGACCTTTTTCTTCGGGCCTTGGTGATGTGAGCTCCACCACGGCCCTGCCAATCTGCCTGCTATGTTTCGCTGCTCAGCCACCAGTGGGATGAGGTCCACCGGCAGCCACATGAGCCTCCCTGCGCCCAGAGGCATTGGCTTCCCTCAGGATACCACTGCTCGCGGTGCCCCCTAATACTCGGCACCCTAGGCCCAGGCCTAGTTCGCCTAGTCCTTCCACCGGCTCTGCCCTCAGCCAGTACCTATATGCAGCCCTCAGCCAGTATCTATATCCAGCCCTCAGCTAATCCTTGTATCCAGCTCATAGTCAGTAATTGTATCAAGCTCTCAGCCTATGCCTGCTCTCAGCTTCCAGGTTCCTTGCCTTTCCCAGCCTACCTTGCCTTGTATAGCCAATCTTGCTTCATCCTGCCCATGCCCGACCTCAGCTCCCGGCCTATACTCAGCTCCCAGTCTGTGCCCTGATGTTCCACAGAAGATAAGTCCTACCAGTCCCCAGAACCTAAGGGCTCAACCTGCAGAGGAAGGGGGTTGGTTAGGCAGAAGACCAGCTCCAGTCCTATCTTGCACCTTGTACTGCCTCTGAAGGAGTGCTTCCTGACTCCAGCCTGCTAGTCCATGACACTTTTGAGGATTATTATAAAAGGTTATATGCTGTAGAGTGCTACTCTGATATGTCCTGTGCAGATTTCTTTTCTGACTTATTACTTCCCCAGCTAAGTGAAGAACAAAACAATTTTCATGATGTTCCTATACAATTACTAGAAATACAAAAGGTCATTATGCAACTAAAATTGGCGAAAATGCTTTGTCCAGATGGATTCAGTCTAGAATTTTATCGTATTTTGGGCAATCTCATTGTGGCTCTGTTAAGGGTCATGTTTCAAATGGCTAGAGAAGATGGATCCTTTTGAGCATGGGAATAATCTTGCCACAGTAGTGTTTCTTACAAACCTGGAAAGGATTCAACCTATCCCGAATCTTTCAGATCTATATCTCTTCCCAATCAGGATATAAAGTTTCTAGTCACTGTTTTGGCTAGCAGGCTAAGCAATTTGATTCAACCTCTTATAAATCCTGAACAGACTGGGTTCGTAAAAGGGAAGATTAAGAATATAAGAACATGCCATACTGGGTCAGACCAAGGGTCCATCAAGCCCAGCATCCTGTTTCCAACAGTGGCCAATCCAGGCCATAAGAACCTGGCAAGTACCCAAAAACAGTATATCCCATGTTTCTGATGATAGTAATAGCAGTGGCTATTTTCCAAGTCAACTTAATTAATAACAGGTAATGGACTTCTCCTCCAAGAACTTATCCAAACCTTTTTTAAACCCAGCTACACTAACTGCACTACCCACATCCCCTAGCAACAAATTCTAGAGTTTAATTGTGCATTGAGAGAAAAAGAACTTTCTCCAATTAGTTTTAAAGGTGCTACATGCTAACTTCATGGAGTGCCCCCTAGTCCTTCTATTATCCGAAAGAGTAAATAACCAATTCACATCTACCTGTTCTAGACCTCTCATGATTTTAAACACCTCTATCATATCCCCCCTCAGCCGTCTCTTCTCCAAGCTGAACAGTCCTAACCTCTTTAGTCTTTCCTCATAGGGGAGCTGTTCCATCCCCTTTATCATTTTGGTCGCCCTTCTCTGTACCTTCTCCATCGCAACTATATCTTTTTTGAGATGCAGCGACCAGAATTGTACACAATATTCAAGGTGTGGTCTCACCATGGAGCGATACAGAGGCATTATGACATTTTCTGTTTTATTCACCATTCCCTTTCTAATAATTCACAACATTCTGTTTGCTTTTTTGACTGCCACAGCACACTGAGCTGACGATTTCAATGAATTATCCACCATGACACCTAGATCTCTTTCCTGGGTGGTAGCACCTAATATGGAACCTAACATTGTGTAACTATAGCATGGGTTATTTTTCCCTATATGCATCACCTTGCACTTATCCACATTAAATTTCATCTGCCATTTGGATGTCCAATTTTCCAGTCTCACAAGGTCTTCCTGCAATTCATCACACTCCACTTGTGACTTAATTACTCTGAATAATTTTGTATCATTTGCAAATTTGATTACCTCATCCTCGTATTCCTTTCCTGATCATTTATAAATATATTGAAAAGCACCGGTCCAAGTACAGATCCCTGAGGCACTCCACTGTTTACCCTTTTCCACTGAGAAAACTGTCCATTTAATCCTACTCTCTGTTTCCTGTCTTTTAACCAGTTTGTAATTCCAATATTTTAAAAGCCTTGTTAGCTATCCATAAGCCTTCTAGGAATAGATCAGATCGCATGTTGGTAAGTCTCATTGCCGAGAAGGCATTTGACCAGTTTAATTGTTCTAGGTGTTGAAACAATATAATTTAGAGGAATGTTTTCATCAGTGGGTACAATTGTCATATAATAACCCCAAAGCCCAGCAATTAATGATCAGTTATCACAACCCTTTTTGTTGGAAAGAGGGTCACACCAAGGCTGTCATCTCTTCCTTTAACTTTTTGTTCTTTTCTTAGACCAACTTGCCATTAAATTGCAGTTATTAGATTTTTTTTCATGGGATTGTGGGGTTAAATAAATTTCAAATGGTTAAATTAAGTCTATTTGCCGATGATATACTGTTGTTTATGGGGGACCTTCAAGATTGTTTGGATGGTATAGCACAAACGATTTCCTCCATTGGTGCTTTTGCTTGACTTAAAATAAATTATGACAAGTCTGAAGCTTTTCCATTGGACACAACTTTTAAAGATAGAAGGCAAGGAGTATTTTCATTTAAATGGGCATCCATTCACCTTCAGTATTTAGGGATTATTTTAATTATATCCTTAGTGGACCTATATTCCCTGAATATTGTTGACCTTTTGGAGGCAATATGTTTTTTATTGAATAAATGGAAACTAATTCCACTTTCTCTTATGGGGAAATCTGCCTTAGATAAAATGGTTATACTTCAAAAAATTCTTTATCGTCTACAAATGTTTCCTTTGTGGATAAAGGGATCTGAGATAAAACTTTTCAGATCTTTTATATCTTCTTTTTTATGGAAGAATAAGCCATCCCTTTACATTTTGATATTCTAGTCAATAATAAGACTGTGGGAGGATTAAACCTGTCTCATGTTTATATAATGTGACTTGCTTATTACAATTTTTTCAAGACTGGGTTTCTGGTGGACACAAATGATGTTGCTGGTCTAATGGAGATCTGGGTCTTTCCATACAAACCTAGTAATATTCTACATTGCCAGAAAATGTAATTGGTTTCTTTTTGCATCCCAGCTTTTGATTTTTTGCAATAAAGAGGGCATGGAAATGCTGATTTCAAATTAAACATAGTGATTTAGTTTCTATCTTTTTAACCCTGGTAGGGAATT